>NC_141794.1:11495670-11802462 GCF_054643075.1 Acanthaster planci | reverse complement strand
ATGCTGAATTGTACAAGGTATACAGCTAGTAATTTTTGGTTCAATAATATTTGTTCATACCTGCATCCTACCTTTAAAGATGGATATCTTGAAGCTAATATTGTTTTTTTCTTTTCAGAGTGAAGATGACAGCATTCAGATTTACAAAGCCAATTTCTTTGATTTAAATAGGTATGTTACGCCTTTTAAGGTGACGGGAATGTTTCAAAATTTTGAAATTTAGTTCCGCGCCATGTAAATAATGCTCTTGCAATGTTCAACATTTATTACATTCACCTGGAAAATGTTTAAAGAACGTTAGTCTAGGCCAGTAGTGATATTGACAGAACGTCATTTTGGCGTAGGCCCCCTACTTCAGCCTTTTGTTGAAAACTTTACCAAACCCTAGTTTTTAATTGTTGCCAAATAAATTTCACTCATTATATTTTATGATTGAAAACAGCAAAAGTATGTAATTATTCAAGAACCTCTCAATGTAAAGTTTAATAAGTTTTGTATTTTCGACCGTCATTGCTACAGAAATGTTCTTTAATATGCGAACAAACGATTTGTATTATGGTGTGTTTTGATGCTGAAAGGTTTAATTGGTTATAAAATTATTATATTGTAAAAAGTTACATTCTGATTTCAATACAGAGATATCTTGGGAGAATTCGACTGTGCATGGGACCGCGGAGCATTTGTTTCGTTGCCTCGTGAGGATCAGGAAAGGTATCTCTTAATTCTCATACAAATCAAAGATTAGTCTCCTCAAACTCCCTTGCTCGTTGGCTGCTAACGCGAGTGCACCCCTAAATTCTTTGTCAATATCGAGGATTTTTATCAGTACCAGTCCTACTAAAACTAAGGAATTGTATCATAAATTTCTTGTATTTTGATATGCAAATTTAGGCAATAAATATAACAGCACAATTTACATTAATGACACAAAGTGAAAAGTCCGAGGATTTCCCAAAAACTGAAACATATAAAAGCATGCCAAAACTATATCTTAGTCTCCAGATACAGCTTGGGCATTCTGAGATCGAGGACGTGCCTCACTAAATTCCTAACATAATTCTTGTTAAATTTCAGGGCTTGTCAAACAATAGTGCTCGAAGATCGTCCTGCATTTCAAAAGTGATCATTGCCAGCAATAATCACACCCATACTTGTCAAGTCCTTAAGTCCAGTGGTCACTTGTCTGAATAGTTTTGCGTAAATTATGGTCAGATGACGTACACTATTAAATTGTTACGTTTTTCATTAACATTTAACTTCGGCTCAGCAAGTATTGGTTCACTGTACAACCACAGCAATACCGAGGTTGACTTGGGAAACAGTGCTTCTTGGGTTGTACGCATGAGTTGGAACTTAAACGGTTTCTGCATTTATAAGTAACACCGCTGCTAGGGGGTTTGCAGAATTCGCAAGTTACAAAATGTACAGGGAAGTACAAGGGTTTCGACAGAAGTCTCAGGTCCACAAGAGATTTTTTTTAATACAGTATCACAATCAGTGGTAGCGATCTTCGGGTACACATGTATCGAGGTTGTGAAACAGATGGCGCGTAGCGAGCACTCCACGCTGCGCTCTGGTTTATGGATATACCGGGCATGCCAGAAAGCGGTAATTGGCCAGATATGTTATGGCCTGGGCAGTTCAAACTCCTTCTGTGTCCTTCCTCTGTGGTATGATATAACCATGCCATCATTCTTGCAGATATGCAGATCCGCTGGGTTCAGTACTGAAACCGAAAGGCAGGTATCTTTTGGAAGCTGTTGAATACGACCAAAGTAAAATGAACGGTGAGAAATTTTGTTATTCCAATTTATGGAAATTAATAAAGAAACATATTTCATAATAAAATACTTAAACTATGCGAAAGTTGGTTATAGCCGCTTTGTTTTTACCTTGGATAACATCACACTAAAAATGCAAATTTGCATCAGCGGGAGGTACAATACGCCCTTGACACTGCAAAACAAGTATTGAAATACGGCTACCGGTATACTCTACATGACTATCCGGACTCAATAGTAACATTCGTCACACAAACAAAATTACATGTACATTGCATGTCCCTTTAATTAGGTAATAAATAATTAAAAAGCATGATCTTTTCCTACATCGCCTTTTTTTCCCTCACGCTCAGGTCCTCCCTTCTCAACACCGTTAGAACTGATACAGCAGCTATTTGGTAAGAGCAATAATTGAGCATTTGTTATTTCCAAATTTCAGACCTTTTCCTTGTCCATATTTGTTAAGTAGATGACAGAGTAGTTAGGTTTTGATGCAAACGTGTTTTACTTTGTTTCCTTAGCTGTGGGCTGGAGCATCGAACCCTTGGAGGTCAAAGACGGAACCGATGATAGATGGAGAAGCAAGGGACTAGACGTCATGATACTGAGAACGAGTCTTCTTACCAAGAAATAGCGAACAGAGCCTATGGCGAAGCATTACTACCAAGGCATCAGTCTTTGATGTTTTGAAATGCCGCTGGAATGGATTTGTGGAAGAAAAGTTTCCCCCATCCCCCTTCGAAAAACCTTGCTTTTGGCGAAATCAAAATTTGCTGATTTTTAATGGAATACTCAATGGAGCATCTATAGCCTAGGCTGCTGCTGCTTGTATCTAGGCCTTCAATTTGCTATGTACACATGTTATTAGTATACCACTGCACTTCTGTAATTCGACACGTTTATGCAAACTTTAAATTTGTAAGAATGACAGCATTGAATAAATGCCTCTCCTCGTCCTCATCACGATCACTATAAAAAATTCTGTCCAGCGGAAGCAGAAGCCCAGTATCGCCTGTGTGAATGATATAGGTTTGAAGAACTGTTGAAATACTTGTCATTATAGGCAAAATTGTTCAACCTGTCATGCATTTTGGAATATAAAGGGAAAGATGAAGTTAAACTCTACTGAATTTGAGACTGGTACGCTGGTGGCAGCAGACATGCCACTTTTTGGACACAATATTGCGCCCCAATAAATACGCAAAGGCAAAGAACTGGTAGAAAGGAACGGTATGTTTGCTGCAACCAAGCGCCGCAAAGCCTCCCATTATAAGCTTTGTAGCCTCTTCACAGGGGTGCGTTTTGCAGCGGCCGTAACCACGAATCGGTTCGATGGTAATTTGTGAGAAATGTTTTTTAGTTCTTCCAGAAACAGGTTTTTGGGGTAAAGTGGAAATAAATTATAATGTTCTTCCCATAAGTGTATGTACGTGTATATTTTATCTAAAAATCATACTCGACTACTGGCCTTTTTCCTAAAGAGAGGATCGTCTTTCTTAACCTCTGAATGTACGTTCAAATCTGCCGTTTTGTACTTTTGAAAGTTAATCATAAAGTGACCAAAGAAATTCGATGGGCAGGATGGAAGCCTGTTAACCTCTGGAACGAGTTGCGGCCTTTCTCGTTGACTTTATTTTAACCCTGTACCACGATCAATTGTGTGGTAATCTTATCCTGCCGAATACAGTACAAATTTGTTGTTGGCTTGCCTGCCATTATTGATTCAACAAACCAATTTCCTAGGAACGGTTCGGTGTACGGTTAAATAGTTGCCAGTGGCCAAAGGTCCCGCCACTAACGGGCGTCGTACGACACTGAGGTCCTATGCATTGCAGAAACTCAAATTCATAGCTGTTCATCCGAAAATATGGAGATATTATATACCATCTAGAGACACTTCACAGTTTTCGGCAGCATAAGGCAAGTCCTATACCGAGCTCCATTAGATGTAGGTAATGCTAGTCATCAAAAATACATATTTTCATGTCCAATCAGCATATCATTATCGATTCCTTTGGGGACTAAGCCTGTGAGAGTTTACTTCCCGCTGCACGTCAATGGAAAAACTGCCCCTTGCATCTTTCGTCACCATAGGTATAATTTTAATATAATAAAGTGAAATTCCTAATCATATAGGCTTGCGGATTCGAAGACAAATATCACATTTTTCGTCAAAATCGAGCTCATTTCCTGTGTGATTTACATGTACATGTGCAGTGTACATGTGAAGTGGCTCTCCGGCCCATGGAGTGCTCAGCGGCTTCAGCCGGCCATGCATTTTGATGGGGGCCTTACCTAAAATAAACCTGTAATGAGTTGTGTGGTATATTATGTACTGTTATGGCATCCTGTACGTTATTGTGGGGGTCAGACTTTGTCAGGGTCACGGTTGCTGCCAGGTTTCCACACCACGCGCTTTTTCACGAAGCTCGAGTGTTCCTCCTCACTCAACGTAGTCCTGATATTATATTTAAATTGATGTACTTTGTATTATGTATTATATGTAAATTGATGTAAAGTCACCCCAGTGGTTGTTCATGGTCAAAATCATAAATTAACTGTATCCTCATTAATATTAGTCTGCAACAATGGGTTTTAGTTCATTAGTTCGAACCAGACATGAACGCCGTATTCTTGTATGCCTACGCGACGTACTTCGCCGTGGCGAACGCGACCGTGACGATCTGTCTCTCTAGCTCTCTCTAGCACTATGTTTGTTCTGTCAGAACGTAAGTTCACTTTTGTCCTGAACCTTTTGCGATTTTTTTTTATCATTCATTGTTTTGCACAGTTCTGGCCTGTTCGCATTGACAGATTTGCCTCGTAGTATGTGTGCTTTGTCACGGTGGGCAAAATCCAAGGAATAGTGCACAAAATGTTTCAAAATTTCGTGCAAATATCAGAACAAATGTAGGGCTATTTAAAATGTATCTATACTGAATACCACATTAAAATATCTGCTACTCACGTGAAGTGAGCTCAGTTTTGTCTTGTTTTTTGTAGGATTGCCATGACCTCCAAACCTGGCAGGCAGATGTGATATCTTGGCAAACATGGCCACAATATTTAATGATGTGTATTGGAGGCAGGCGTGGGTGAATAATGATATCAGTTTTCACCGATCAGAAGTCAATCCGTGAGTATGCAGTATAATACGCCCCGCAGCTTCAGGCTAACAAGCACTAGGACAGTACTGCAGTTGAGCTCGCCCAACTATACATTTGTGCTCAAAAGTATTCATACCCTTTGGAAATTAACATACTTTTCCAAATTCTTCATTTGTAAAAGCTATTATAGGTTGGTACTTCCGCTATATCTTTAGATACGGCCTGGGTGTAGTTTTTGCTCCTCTTCAAAACTGTTCATACAAAAGGTTTACATAGTCCATTTTCTTTTCTTAGTAGTCAATAGTGTAGCCTTTGGTCTTGATGACTGCCTCAAGACGGTTCCAATAAGTGTCCACAAGCTTTCTGCATGTCTCCTATGGGATGTTGGTCCACTCTTCCTCGGGGAGAGCCTCCAGCTGGGTCAGGTTGGATGGTCTCCTGGTCATCACTCCAGTCTTTGGCTCCCTCTACAGATTTTCTATTGGATTTAGCTTAGGTCTGGACTTTGACTTGGCCATTCCAGTACATGGATACCACTGTCCGTGAACCATTGCTTTACTACATTGGTGGTGTGCTTGGGGTCACTCTCCTGCTGGTACGTCCAATCAGCTCCAAGCTGGAGTTTCTCAGCAGACACTTTCACATTGTCATCCAGGATCATGACATAATCCTCCTTTTTCGTGATACTCTGTATCTTAATGTGGTTCCTGGTTCCACAGGAGAGAAACAACCCTATAGCATTATAATTTAATTATAATAATAATTTAATTTCAATTTTTCAGAAGTCTAGTGAAGTACATCGCTGAACTGACGGCGGGGCTAGAAAAATGCCAGATATTTGTTCCCTTGTGTGGAAAGTCAAAAGACATGAAATGGTAATGAAAAGAACTCTTGGTCGTTATGATTACAGATCTCTAATGTTTACTTTTTATCGCCGCTAAAATCATAAAGGAGCTGGTCTGCTAAAGTGATTGCAAATATTCTTCTCTAGGCTCGCAGATCAAGGTCACACAGTAGTTGGAGCCGAGCTGTCAACGTATGCAATTGAAGCTTTCTTCAAGGACAACAAACTAGACTTCACCACCAGTCGTGTGCAAGGATTACGTGATGCTGATTTGTACAAGGTGCGTTGCCAGGTTTCAGAAAGAATATTGTTGTTGGTGTGAATTCTCTTCTGTCCACATTTGGTCTTTTTTAACAACGATGTAATTTGTTAGTTTTAGTTGCATGATGCTTTTTCTGTGTTTTTTTCTTCCAGAGTAAGGATGGCTGCATTAACATTTATAAATCAAATATTTTCGACCTCAACAAGTAAGTCTTCGAGTTTCTTTGATTAGGGTGCTCCTTGTGTATTTTTCGAACGGGCATACAATTAGTACAATTTTGATTTGGACATCTGAAATGTAAACGGTTGTGCACGGACGACATTGCCTGAAACCGTGAATCTGAAGGTAACAGACTTTAACTTACTCTCCCTATTTGCATTCATTAGAGATACCATCGGAGAGTTTGACTGCATTTGGGACCGCGCTTCACTAGTTGCCCTACTTCGAGAAGACATCCACAGGTATGTTGGTTTTGCTTTCCAGATTTTTGAGTACCAATACCTGCTGAATCAGAAACGGCGTACTTACAAAAACATTTCATAAGTATCTCAAAATAATTTCAGGGTTTCAAAGATTTGAGTCTCGTCGCACTAATATTTTGCTTTGTGATAAAAAAATCTTCAAATACAACGAATGAACCAGTTTGGTATTCCAACAGCGCATGTCCAAAATGGAGCAGCAGGGTCATTTGGACAAACGTGCGAGATCTGCCCAATCATAGCGCGGCCATTCGCGGACTTGCGCACGTGCTTTGCTGCCGAATAACCTTGCTTTTTGAAACATCAAACTGTGTCATTGTTCTTGGATTGGAGATAACTGACAGACGAAGGAATGTAGTCCCCCAGACGTGGTTTTATTATGCGATTTGACTGAGTATGCTTATACAGTGTGATGTTATTATTATTTTTTTTGTAGATACGCTGACCTGATGAGGTCGATACTTAAACCGATGGGAAGGTGTCTCCTTGAAACTGTGGAATATGATCAGAGTAAAATGCATGGCAAGTAGTCATTTCTTCATCTGATTTAATTTTTTATAATATTAATTCTTGATGTTCTCAGTTCAGGTGTTTGCATGAGTCATTTGCATCAATAGAGGAATGTCTGTCAAGTTGCTTCTGTTTTCTATTAACTTAGGTCACCCATTTTCAACACCGTTCAAAACAGTGGAACAACTTTATGGTAGGAACATTTTTGTTTTTCTTTAAAAAAACACGAAAGGAAGCTAAAACCATATAATAAATAAGCTTGAAGAAGTAAAGTGAATTTAGTTTACAACATTTAAAAGTCAGTCAGTTGTATTTTTTTCGTTGATTCTTTGTAAAAAAGTTTTGAAATAGGCCTATGTTAAATGTAAGTTTTAAGTTTGAATTTTAGAAGTTAAATTTCAATACAAATGCAACATATCCGTCGAATACTTTGGAATGCTGGGTCTTTCCCAAGACCAGCATAATTTTAAAATTCCAATCTCTCGAATATGCGAAGTTCCATTCAAACTCTTTCTGAGAGTTTTGGCTTGAGGCCCCGGCCAGCTCACGATATATACATGTGCTCCTCTTAGACAATAAGCACTGACGAATGTAGAGTCCTCTTGAAATTACGTCAGGCATTATAGGCATTATAGGCGTTATAGGCAAATTAACCAAATGTTTTGGATTGTAACGCGAACTTGCATTAAAAGTCATACTTTACGATTGGATTTCCCACAGCATCGGGTTGGGACATCAAATCTCTGGAAGTGCTGGACTTGACAAACGATTTATGGCGAAAGGAAGGGGTGGATGCTGTGTCAGGAACAATAGCCTTGCTCACCAAGAAGTGACAGGCACCATTACAGAGCTGTTCGAGTTTCAGATTTGCTAATGATGGCGTCGAAAGAGCTCGATAAGTAGTAGAAATGGATCACAAAGTTTCCTTTTGTATAAGAAGAAGTTTATCATACGATGGAGACCCACCCCAAACGGATTGTGGAATATAAATATGAGAAGGGAAATAAATTATCATAGAGTTACTGAGACATGCTTGGTTAGAAAACCTCGGAATATTCATTTTGCCTATTATTTTGCTCGACACGTCCGAATGGCATCAACGTGATTCTGAAATTCAGGTTGGACTTTATCAGTAATACCCAGGAATTCTCTCTTTTTTTTGCACTTTTATTTCAAGCCAATGCCACTCAAGGAACCGTTTATATTTTGTTTTTCTGTGAAACCTGTAAACACCAAGAACTTTTAATGGACTGTAAAAACAAGGACTAATTTATGGACCACAACCGGAACACGGTCGACCTTTTTCAGAGCGACAGTCTTGACTTCTGGCACTTCACGAGTCTTACGATTGTCGTCTCAATTTCCGATGTCGGCAAGACAAACAGCACATTTACGAAATTCCTATATACGAGCGGTTTCTCTCTGTGTGATTAAAGCCTTTGCCATACAGGACTAGAACCTAAGCCTACTAGTTGGACCAATAAAAAAAAATATTCCTTGTTGTTCTATAAGATTCATTGAGGTTACCTGAATTACCTCATCCCGTATATTGATTACAGTACTGTCATTCATTAGGGTTGAGGCTACTACATGTATTTTAAACTTGTATACGGTCAAAA
Organism: Acanthaster planci; assembly: GCF_054643075.1. Lineage (NCBI taxonomy): Eukaryota > Metazoa > Echinodermata > Asteroidea > Valvatida > Acanthasteridae > Acanthaster > Acanthaster planci. The sequence continues at coordinate 11,793,860 of NC_141794.1, read as the reverse complement.
CTGGTTTTATTGCCCATTTCTGTAGCGCTTTTGCTTTTCCCTTGATGCATTTGCTTCTCCCGTGACAGTTGTGTGCCACCGTTAAAACCTGAGTGTGTGTAATGAAGTTACTTGCCTTAAGGGTTACTGGGAGCGCTCTGGTTCCTGTAAGGTTTATATTCCCTCGGATAAATCGACCCTGGTAGTGAGGATTATTATCCACGTACTCAACGTACATTACCACTGTAGTGTGTATCGTTGGCAATAGTCTAGCTTATGTTAGAGTTGCCAGGTGATTTGGTTTACCACGTGAGGTTTACTGGATTGCCTTGTGAGGTGTATTGTATAAATAAACCTTAGTGTGTTTTGATATGCCTCGTTGGTTTATGTTTTTAATAAACCTATTGCACTGATTAGTTGTCCTTCAAATCCTGTGTCACTGTGAGGTTTATTAAGGTTTCCGTATATTTCCTTGCTCTGATACCAGTATTTTTCTTTCCTAAGTGGTGGTAAATTTCCACCAAACGAACTGCTCCTAGGCTTAGTCCGCCGTTCGTTAGCTGATATCCCCCCTTGTGTCATGGTAGCCGCTCATCCTCGCGCAAGGTTAATAAATATATTTGTGAGGTCACGCCAGGTCAATTTCATCTCCAATCAGGCCAACAAAGTGACTTTTTTAAGCTATGAAACCCGAAAAAAGTAGATCAAGGTTTGAGAAGTCATTTTTTTTAAAGTTTTCTTTTGAGAAACGAGTAGGCACCCCTTCCCTCCTCGCCACGCCCATTATTTCTATTGTATTTTTAATTTGTTAATGCTGACATTGACGTTAATGACAATAGTTGAAATATTATAGACATTATAATAAATATGTAAATGTGCATTTACATAAATTGTGAATAGGGTATTATGAGCACCCAATGATACTGTTACTGATTTAAATTATGTAAGGGTACAAAAATAAGTGAAGTATTAAACACAATAAATTGAGGGGAAACTGGGTTATTCCGCAAACTAAACGAGCCTATTAAAAACGAACAGAAAACAAAAGCACAGCCAAACATTTCATTTCCAATTGATACACTCAAGTTAAAAAAATAAGAATGATAAAGTTCTTGAAGTACAATTCATCTAGAAACTTATTGATGCCGTTCACATCAACCCTTTCAAAGATCAGTTCTACAACTGATGCTGGAAAGGGTCGAACTAATTAAAAATTAATTAATAAACTGCTGCCAAAGTTTTGGAAGAGCCCGTTGGTACATGTAGTATCTTGTCGCTCAGTCCGTATGTCTCGACATGGAACAGCCGTCGAGACGATGAGCGGTCAAGTGACGTATTGTTCAACAACTTTATTTTAAAGATGGCGACTGAGAGAGCGAGCACGTTAGATTGAATGGATAAAGGCAAAAAGACTGGAAAATACCAGAATAACGTGAGTGAAATCATTGAATAAATGGTTTTGAGAAAACAGAAAGGTCAAGGATCATGTTCGTGTGCAAAAGAAATTGCGCCCACAATAACAGGGCACTAAAGGTAATGAACACCGAGCATGAAGGTGCACCGAGTAGGCAGCTGCTGTAGTTGTTGCGTGGTGTGGGTAAGGAAATCACTCGTAGATTTCACCCTTTCGGTGGGGTATCCAATATCAAACCGTATCCCGGAAGACCTCAAGAAATCTTTGGGGAGAGGAGTGACGGTATTCAGTTCTGGCAAGTCGAGTGATTATTTTAACTAAGAATCATGGCTTTTCATGCTTTTTAGCATTTCCAATTTTCATGTACAAATGGACTAACCATAGGCACATCATGGCTACTTCAACTTTTATATATAGAAGTTGAAGGCTCCCCTGGAGACTCGCTGGGAACCTTTGAGTTTCTTGATGTACACTTTATGATATCTATCATTCATAGTTCATACAAAGAACAATTTTATGGTTTTGTGATGTTACAAGTTATCCCGCTATAAACTGCTATTTATGTTCTAGAACATGTGCGTTTTAATTGCAGAATCGCCGTCAACCTGTCCAAGCCTGGTTGGCATCTTAACACACTTCCTAGGCAGGCATGGCCAAAGTAGTTGATGATGAATATTGGAAGCGGCTTTGGGTGGAAGACAATATCGGGTTTCACCGATCAGAAGTCCATCCGTGAGTATTCTTGGGTGGTGGTGGTGAGGGAAACTGTACGCAATAGATAGAACATTCCATGACAGAGCCGGCAATGATCAGAGATACAAGAGCCGAAGCCAACAACAACTATTTGGGATATGGCTAACATAATTCCATCAAGTAATTCTCTACACTTTGTTCCATTACACGTACATGTAAATCAGTACTTTGAAACAACACTGTAGAATTTCACAACTAGAATGATGCCATTGTAAAAATTCAGGACACTTCCAATTAATCTTTGCTGAATTACCTAAGGCTATTTTTCAAGGTCAGCCTTGACTTTGTACATCCTTGCACTCAATCACCAAGCTTTTTCGAATCACGCCTCGTTTATGTGCAGAACACTGTATGTAGAAATGTACAGGCATCAGAAAGTATAGAAAGTCCGTGTACAGGAATTATGCTCTGAAAATGTCCAATTGAACTTCAATCACATTGTTAAATCTGGCGAAGGTTGCCAAACTTTGTTTTTGTATGTAAAGTGAATGCAGTGCTCAGATCATGTTATTTGTTTTTTTGCCAAGATACATGTGTCGCTTATTCAACACCTTGATTTGCTCAGGTTTTTTTGAGAGACCCAAGGTGATATAACTCAAATTAAGTGTTAGGAAACCTAATTGGAGATCCGCTTGCATCTACTGTGCAACAAAGAGAGTTTCTGGGTTGAGTTAATCTGAATGTTGCGTAGTTGGTTGTCAATAAACAGTTACATTTGAAACTTACAGAGGTCTCTTGAAGTACATTGCTGAAATGACAGCAGGGCAGGAGAAATGCAAGATTTTTGTTCCGCTGTGCGGAAAGTCAGAAGACCTGAAATGGTAAGAGTGAAAAGAACTCAAGGTAAAAATGTTTCGATTCATTAGGTTTCTTTTCTAAAATTGCTACTTTTTGTATTGTTAATTCAAGCCTCCATCCAGGATTCCAGCTTTAAAATCCAACCAGTTTGGAAGGATTTGTAGGAGTTCAACAGGTTCAACGGGGGGGGCTCAAAAACATTAAAAATGTCTCTATATAACCTTTTATGTCCTTTCTTAGGGAAATTGGCCTCAATTGGGTGGCTCTCGTCACTATGGGATGGATAGGAAATGAGACAGTCCCACAAATTGTCTTTCTGTCCTCATTTAAAACAAAAAAAATTGCCACCTTTTTTGGAGGATGAGTTCGGCCCATTGCCCCCCCCTTCCCCGGATTTGCCAAAGCCCGCTACAGTAATTGTACACGAGGTGTGACGCCTATTTAAGTCAAATATAGTGTGCGCCCTCATGAGATCAGTTTCCTGCACAAAGGTGGACTTGGCAGAGAAACAAGGACTAGCTATTGAATTTGTTCAAGGAGTTGGGGATACTCAAATGGTTGGAAACATTTCTTCTCCAGGTTGGCAGATCGAGGTCACACAGTGGTGGGAGTTGAGCTAGCAACCTTGGCCATTGAAGCATTCTTCAAGGAGAACAAATTAGACTTCACCACCAGTCACGTAGAAGGATTAAGCGATGCTGATTTGTACAAGGTACGCTGCCACTTTTCAGAATGAGAATGGGTGTTCATGTGAATTTTTGTCTGCATAAGATTTGTCTTCTGAGTCAAAATGATGTAGGCCTAATTTGTATTAGTATAGTTGGTGGTATTGTCTATTTTTTTTTCTTTCAGAGTCAGGATGACAGCATTTTCATTTATAAAGCAGATATCTTTGACCTGAACAAGTAAGTCTTCAAGTATGTAATGCAATGTATTTTACTATATGATTAGGACGTGCCTGTGTATTTTTTAGTACATGTACATGTTTCAGATGTTAGTGTACGATTTAGACATCTTGTGGATTGTTAAGTGTTGTTCAAAGCCTTACCCTGTGAAATTTAGGGTATTTAAAAAAAATTTCTCCCTATTTGCTTTCATCAGAGATATCATGGGAGAGTTTGACTGCATATGGGACCGCGCTTCACTGGTTGCCTTGCCTCGCCAAGACATTCAGAGGTAGGTGAGGGTACATTCCTCATCTGAGTACCCGCTTTAATCAGACTTTGTTGGTATTATTAAAAGCATTTTAGTTTTAAGAATTACTGAAAAATTATTCCATGCATTGGCGAATCTCCCTACATTTGGATTGTGAATAACTTCAATCTAATCGGACTAATAATTTATGTAATAATGATTTTTATCTACATGTAGTTCAAATCAATAATTGGTCTTGGATCAGAGAGCTGACGAAGGAATTTGGTCACCTGGACAAAATGTTCTTTATGCTCTTTGAGTTCTGTTCACAGTGTAATGGTCATTCTTTCGTGTAGATACGCTGACCTGATGAGGTCAATACTGAAATCGAAGGGCAGGTGTCTCCTTGAAACTGTGGAATATGATCAGAGCAAAATGAATGGTAAGTGATTATTCCTCATCAGAATATGTACATTTTGTTGATTTTCCTGATACATTTCATGTATCCATTCCTCGTTTTCTTGGTTCAGCTGTTCATGTGTTTTGGGCCGGGGGTCATTTGCATCCGCTGCCAGTTGTGGAGGGCTATCCATCCTTAGCTGAAGTGCACCCCCAATCAGGGAAAGAAAGACAGGTGGTTACAGGCGGGTTCTTGCACGTGTTCTGCGTGTACGCAAAGATCATACAAGACGGAATGAATCGGTTACAACCCCCGATCCGACTACCCACCGCTACTTTTAAGCGAGGCCTGTGTAGCAAAATGGCCATGCTCTAACTGTGGTGCTAATATATTATCGTATGATGCAATACAGAAGGCACACTTATAAGTGAGGCTTGTTCGAGCTTTCTGCCTCCAAATTTTGTTGACACTGACTAGCCTCACTTATAAGTGTGCCTACTAGTCGGATTGGATGGTTACGCGTACTCGGCGTGCTCCGCGTCAAACGTGTATGTACTTGAGTTTGTTTCTGCATTCAGTTGGGGCCCTGAACAATAGAGGACAATGAGGTCCCCGATTGACAACTGTGTACAAAACATGTGGGTGGTCTTCTAAAAAAGTTAAAGTACAAACAAAAGAGGAACAATAGGGGGCCCCCAGTTGCAGGCAAAAACACACTTTTGTGCGTGCGCCTGTGCGGTGAGTACCAAAAAAACACGCCCTCCTTTGTGCTGCTCGGAGCGGATAGATGTTTTCCAATTTACTTCTATCTCTCTTCTGACTTACGGTAGGTCCCCCGTTTTCAACTGCAGTCCAAACAGTGGAACAACTTTATGGTAGGAACAACTTCTCCTTTCTTGTTTAAAGGATAAACTAGAAATGTTTAAATAGGCCTATTTTTACATGTTACCAAGCCTTTAGAAGTGAAATGAATATAGCCAAAAATCAACGAGATGTTATTTTTTTGCCATTGATTTGTTAGAGAGTATTGAAAAACATACATAATGAATATATATTTTTAAGATTGGATTTTTCCATATTGAATTTTGTATCACTTGCATTCCTCTGGGACAGCACCTTTTGAAATTACGTCAGTGTACGGCAAAGCCAGCTATGGGCATGACGATTGCCCGAGCATGAGATTTCATTGGAAATCACACTTGTTGCTTACGCTTCTCACAGCATCAGATTGGGACATCAAACCTCTGGAAGTGTCGGACTGGACAAACGATATGTGGCGAAGGGCAGGCTTAGATGTCATTTCTGGAAGAATAGCCTTGCTAACCAGGAAGCGATGAGCTCCAACATTCATATAGCATGTGAAACTGGTTTATATATAACGCACATCACGACACATACTGAATTGCACATGTATAAATATTCATGTAGTATAACATCATAATGAATAACAGTTCGTATGTAACTATGGTTAACAATATTGGAAAGCCCAGCCTGACCCGGTCAGTTGACGGACAGAACTACAAAGTACGACCAAGGAAAATAACCTGCAACTAGGAGTATAATTATGCTATCATTGTGTGTAAATAATCCTGAAAAGATCAGTAATAATACGTTGAAAGTTTTTGTTTTAGTTTTTAATTAATAGTTTTTAGATAGTAATATATACATGTATAGATTAATTTGATCTCTTCTGCCGGTAAACTGTCTTGTAGCCGGCACAAGAGCATTTTTTCACACAGTTCACAATGCGGCCGATGGCTTAGTGACACCGTCTTGCCATGTAGCAAGCGAATTAGATGTTTCTCATATTTTTACACCCCGTGGGAGGAAGACAGGGATGAAAGGTCATCAGTTCAGTGTCTCTCACTCCGTCTGCTTGCAGTGTCCGAATTGACTGTCAGAGACGGGGCATGAGTGGCCACAACGTGTCAAAGATTGGGTGTGTATTTTCAAGGAATGTCACTGTCAAACATGTTGCAAGGGATTTCCGGACTTAAATTCTGCCAGCTAGAGGTTTTTTCTTCCATTGTAGCCCATGATTACGTCACCCTGACGTCGCTTCAAATTCCAATAACACTTGCCTAAAGTATGCAAATGTTAGCACAGTGGGTCATAGGGTAAAAGAAATGCAATAAAATTTGAACAATTATTGAAAATATTTTGGTGACGTCATTTGACGTCATTTCATTGTGTTATGCCGTAGATATGTATATGCGATACCTTCACACTAAGGTTCATCGCGGTCGTCCATGTCATGAAGTTTGAATAGGCCTACATGTAGTCGCATTTCGATGATTTCACCTGCGGCATAGATTTTCCCGAATCTGTGCGTATTCTAAGAAAACTTTAGTTTTGCATTTGTCAGGGTTCCCGCAGCCTGGAAGTCATGAAAAAGTCAGGGAAATTTGTTTTAAATTTTCCAGGCCTGGAAAAGTCATGGAATTTTTCAAACATTGTATGTGATTTCTATTAAATAAGTGCGTAAAATGCGTTATTTTATTCACAACTTTAAAAGTTCAAATTGTCCAAGAAATTGCGTTATTTTGTCATGGTTTTTCATAATTTGGTCGTGGAAAAGTCATGGAATTTAATAGTCCTTTAGGTGCAGGAACCCTGGTTTGTTGTTCTCCCCATATTTTTTTATAAAAGTCTTCAAATGTCGGTTTAGTTAATTATAATAATCAAATAATGACGTCTTAAAGGGTCACATCAATTTCATACGTATAGTACACATCCTCTCTATGGTTTCGACCAAATGGGACTGCAGTTTCGGAGACGTCAGACATTGAAACTTGCACATCTGAGGGGATCTTATCATTCTATGCTGCTGGGTCGTCTTTTGGATAAAGACCTCAGAACTACAGAATTGACGATGGTGCTGCGTAGCATCATTGTTTACATCGAGTGTTTGTTAAGAAATTAAACAAACAAAAATATACATAGCAAAAATACAATTCATCCTCAGAGAGTGTTGCTCTTCGACTGCAGAAACAAGCCGATAACTTTCCTTGAAATATTTTTTAGAGCACATTCTTGTGCTGCTTATTAAGGCACCATAGATTTGACAAGTGTGGACGGATCCTGAAAAATATTTTGTGACCCTTCCAACGAAGGCACAATTTGCATGCTTGTGCAGACTCGCAGATGTGGACATACTGATTTCCTCCGGAATTGTTGGCAGGTCGACTCGTGTCACCATTTCCAACCAGTGCTTATCGGGAAACCTTAAACTTGCGTGGTATTAACATTGTCGTCTTTACTTTGTACGAGCTCGTACGCATTACTGCGTGTCACGATATCAACTTCTTTCTTGCGCCTGCAATTTATCCTTCGTTTGATGCCAATGAGAACTATGCAACTACATGCAAACAAGAAGAGACCCATTATGGTCAGAAGGCTCAAGATGTAGTCTCCCGTCAAGTCGTACAGGCCGCCTACAGAGGAAAGACAAAATGTAAATGAGGGAATTACTGGAGAGATTTCAATCTGTAGTAAAAGCATTGTGTTTTTGGAAAATCTCATTCCTTTTTTTCGAATATAGGATTTGTGTACATAGAGCGAATAAACCTCCACACGAGTCATAATTTGAATCAAGCCTTCGGTTGAAGTGAAGCCCAGGCTGGGATAGCCGTAGAAACAAAAAACAAACCAAAAAGTGCTCTTACCAGCCAAAGGAGCACTGATCAGCATGCCGAATCCGAAGGGCACCAGCGACAATATTGTAACCACGCTCATTCCGTACTGACTGAAAATCTCCACGGACGAGGGAAGCATCATGGCAAAACTACCGGCTCGGAACATCCCAAAAACTGAAATGTCAACATGAATGATGATAATGTCGAGGAAACCAACTGTAGTCAATTGACACCAGTTTTAGTCTCACAGTGTGCGAGGATTCATGGGATCGCAAGCAACATTGTGAAAACTGCTGTTGTCTCCTCATAGATGAAACCAATGCTGAAACACCACAAGTCAGTACTTGCACTGTAAGGAACTATGTACAGTTGTAGGATTTTTATGGCTTGAACGCATGTAGCACAGCTTTATTTACATGTTAACGATGACTTTTCCATCTTCTTTGTAGCAGTAGAAGAGAGATATTTCAACGATTTGGATTTTACGCTAATGAAGATGAACGAAGATGAACATACGAGCCCAGCGTGATGACATGCACTTAAGGCAGGTCAGGAGCGACTGCAAAGCTTTGTGCACAATAATGTATCACATTTATCTACATTTTCTTGGAGCAGGTTCCACTTTATTGTTGGTTAAACCACTTGTTTGGGCAATAATAGTGGCCAGTTTGTCTTCGAAATGTTGTTGGTGGCTGATTTTGGAGGGCAGCTTTCTGGAATATTCTTATTTTGACAAGGGGTGCCTTTCGTGAAATCTTTGATGAAAGTGTTTTCTAAGAGTTCAAAAACTACCCAATTCTTCACTCACCCAGTGAAAATAAGTATTTAGATCTTTTCTCGCAATGTTGTAACACGTAGAAATTTGCTGGAAAACAAGTTGAGCTGAATATACACAGTGTGTTTCCCTGAATGAATGACATGGCCGTCTTAGACAGTGCCTGTCCGTCGCCTTGTAAGCGCATGTATTCTTGACTTGCTGTTTAATCCCATTTTCATTCTAAACTGTAAAAAAAATGATTGCATATCAGTTTGTGCGTAGTGAAGTGTTGGGAAGAGCTAAGTGTGAAAAATTCTGATATGTTTGTAACACTAACCCCAAGTTTCTATTTACAAATGACGTAATTATCGCGTCGAAATAAGAGAATTTGGGGCTTCAGAGGGGTCACTGTAGCCAGTAAGTCGGGAACTGCATATCTGTACTTACAAAATGACAGTGTAAGCACGGGTGGCAAGGTCGATGCGAGTTTCAGGAAGCCAGATGAGATTCCGGCAGTAATGAAGGAAGCGGTGATGAGGTACAGCTTCAGGAAAGGCAGCGAATCAGCGAAGATAGCGAGGAGGAATTTGCCCGAGAGCTGACCAGCCGAAAGGGCCACAACAGCCAGGGAGATATCGACCTCGGAGAGGCCGATGCTGTCCATGAAGCTCGCCTGGCAACAGAGGAAAGAAAAAGAGAAAGAAATGTTTCACTGAAATGAAGAGAATGGGCCTCTTGCGTGTTAAATTTGTTAAATCTGGTACACTGAAATCTTTAAATTCACATGAACATAACAGTTTGAATTCTAAACTTGTGCTTAGTTACATGAGTGACGCCTTGCAACAATACATGTACGCTGTTCTCAGTAGATCAGAAGAGCACAAAGGAACCAGTCCATTCCAGAGATGGTGGTCGCTATGCAAAAGCTTGCCCTGAATCACGAGGTACAGCGACAGTGTCTTTAGTCCGGGGAATTCAAAGTTTTACGTTTGTGTGGAGTCAGATAATTCAATATACCAGATTTTATTCCAATTTAACTCGCAAAAGGCTCATTGGGTTGACGCAAGGACAGCTTCCTTCGCTCGTTTGGCCAGGGGTCGAAATTCAAGCGGATGGACTGGTGGACTTCATCTTCCCTTATTTGAGAATTTTAACCGCCGGGAATGAACGAGTTTCAAAAAGCTAAGATCATTCGAGAACAAAGCGTGTATGAAAGTTGGTGTATTGTTGTTACCCTTCTTGCGCGTGAGACAGCATCTACCATACTACATCTCTGAGGTGCTGCAGCCATTCTACTGTGTTGTCGTTAGGGTTGGTCAGGTTGATGTCACAGGATGTTGATGTCAGGTTGAAGGACAGGTCATTCATGGAAGATGTGCCGCGCTGTTTGCTGGCTTGCTCCGCAACGCAGGCAGCTGATGGGCCCCAGTGGTGCATGTTGGCGTTGAATCGCCCAATCTCTGTGTGCGGTCGATTGAGGACGACTAATTCTCTCCGCGGCGGATCCGCTTAGAGAATGGGTGGTTACAAAGGACAGATCACGCTCGTGTATTCCCGACGCACTTTCTTTTGTGGCATGCGCTTTTGGAATACCGAACTGGCGCATTGCTTACCAGATTAATGGCGTGAAAACTCCAAGCTATGGAACCGACCGCTATTCCCACATTCCACAGCCAGGCGTCCCACTGGCGGCACAGCAGGATAAGGGGCAGAACGGATGGAGTAAGATCCTTCTCTCCTTCTTCCCGGATCACCCCTTCCGAACTCCCCTTCGCAGCCAGTTTTTCTTCCTCCGCCGGTGATCTCTTCTCACTCTCCGGGAGTTGCACCCTCGGTGCTTCCGTGGGAGTGGTCATGAACAGGCCAGCGATGGCGCTGATGACGAAGATGAAACTGGATGCCATAAGGAACGTATGCCGCCAGCCATGTGCCGAAATCATCATGTTTAGTAGAGGTCCAGAGACCAGCATACCTGGAGGAAAACGAGGCAAATAACGTGTACAGTTGAATATGCCCGCACTGAGTCCGTGATACACAGCATGCAGCTGGCACTTGATCTACATGAAAAAAAGGAAACTTCAAAGAAATTTGTGGGACCAAACTCAAGCTTAAAACAACCTCTATTTAAAACTGACTCAGGAATCCATTTAAATTCGACTGACTCTGCCATTTAACCTTTTTTAACAAGTGAGATCATTGGAAAGGCCCACAGAAAGAGGATATCGATTGAACACGTTAAAACCGCTTTTACTTCCCGTCACCAAACATTCGGATTCCAAAATCCATGTAGTTCAATTTGGTTAATGTTACACAAACTACATGTATACAATAAATGAGATTCAGCACCGTAGTTATGATCATAGTGATAAAAAGGTTTTAAATAGTGCTTTTAACTAAGATCAAATCATTATTATTACCCCTGTTCACTGGGCCGTGAAACCTTCTAAATACCTTGTAAGTTAAGCATGAATTAATTACTACGCAACACTTAAGTACAATATAGCCCACATCTCTCGACAAAATGTGTGGCAATCAATTTTACCATGTTGCATTCTGCTTAAAGTGTTTTGCAGAGTATATGTAGTCGGAAACATGGGTAAATTATAAGAAATTTGTTGAACTTTTAACTTTATCCTTGTGTAACAAAATTGAAAGGATCGAAGGGATCTGGCAACTTACCAAAGGGGGTACCGGCATTCATTGTGGCGCACGCTCGCGCACAGTGCTTCGTCGGGAACCACATGAGAGCGAGGGTGTACGATCCCTGCACGATAAAGCTGGTTCCTATCCCTACCGCGGCACCATACGTCAGGAAGGCGTATCCAAGGGAAGGCACGAAGGCCGTGGAGAAGAACCCACCGCAGTGTAGGAAAACCCCCGCTAGGATGACCGCGCGAGGGCTGAGTCGTCTGATGAGAGCCGCGGCAGGTATGCTGCCGAAGCTCATCAAGGAGTGAGCTATACATCCCACCCAACCTGTTGAGACGGGGAGCTACATTAAGTTATACACTCGAGCCTACAACCAGGGTGGAGTTGATACAAGGGCAGTCGTTCGTGCTTGGGGTTTCGTTTTCTGGATGGGCACACGGATGGGCTGCAAACCTAGCGGATTGGCTCGATGGCTTTGAATCACACATTGGGAAATTTCACCTTGAGGGTACTGCCAAGGTCACAGCAGCTGTTGGCCATTTGTGAAATGTTGGCAGGCAGGACGTTCATTTTAGTTCACCTTGAAATTGTAACGTATTGTCCAAAATCAATTTTGAATGCAAGATTGTTTCACAGGATAGGAGTCCGTGCTCTCCCACAGAGGTATATGTTATGTTCGGAAGCAGGAACAAGATGACTCATTTCCTGATTTTGCTGCTGACGATGTTGTAAGATTGTATAGAGAAAGTAGCCTTGAGCCCTGATGAAACAGACAGCTCACATATCTTCAAGAAAGAGTCTGAAAGCAGTTTACTCAGGGGGCTCTATTTGAGATTAGAGTTGCACGCAGGAGTAAAATATATGTATCCTGAAAATGACGATGTTCATAGCATCGAGTCGCTTGAAGAGTTGGGTATTACAGACAGTCCCTAAATTGAAATTGGCTTAATCGCTCTACTTCTGTTATGTTATTAGATCTAGGGTGCAGAATGCACAGGGTACGCAAACAAGGCGAAACAGTGGATTATCAGAGACATCCCCAAGCCACTTACTGGTGACCATTTGTATAAGTCACATTTTGCCTGTTCATACTGTTTAGCAAGAGTCATGCTGTCACGCTTGCATTCAGTGAATGATTGGGTAGAAAGGTGCCCAGATCTAGCGAATACTTGGTCTCTCCATTGGACTACGATTCTCATGAAGGCTTGGTATATGCATTGGACATTAAAGCAAAGGAAAAGACATGGAGACCGTGTGATTCATCCTTGTGATCAATAGAAGAAGATGACTATTTCAAGCCTCTTGAACGCCAAATAGACGAACATCTGTGTAGATTACGATGATGACACTGAATGAATTTAGTCTGCAGTCATCTTTTGCAGATATGTCTGGGACAACTGAAATTGCTCTCTCAGATCATCCGTCGATCCCAAATTGGTCGCATCAAACGGAAAGATGCATGAGGAGTTGATAAGAGGATCCTTCCTATGAGTTGTGCGCACAGGGGTCAGATCTTTGTACTGAAATGTAGACGCGCTTGCCCATGACATTTTCTGAAATGAGTTGTGTTTTTAGACGGATGCTTGAATTTATGTCTCGTGCTGTAAAGCGCAGACTATGCAGGCAGATGACTGCCAAGATGGATACACGCCCTTCTCCTGTGATTGGTAAGTTGAAAATCACTACACGTGAAAATAGCTATAAACGGCAGGATATTATAAAATATCTGCTCGACGGTCGTGTGTCCAGATGTTTCATATAGTTTGTTCTCGCTATCTAGCCTTTTCCCCATTTGCGTCGATTACCCTTCGCCATTTGTATTGTCATGCATAGGCCTATAGTAGAACTGTCGTCTATTATCTCGAGTATCCATACATTCTCCAACGAGTTCCTTTATGCGTGAACAACCTTTAACCCAGATAGCTGGTATTGTTCATGTATGTACAAGTTTACATTATAATACCTAATAGCTGTTGACACGCACGGCTTTGTTTTCAGTTTCATGCAGGGTCTTCTTAGGTTTCTGTCTTCATGCAGGGTTCAATCATCAGATCTCATAGGGGACACTCATCAAGATTAACTTCAATGAAAGTTACCTCACTGGGAAGTAATTAGACAACCGTGCTTAATAGTTTCGAAATCAATCCAAAATGGAGTCCGTCAGGCTAATCTTTGATCGCCCCTCAGCTTGCCCGTGCTCAGGGGGGTACGTCCAGAAGCACAGTACGTACAGAGGCCTTTGTTTGCATGGCTGCCCTCTTTGCAAAAAAATGCTTTTGTCCAAAGGTTATGTAAGGTTTGCCTGTGGAGCCAAAGAACTGCCCTGCAAGATGGCAAACCCGGCATACCTCTGTGCGACTCGCTTGGCATAGGCCTACCCAGGATACCTTCATTATTAGTGGTATGCGTATGTACGCAAAGTATTGTGAAACTGAACGCGCCCCAGGTCTGTGCAACTTCTAGACCGACGCTTCGCAAGTTATATATTAGGGGCCAAACATGTATAACTTTAGGTGGGAGAGGCAGTCGGGTTAGTACCGACACGTGGATGAGATGGACGGGATTGTGTTGAACTAAGATTGGATTTGAGTCGCTAGGATTGGAATCGATTAATTTGTTATCGATCGAACTGTAGTCGATTGGTTTGGACGACAGTCGATGGGAATTAACTCGTCTCGCTTGAGCTCATGGGATTTGATTACTACTCTGGATTGGATTGGCTTGAAAGGGATTTAGTTTTGATAGGAGATGGCCGGATTGAACTGATGTCCTTTGGACTGAATCGATTGCCTGGATTGCAATCGACTGGAATTAACTTGACTTTATTGGAGTCGAGTGAACTAGACTTTTTGGATTTGTGATTTGTTTTGATTAGATTCGCTCCGAGTTGTAATCGAGTCCGTCATAAGTCACTCTCAAGTCATTCAGTCCTAGGTAAACACATGGTATTTAAGTGAAGGTCTCAAAGGCATTCTTTTGTCACTATTCATCTCTTAGACGTACGGACCCGATTTGTGAACTGACGTGGGAATTCACTTGTGACTAACTTGATTCCAACTCTCTGGATTCGCTGGAAAGCGACTTCAGATTCTTCCATCTGCTTCAGCTACGTTTGTGATTTTTTCAATATTGTTTAGTTTGCCACGGTTGTTGGTGTTGTTATCCGTACGTGGACCCGATTTGTGAACTGACGAGGGAATTCACCTGTGACTAACTTGATTCCAACTCTCTGGATTAGCTGGAAAGTGACTTCAGATTCTTCCATCTGCTCCAGCTACGTTTGTGTTGTTGTTGTTTTTAAAGTACCATTAATTGTTTAGTTTGCCAGTGTTGTTATCCGGACAAAAGGAATTCAAAAGTTTACAGGACGTCTGTTTTTCAAATCGTAAAACAAATTGTGAACAAGCGTGTACTAGTGGCAGGCTTATCTAGCTTTTTTTCAGGAGTTCTGGAACAACGATTGATGCTAACTCGAACCCTTATAAAGCCCATATTGTATAAAATGCATTACATATGCAATACAACTACTATGGTTGTATCACCGGTCAATCAGCATTTATATGCAGTAGAAGGACGAATAGTAATGCCTTGGCATGCATCACTGAGTTTCCTCCGGCCAAGCCGTAATACACATGTATAAGGGTACACCTTATACAGATAATATTGTATAAAGGCCTGAGCAGGAAACGGAAGGCCTCACCTGTGATGGCTGTATTCGTATGAAATTCCTCTTGGAAACTTAGTAGAAATATGTGGTAGTTGAAGACCGGCCCCACAGCAAGCGCAAATTGCAGGCTTGCTAGCACAACGACTATCCAACCCCGCCATTCGCAAAGGCACCTGGACACGGGCATAGCGAACTGCTAAGCTGACCTGTATTCGTATTTATCTGTATATGTTGTTAAACTCTCTCGTGTCTGGGTGCTCACGCATAGCAGACGCTGCAATTTGTCCTTGAACGACTCCAATCGAGCGTATCTAGCTCGAACATTCAGTGGGTCCCCAAACGCATATATCCGTGAACAGGTCTCTAGTAACAATGGGGGTCTGCCCTTTTGAAGTCACAGTCGTACTTTTCCAACGTCAAGTGGATGCTAAAAAATATGGTCGGCCATCGGTACAAAGGTGAATAATAATTCACGGTGTTGAAAGTCCCACGCAGGTAGATAACAACGCAAGAACTATTACATTCTAAATGAAAATACCACCCTATCTAAAATTGTTGGGACAAAAAACCAATTTTGAACGAATTGGAGGTGAAATCGAAAGCCAAGAAAAAAGGTACTTCATTGTATTTTCCGCAAACTTTGGCCGCCCATACAAGTTGAAGACAAAATGAGGGTGGTCAACAGTTCGAAGCCTCAGAAGTGTATATCATACCTACCGTAGCTGCCCAACAGACAAAACAGGATGCAGCCAATATCCTGTTTGTTTGTTTGTTTGTTTTTAGAATGTGAGGATTCTCTCCTCGTTTTCGAATTCCATGCTTTGTTAGCGTCTGACCACTCAGTCTAATCTGTTAATATACCCTCCGAACCACCAATGAAAAATACATCTCTGTACACATTTACATAGGATATAGCTAGGAGCCGAATTTTATTTGAGTGTAGGCCTACACATCAGGACAACAAGCACAAACATTTCCAGCGATAATGATCAACCGTTGTGATTGAACTTTTATCCAAGCCCGTCTCGTTTCGTAGTGAAATAAATGGCTACTGGACTAAAAACCAGAAAAAAAACTCAATGAGCAAAAGACTCTGGAAAACATTTATGGCTTCTGGCATTCCACTGAAAATAAAATCATGAACTGACGTAACAAATTAACCTAGACTGCGCGGAGTCGGAAGCTAGAATGCCTGACCTGACTCCTTTCACATCAAACTTGCCTTCCTATGCTAATTCACCACACCCACTATATAGTTACGCAACATTTCATTAAACACGTAGACAACGTTTGCTTGCTAAAACAATCGTATTAAACACACAGGCAAAGAAAAATCCTAAGTACTGGTTCTGATGGGATCTTAATTTATCACGGAACAGCAGAGCTAGAGCAAATGTATAGATCCGCGCCCCGGGGTAAATTTGAATTGACCCTGCAATTTCCTTTCGGGCAACCCCTGTATTTGCAAAACTCTGAGATCTGAAGAGGTGATGAACTCCCGTCAGGAGGGATTAGAACATCGGATGTTCATATTGCTTAGGGTGGGGCCTTGGGATTAGATGCAAATGTATTGCCCAATCATTCGGGCTCGTCAATGCTGTTCTTGCACTAGGCTTGAGACTCGGGCGCGAAATCAGCGTTCATATGACCACTGCGAAAGGTAACCAATGTCATGTTAGGGTAAACTAATTAAGGCCACAAAGACACCATTGTGATCGAGTCGATTTGTGGTAGTATTTTTGCCACAAGTATCCAATACTTTTAATCATCTGTATGTATTTTACCACCCTGGTTTTACATTTGTTTCAGGCCAGTGTGTCACCACGAAAAGCCCTGTACTGCTATTTAATATAGATTTTCAAAAAGTGAAATACACTTTTTTGAAGTTCACTTATATTAAGTACATTTTTTTAATAATTGGCTTTTACAAAATCTGTGTTTTTCCCAAACTTCGTTTGTACGAGATATATTCTCCAGTTCGTTCTCAAGAGATCTACTTTTTGAAGTATTGTTTATTCTTTTGAAAACAAGTTTTTACGAGATACACTGTTTTCAAGTTAATTTTCGAGGTGTGTATTTTAAGGTTGATTTTATGTCACATAAAAACGAACTTCAAAAATGACTTGGAACAAGTTGGAAAAATATATTTCGTAAAATCAATTTAGTTCCAAAATTCAAATAAAAAATGTTTCGAATAAAGAGCTTATAAGATCGCACTGGAACTATATCTCGTTCGCATGAACTCTTAAAACTACATTTACATATATATATCGTAAAAATGAAAGTTGGAAAAAAATGTATGTTTGTATTTCTTTCTTGTCGTGTAGGTGAAAATGCTGATGTTTCAACGACAAACACTATTTCAAGCTGTTTTTATATGACAGTTTTCTTAATTGTAATTTGATGCATATTCCGCTGACCCAAAAATGCCCCTAAACCTGTTTTAGAGATGGAAAAAAAGCCTTATGCAAACCTTGCCAGTCGTAAGATTTACACCGCCTGCATAATGTGGATCAGTTTACTCTGGGGTCCACATAAAACCGGCAAGTTTGTACCAGCGCCAGAAGTGGCGATGACTGCGGAGATCAAGCATAAGAGCGTTTTTTGCGACTCACGCGGGTTGGTCTTCAGTGACAGCTCCAACTGCCACCGCGCTTTCTCCTCTAGAATGCAGGTGTACCATTTCTTTTGGGGGGGGGGGTTTACAACAGAAAACAAGAACGAGTTAGCTGTCTCAGAGACGTGCGTTTGAGCTAGAATGAGTCAAGGAGAATCACAAAAGACTATGGAGAAAACTTACCTGACAAGTGTTTGCCATTTTCCCAGTTGATCAAAATGCATGCACTAACAGCACATTGACAATAAATGCATATTTTAATTCACTACTGAGTTGGCTTTCTCATTTACCAACGACTCAAATAACCTTTTGTTTCATTAAAAAAGACAAAACAAGCCTAAAACGTGTACACCTGGCCACGTCCTATTGTCGCCCATCGATCGGCCATTGAATTTCGCCAGCATTTCCGCTGTTGACAAAACCAAGGCTGACGAGCTGAGACAAAGGACATCGTTATCTGTTACACTTTTGAATCAATACGTGTTGTCTAGAACGTGACCACGTTTTGTCATTAAGGTAACGTAGTTTCTGTCCTATGGGAAAACGGGGAAAAAGCCTCTCAGATAATGTCTCGGCGCTGTGGGCTCAAGTAGTCAAGCGTACTATGACTTCAGATAGGCCTGTGCGACCAAGCCTTTAATATCAGTTCTGGTAACGTTAACTGCGTAATTGTCTTGTACTCCGCACTTCTAGTCTAATGAGCTATGATGGTTCTAAGTGAGGGTGTTCTACAACTCATGCTTCTTCAGGTAGGCAGTGTACGTAATTTTGTGATCGTATACGTGCACTTGTTAAAGATTGGCTCTGTCACTAATTTCGACTCTGCGAACTCTTTTGCAGGAATTTGTTGTCGGGTGACTGTTGGAATACTTGTTTTACAGAACTGTCCGTTTCTGAAGTGTGGGAACTGTAGGCCAACAACGAGTTGCTGGGAAAATTTGTAGCGTGCACACATTTTGACAAAGTAATGTTGAGCATAACCCAAGTGGTTGGTATTTCTCTCGGTGAAGTTAGTGCATTTGTTGAAATAAGAAAGTGCATGCGGCATACACGCAGAGGTACTTGGAAACACGATCATTTAAAATTGCACTGTAGTATCAAGCTGAAAACAACAAACCATGAGGTACTGTTATAGCGTTTAATATGCATGAACATTATGTTAAGAAAGCAGGGTAGTGCCAGAAATCAGGGGTCCAAAAGTGTGGCATTTTCGTGCCCCTGTTACATCTGTTATAAACTTACAAAATCATATGTCAGGTGTTACAGAGACACGAAAACAATGGACTCCTAATTTCTGGAATTACCCAGCATTAAGTTCTGAGAAGTTTAGTTCAATTTGACCCCGAATGGACGGACTTGCCCTCAATTTGTCAAATGGTTTTGCTCATTTTCGTTCTCAGTGACTGAGTTTTCGATTTGTCTCATAACCTTTTCACTTTTTGTGGATACAATGCTACATTAGGAGCGAACAGTAGGTTCAAAAGGTAGGATCTGTTCATAAATTGAGAACATTAATATTCATTTGTTCAAGTGGAGTGTGATGGGTTCAATAATCATCCCAACATAAGCGATCTTACCTATGCTATGTAGAAATAATGGTCGTGGATTGCCCGTTGATATGGATTAGGCATTCGTATATAAGGTTCATCCAACCAAGGAGAAAAAAAATGACCACCGACAATGCAGGGTAAGAAAAAGGCTGTGGTCAACGGTCGTATAGGTATGTACAAATTGACTCGATCGCCCGATTTTTACCTAATTTTTAAGAGCTTAAGTTGAAAGTTGAATATTTATTTTTATACTTCTTACAGTGCAAAGAAAGGTGCATTTAGAAATGTTCTTATAATGTACAATTTCATATAAATCATGCCAAATAAGATACATTTCACCCAAATTCATTAATAACAGAGAGTTACATTTGTAAAGGTTTATGGGACTTCTCCAAAGAGCAAGACAAACATATATTTCACTTTGGAGAACAAAAGGAAATCTAGAAATCATTTCCGGTAGGCCGATTATAATCAATCGATGACATCGTTGTGTAAAGTCAGATGGACTCAGTTGAAACAAGCAGGTAAATATTCAGTGAATAGCCCGCTAGATAATAGCAAACAAAGATCGTATTACGGACTTCCTGGCCAGTTGTGGATTCTTTAATATTTCCCAAGAGACCGCTAGTGGCTTGAACCCCCTCTAACTTGCGCATCGACCGCCATCAAAATGAGGACATCAATTAATAATTTCATTGGCTGAACAGAACCCCGTATCGACCTGCACCTAAGCCAAGGGCCTTCCGCTAACTCATGTAATTTCATTTTAATTAAATATGCCCCTGTCGAGGTTACAATCTAAATGACCGCTTCTTACAGAGTGGCTTTGCCGCTCTAAGTTTACAGAAAATTTTAGCGCCCTACATGGCATTGTTGGACACTCAGTTGAGGTCCCTACCTTTGATGTAATATAATTCACGGTGCCTGTTGAAGGTTGACGTCATTGATGCCATCAACGGCAGTCTTCGTACCCTAATTAACGAGACAGGTTGGTGGTGGAATGAGCACCATCTTTTCTGGAGGTCAACTTACAGATGCTGTGTGGAGTCCTTGGCCATCATGAAATGTGCCCGAGTGGGTAAGGTTGGTATTTTAACTCTGCTCGCGCATTTAATTGGTGGTTTTTGTGTATTTATCATAGATGTGTTTTTGTTTTCTTTTTACAAACGTGTAGGTTATTTTAAGTTTGGTGACTGTTTGCATGGCATCCGGAGGTAAGTTTTCTTTTCGTTTGTCCCTCCTTGTTGGAAGAGTATACCCAAAGTGATTCAGCGCATGCGCATTTATAGGCACAAAGAACAGCAGGTATGATCGATTATAGTTTTGCAGTCGACTTATGTTTGTACATTTGTCCGCACAGTGGTTGGTGGATGAGCACATCTTTTGCACAGTTTCCATGGAAACCGTGTCTTCTCTCTCTTTTCAGTTATTTTCCTCCAATTTTCGAATGTATGGCTTTGCGGGCCCAGCAAGTTATTTTAGAAATACAGTATTTGTAAATGAAGTCTTTTGTCAAATTTGACTTCATTTTCCACAGTTGCTTTGATTTTCCCCAGCCTGAGAGTATTTTTGTGGCCTCTTAATTTTTTTGCAAACGAAATTTGTATACTTTGGAGCACACAGGAAAGGTGGATATTTTTCTTTGTTTTTCTCATTGTTTGCGATTGTTGTTTCTGTTTACAATCGTAAGCCACAGAATGCTCTCAGATAGCATTTTCATTGCAATTTCTTGATTAACAACTTCAAAGGCAAAAAACGGAAAATGCACACTGCCATTGTGAAAAACCAACACAGCTACAGCGCCCGCATTTGTCACTGAAAGCGCGGGAAATTTGAAATGCTTTTGGGGCTTTTTTGTTTTTGTTTATTTTTTAATTTTCAATGGTAACATTTTGCTTCAATATTTTCCAGCATGTCAAATCAAATTTAGAAAGCAGGAAAAGGTCAACGTTCTCCCAACATATCTCACGATCGCTGCTTCTTGCCGGAATAGCTGCACTGGCACCGTGTTGTTGACTGTTTGTGTTTCATTGTGTACAGTGGCATAACTGGATTGAAACAGGGGGAGGGGTCGCTGAAGCCCACAAACAGTGGCTTGATAGGCTGTGTTCAACTGAAGACTTCAAATGGGTGGACGCGGGGAGGAGGGACATCCACTGCCTAGAGGGGAAACTCTCCCCTTCTATGCGCCCCCACCACTCAGTTATGCCACTGATTGTATTCCATACATCGAATCTTTAAAAAATATTGTAGGTAAATAAATAGGTCTTTTGTTGACCAAATCACTTGCCTAATAACAGAAACTTGGTTGTTTTTTTTACCATGACATCAAATATACAAACAAATATGTGACGTAAACTCCCACAAAAAAAAAACCAGATAGTTAAATCATATACGCCTAGGAGGCAGTTGGTTCACGGTCGATTGTTGCGCTTAGAACTGAGTATTCCCGTCTTTGTTTCTGGCGTTTGCTAGTGATTTGTTCAGAAAACCCGCTCGGCATGGAGTCCTCGGCGATACCAGACGCCATGGTGTCAGCCTCGACGTCGGACTCATCGCACTCCGCCGCCAACGCCCGCCTGAACCACAACTCGGCCGGCTGGAAATCGAGGTCATACGACAAAGATCCCTGGATACAAGTCGCCTTCCAGGGAGCGGCTTTGGTGGACAAGCTGAGCACGCAGGCTCCGGATCAGCTGGACCCGCCCCCTGAAGGGACGCTATTTGAGTTCCAGCTTCTTGCTAAAGGGGACGCTGGTGAATGGATGAGATACCCTCTGGTGAGGTTTATTTCACCAGTTCAAATGATAAAATTTATCATTAAAATGCTTCTGTCAGTGTTCATCGTCTTGTTCTGTGAAACGTTTTGGTAGTAAAATACCCGTATAAGATTCGGATACAAAACTAGTTTTCTTTGGGGTGGTCAAAATACTTTTCGCGGTGAAGGTAAAGTGGGCTTTTTAAACACTTTTAGGAGGGAAATAATACAATTATTTTAAAGAGGTAGGGAAAACTAAACCTTTCCCCAATTATAACCTTTATACAATAGGTGACAAGAGCTCTTTCAAAATTAACATTAAAAATGGAGCACTTTTCCCATTTATGGCGGAAAAAATTTCCAGAAAAATGGGCTTCCGCGAGTCGCTTTTTCGCCGATTTTAGAAACACTCATTATGTATTAATGATATGCCGGTGACCCCAAAACGTCATGTGGGAGATACGGCTGTAAACAGCTGTGTATCTTACACGCGAGTCTCGTAGTAGAGGCACGCGCAAAATGCAATGTTCTAGCGCGGTTCTTGTTCACTTTGTTGATTTTTCCATACATGATCGCCCCTTTGTGGCCCTGTGCCCCCGCCCCCACCACATCTGCCAATAGTTCCCCAGCGTAGAACCCACTCTTATGAGAGAAAGTATGCCCTTGCTGTTATTAACACGTTCCTAAGCAGCCAGTTTGGTTACCATTTCTTATTTAGCTAGTCACTTCGTTGCTTTCCAACACAGTCACTGACAATTTCCCTTTAGTCTAACGAGGGACTGCCTTTCGTTTGTTCTCCGACAGGTGTTGTCAGCTAATTACGAAGCAGGAGGTGAAATCGTTGACTTTACTTTTGAGCGGTCACTCCGGGTGACAGTCTTGCGCCTGTACATCGTTACAACCCCCCTCATCGGCTTGCGGATGGAGCTCTATGGATGCTACGAAAATCCGGACACGGGTATTTTGGTTATTGAACGGAAATCTTTAAATTGTCGTGAATTTTCATCCGTTTGCATATGCGGCAGGGAAACTTGCTCCCTGACGAATTTCTTTTGATTTAAAGGTCTTTTTCAACTGAGAATACTTCATAGGTGAGTAAGAAAGAAACTAATCAAATAAATGGGCTCTATGTTTTCTCTGCCATTATCATATTGAATGAGCCCAAAAGTGCAGTTGATTTTGAATTTGCCACCCCGGCACCAAAAGGTGGATATGCCACTGTGTTCATCGGAAAGTTACCTTTTTACTTGCAATCTTTCTGTAATGGACAAAATACAAGCAAAAGCGTGCTCTTTCCGTACTTTGTCTAGCAAAGATCTTCACGTGTAAGTTAAACCTTTGCTTGATGTGAATTAATTGCACTCGAACTCATTTCATATTCCAGAATGCGCTGTCGATGCAGATTGTGATGCGGCAAGTACGTGCATTGATACCTACTGCGCCTGCGCATTGTCTGTGTCGAGTCTTCTGTTCGGCTCATCACCTACGTGCTCGGGTGAGTCAACTTTATGCTCTAATGTCTCCTCTTGCTGGTGATGCAGTGATGGTGTTTGATGAGAATGTGAAATGAACAAATGATAGAGGAAAAAATAACTTCAAAGACTAGGTAGGTTCTCACATCGAATTCAGTGTGCTGTTTTTGTTTGCCTTTTGTTTGTTGGTTGGTTAGTTTCCTTCTTTGTTTTTTCCCTGGTAACCTGCGACTGTACTGTCCAGCCGAATGTATGAGTAATATCCACTTAACTTTTATTTGCCATGGTCTCACTTTGGATTGTAGAATGTTGGTCACCGCTTGGTCTGGAGTCTGGCAAAATCATTGACAGTCAGATCTCCGCCTCCACTTCCCGGTCAACTGGTCCACATACAAACGCACGGATTGGTAATGCAGGCGCTTGGTCACCTGAAGACAGTGACACCTCCCCGTGGTTAATGGTAAGAAAATGTATAGAGTATCGACTTCTAGGCAAGGTTGCGAACAGAGACATATTGTCCAGAGCTTTTAAGGAGACAGCACTTTATTTTTAGTTGCACAGGATTGGGCACTAGACCCAGAATGGCAGAATGTAAAAGAAGACCTTGAATGAGCCAAACCCCTTGCATTGGTCTTCAGATTCGGCTGCAGGAGGAAAGCTATGGAACAACTTGGACCGTCATATTTAGGGAAAATCCATTAGCTCACCGACCTTAAAGCCCAGAGATTCTGTTGGTGGGGAGAGCCTCTACCGCTAAATGCAGCTCTAGTTCCTATCACAGAAAATATAACAGTCTCTTGTATACCCTTACATTGGATTGCATGCGCTTTCAGTTGGTTCCAATACTACACGTTTGCAAATGATTGATGAGTTTGAGGTCTGGTTTAACCCTAGACGATGACAGCGGGGATATCCCAACCCAATCGGTAGCATTTGAAAGTGTGTCCCTTTTTCTCATTTCTACAGGTCCAGTTTAACGAGACCACGAGGGTCACAGGCATGCGCACAAAGGGGGAGGTCATCTACATTCTGGGCTTTCCAAACCGGGATTTCGTCAGAAAAGCTAAAATTGAATATGGCATCATGGGTAACAACTACCCGATTGAGGAGAACGGAGAGCCAAAGGTTTGGTCACGTGGTTTGGTGGTTGGAGATGGATTGGGTGAACAACACAATACTCTTAAACATTCCACAAAGTCTGACTAGACTCTCTTCATAGAGTCATGCAATTTGTAGAGGGTTCAACCATTACTGTTCAAACAAGGTTGTAATTAATTTCCATCACTTAAAATGCTTTAGAAATTGAAAATTTGAAACAGATTGTACAAGACAAAATAATTCATACATTTAATTAACATAACACATGGAATTCTTTGTGTTATAATGGATGCATTTCAAGGCGGTTTTGAAAAGAACATTACAGGTGAACGTGTTGATTGGAGACGGTTCATATAAGGATTTTCTCCTCCTACATCGTATATCCCTTACAACCATCTTATGAAGTTCTGCTCTGTTTCCAATCAAGATTTTCACATTGAATAACGACGAAAATGAAGTCGTCACAAATATCTTCCCCTGTCCCGTCGAGACGGACTTCATAAAGCTCATTGTCGTGTCTCCTGAAGCGTCGAAAGTAGGATTGCGCCTGGAACTACTCGGCTGTGATTTACAGACCACGACGTCTCCAGGTGAGTTTGGACGAAATGACTTCCCCAGCTAAAGTTAATGAAGAATTAACACTATTCCTTTGTGTTTGTTGGATGCGAGCAGAGAGTACACGCAGCTCATTCCTTTCATCATAAAGACACTTGTCATGTTAAAAACGCCTATTCAAAGAGTTACCTTTCCAAAACGCGATAAATGCACAGTGAAGGTGATATCTTAGGTCGATATTTCAGTGATTCAACCTTTGTCGAGTTTTACTGTATATAAAGTCATGAAAGTCTATATAAGCCAGAACCCTTTTATTTCCAATTGTTACAGTTTCTAATTCTCAGCATACTCGAAATGTAATGGTAAGCAAGATGTGTCACCAATAAACCAACAGAACCGCCATAGCAGAAAAACGTCGAGCTGTTTTGATTTATTCATTCGGATATTTCATATATGAAACTAATCTTGTACCTGATATCCACTCAAGGTACCTGCACAGTGGATGCCGATTGTCAGCAAGGTCCTATGCACAACTGCGTTCAGCAGAGATGTCTATTGGTGATCCCCACCACTGAAAGTTGGTCAACATTGGAGACAACCTCTGTCCGACAGACGACCGAAATAGTTCCAACGACCGAACAAGCCACGACGGACGCACCAACGACAATGATGGCGCAGACAACTACAGAACCGGTGACAACCGGAAAAATCGTGAGCCCGTCTGAACCAACGACTGAGGCGTCGACTACCACGGACGCAGAGACAACTGTCGAACCAACAACAATTTCACTACCCACTGATGTAACCTCCACAGAAGCTGCCGAGCCTTCCACAGCTCAGCCGACCAGTTTGGCGTCGACAACAAGGACAGATGTCTTGTCAACGGCTCGTTACACCACCTTCTTGATGACTTCCGTGGACAGCAGCAACACGCCGGTGTGCTTGCCAGGTGATGTTGTGACGGCCACGGGGCCTTCGGTAAACACGGAGGGTGTGTATGACGAGACTGTCCCTTCACACTCCGAAGAGTTCCTGGACGCGTTAAGACGTGAAGCTGACATAGAGGGACTCGGCGAACAGGTATTCGACTTCCTTATGAAATACGTGTAGGTGCGTTCATTTAACTACAAAAACTGCAGCGTGCCAAACCTCCAATAATGGAACCATGTAATCAAACATTTAACATCAGTTTTGCTACTTCTTCCAATGAATGCTGATGTCTTGGGGTTTTCGTTATCACAGAGCTTTGTTTCAAATTATATTTTGCATCAAGGAAACTATACATCTTCTGAAACGTCGAGTCAGTTTAGGCCTGACGTATGTTAGACGTGCAATCAGAGCAGAGAAGAAGATCAGAGCAGAGAAGAAACTCAGCGCCTTGCCCATGTTAGTTTACTGTAAACACAACTTCACTCAAAACAACTTCACTCGAAAGTGCTGTAACATTTACGACGAAAGCATTCTGTCGTGAGGGGTGTAGAAGGCGAATGGAATGTGGGAGGTATTCCCTCCGTTTCCAGGCGTGTCTTCAGGCAAGACACAACTACTATCCAACGTAATGCTGAATCAATTTTGATCAATTTTGATTTGTTTGGGTTAGGATACTGCCTCTTTATGCAGTGCTCTTGCCGGGAGTGGTGGGGGCATCTCGCAAGGGGTAACCCATGTTGGGCTAAAAGTCCTCATGCAAGTGACCGCCAACAAGACCAAGCCCATACTGTCCCAAGACTTGGTCGCCTCCGTTCGCTTCCTGGACACCGTTGCCAATTCAGACTGGGACTCGGCCGACGCCAACAATTCCCGGGCTACATTGGAGGTACCATATATACTCCACTGTTTTAGTCCCTTCACAAGTTCCTTCACACAACCTGTCATACGTAAGGAATGCTTTGTCACAGTTCGTTTGAATAGCTTGTGGCTTGAGACTTAATGACTTGTGCTGGATTTGTGATCGACTTAAAGAGACTTTTGATGGATTGAGCAACACTGTAATTTTCTTTCCTCGTAGTTTTCTGTATGTGTACTGAGCCTTCATTATAGCTGAATTTTTGAACTTTATAATGACAGTTGATATCCATTTGTAACTGCATTCCTCTTGTTATTTTGAGCACAAAATGGCCAGACAGGAAACAAAGAATTTTTGTCATTTTGAGCTCGGAGAAACAGCGTTTTTCAAGACGCTGGGAAGTATTCTGAAGTCCTTCATTTATTCGCAGAAAATGGTGAATGTTGGAAGTAATCTGTTGAACAGTGGCAACGAAAAACCCTGGAAGGACTCAGAAGTGGTAAGCTTGATGTCAAGTCCAATGTTTTTTGTAACATCTGTGCAATGAATTGACTCGTCGCTAAAGTTTAGCTGTGTCTGATTGGACGAAAGGTCGAGGTCAATAAACAAATTCCCTACCTTTCAGTTTATTTGTGGTATGGAATGCAACTTTTAATTTTTCTTAATAATAATGAGTGAGTGGTATACGTAGATGGTGCTTGTTATTGGAATGTGACATATCAACAGGTTTCTGTATTGATTATAATAAACTTTTTTCACTTTTTATAGAAACACACACTGTCGGGTCCAATCCAAATCGTCAACTCCTTAGAGAAGATGGCTTTGAAAGTCGGGGCAAAACTTGAAAAGGAATCGTCAGTTGAAGTGACCTCGGAAAATATCGGTAAAGAATACTCAGCCACTTCTCTCAACTTTATCCGGGGAGAGAATTTGAATTGTTCACGATAAACAAAGTGTCACCAACGTTTAAGATTTTTAGAAAGTTAAGTTTTATTTTTTAATGTCTCATCTCATAACATGGGGATCAATGAAGGATGAACTTCTTAGAAAGATATGTTTCATAGTTTGCCGCCTTCTTTCTCGTAGACATTGACCTCTACGGTGTATCGTCTGACGACCTCCTCCTCTCTGGATGGAAGTGGAACAGCTCCGACGCCAAGTTCATGGCTGCAATCACGGCCCAAGAGTTTCAAATGAAGAACTTTTCCGGTAATTCCGTATTCTTGGATGTTTGATGCTTTACCTACGGTTGCGAAAGTGGTTCTTTCCGATTCAAAATATAGTTTCTTGATACAGCAGCGTCCTTTTTTGATTAAAGGTTAGACTTCTACCAAAAACATAACCTGGTCATAGGTACAGTAGACACTAGATATTTTATTTACAGTGTGGGCCTAATACGCCTATGCACTGCAAACTTTGTGTGGTAATTGTTAACGATAATCTTTATCCTTGATTTGTTTTAAACCCAAACCATTTTTATCAAATTGATTCTCTAATACATGTTATTGATAAGGTTTAAATGATTCAAGGTTTCTCCATGTAGATAAATTTTCCTACCCGAAAAGGTTTCAAAATGACATTCATCCAGAACTTACACTTTTATTGACGCCACTTCTATCTTCCACCAACTTTTGGTAAAGCTTACGAGAGAGCTCTTTTGGTCGGTGGAGTGTTCAGAAACATTGCCGCTCTGTCATCGAGTGACATACCCAGCAATGACATGGCCATGTCTTCTGAAAATGGACAGCGGCTTCAGAGTGACATCGTAACTGTCATGGCCTCCGGCATGGACACAATATCAGTGTCAGTGTCGTACTCCACGCCGAAGAATCTGGGAGTGAGTTTTACTGTTTTTTCTTGTAGATGACTCAATCCATTCACCTGTTAATTACTTTGCAAAGACAGACACAACATGAGTGTTGTTGTAACTAAACACGCTATCCTTTGCTATTGAATTTGATATGGAGTCGCATGTTTTATAATGTGCCTTGGTAAATAATAATAATAACAAACACTTGAAAACTGCCTTCTATCTAGCCAACTATTCCGAGGCGCTGTAGTATCATTATCCCTGCATGTTGGGCTCACATCATCTGAATATTCCTGAAACTATCTCAGCTCCCTGCGGAGTATACTAGCCCGGTGCTGCCATTTCGGCGCAAACGGCTAAACTACCGCGCCTGCCCTCACAGGTATCCATTTACCCCTGGGTGGAGAGAGGTACATAGGGGTAAGCGACTTGCCCATGATCACAACATGCTGCCACCAACTGGATTCGAACTGGCCAAATCCTGTGATCAGAAGCTACATACCCTAGCCACTAGGTCACATGCCTCCTACAAATCCTGATTCGGTTTGATGAAAAATACTTTCAAAAGGCAAAGTGGGTATCATAAAAATGAAAATGGAGTTAGCATCAGTATCAACCAGGATTAGAAATGAAAGGAATTTCTATCGTTAAACCAATCATTCGAAGTGTGATTTTCGTTTCAATGTTTTGTACACAGGATGTAGTTATCAAAGAACACGAGGTGCCAGAATTTTCTTGCGCGTTTTGGGAGTTTAACGACAGGTAATCAAAGTCTGTACAGAAATCTCAGCTGGCCAATACTATTCCTTACTTTAGCTTCATGTCTGTCTGCATCTTTGGCTTCGTTTGAGTGCATTACTTTGGTGTAAATCGAGGGAAGTAGTAAGGCAACACTTACTGGCAATCAAGTGGGTTTAAATGTACTGATAATTCAAAGCTTTGTCAGCATTTATATGCTTTCGATTCATTGTCTCTAGCAGCCTCCATAGGAAAGCGCTCATGTAAGCAAAGTTTAATATCATCGGCACATATGCGTCAAAAACCGTGAACTGCCGGATAAGTGCAGGATACAGGACGTGCTGAAATAGACTAACTGTCATTGACACAGCAGTTCAACTCCGGGAAGCGGTAGGTGGTCGGATCTTGGCTGCTACGTCTTGAAATCAGACGAGGAAAATTCAGACGATGAGGTGTCCTGTTTCTGCAATCACACAACAAACTTTGCGGTCCTGATGCAGGTGGTTGACAAACCCGTAAGTACTTGGCCTGCTAATTCCTCAAGATTGGATTGACAAATAAACTGAGGAGGGTGGGAGATTAGAAAGAAATCACTTTCTTTTATCTTTCAGGTGCCTGCTGAGCCTGATATCCACTCTCATGTTCTCCAGATCCTGACCTACACATGCCTGACTCTCTCCATCATATCTCTCCTCGTCTCCTTAGCGGTGTTCCTTTATCTTGGGTAGGTTTATTTCGACATTTGTTGGTAAAACAGCAGGGATGGAATTGAAAAGCCGAAAAGCAATTCCTTACCATAAAAATTTAACAAAATGTGGTTTCAGCGGGATGAAGAAAAACTTTTGCACTTTATTATAGGTAAACGTTTACACATCGTTTTACCCACCAGGAACAACGCCTCTTTATTGTGTTTAACATAAGTCTGGCCCTTAACATGCTTGGAAACGGCTGTCCTTGTAGAACCTTTTAGACAGGTTGATGTGTGTCTGGGGGATCCCCACACCTGGCATCCTTCCCTCGGGTAGACTGTCCCGGTGAAATAGCTCTTAGGCGTCATACCAACATAACTAAACCTCGCTTAACTTAATGTATTAGGCTACTCTTTTTAAATTATCGTGCGTCTTGTTCTTGCTCGATAAGTCAATGTAAATTGCCCTGAGGTTAATATAACGGAGGGTGTTTGCCAAATCCATTTTATTAATAATATTACATCAACATTGCTCGAGAAGGATGATAATATGTTTGATGTCCGGGTAAGACGCCCGCAACGGTAAACCGTTCGTCGCGGGTTATAGTCATTGTGATGCATGTATTTTATTGCCGTAGGTCCTCGCTGGCGTCAGAGCGCTTGACGATCCACAAGAACCTGATGTTGGCAATGCTACTGGCAACAGTTCTCTTCCTGCTGGGCGTGGCGTCAAACCTGGATGTGGTATGGAGCTTCAAATTTTGTATCAAATTAAAAGTATTGCATTAAATGTTTTAAATTACGA
Organism: Acanthaster planci; assembly: GCF_054643075.1. Taxonomy (NCBI): domain Eukaryota; kingdom Metazoa; phylum Echinodermata; class Asteroidea; order Valvatida; family Acanthasteridae; genus Acanthaster; species Acanthaster planci. The sequence continues at coordinate 11,762,797 of NC_141794.1, read as the reverse complement.
AACTCGAATACATGTATCTATTAAGTCTGTTGCATTTTTTGTTTGGCTAGAAACTAAATGTATACACACACAAATAGAACCCCGAGGCTTTTTCAGCCAGTAAAGGTTTATATTTTTCTCTCCTGTCACGACAGATTCCTTGCAAGATAGTTGCCATCCTTCTTCACTACCTGTTCTTGGCGGTGTTCTGCTGGACATTGGTCGAGGGAATTCACCTGTACAGACAGGTCATAGCCGTGTTCGAGCAGGGAGGAAGCAAGTTGGCTCTCTATTACGTCGCAGGATGGGGTGAGGTCGATTTAGGAAGGTCTGCCCTTTCGGTCCCCGAAGGGCATAGGCCTATACCGTTTATTAAGCAATTTTCGAGTGGGAGGCGCGCAGAGTTTCTGTGAAAATAGATGTAAGTAGATCTTTCATTCGTCGATTGTTACTTAATTTAAAAAGCAAAAGACCTACTCGATGGCTGCTGCGCGTAAGGTCCGTTTAACACTGACATATGGGTCATTCCACTGTTGATGAAGGAGTTACCAGAGTATACAGACGCATTATAAAAGAGCACTTAACATCATCTCAAGGGGAATTGAGGTTCAGAGTGCATGTTTGATGGAAGCTGCTGGAAAATAGCATCGTGTATCGGTCTGTTTGTTTTGCGTTGGGACAGGAAATTACAGCACTCAAACTTTATCCAGGAATAGCTTTAGCCTAGAGGACGTTTTCTAGCCAGATAACTCATACAGGGAAACAAGTTTGACAGTACTCTGTATCATATGGCAATTGTCCCAGCTACATTTGTTATGACACTACGTAATTGCTGAATGGCACCATCACCATAGTCGGGATGCACTGAAGTTAATGTTTGAAACAAATTTGTTGGAGCGTACAACGGCAGTACAAACGAGCCAGCCACAAAACGAAACAATTTGACTTGGACAATTTTCTTTTAGACCTGCTTTTTGGTTGTTAACAATGACTGCCATTCGTATGAGCAGTCAAAACTTTCAGAGACTTCTCCTTTTTGTTGAATGCTTTCAAGGTGTTCCCGCCGTGGTAGTTGGCATTTCACTCGGCATCAAGTACAACCTTTACGGAGCTGGACCACAGTAAGGAAGGACTGAAATAATTCACTGAAGTTCTGGGTTATCTCTTTATCTTGTGATCAAGAGATTATGCTTTGTTTTATTAGAATTTAACGAGAGTTGTATCCGGCTCGAATGTGGTAATATCAGTGCTAGGGGATTCTTTGCCTCTCTTTGAAGGACTTAGAAATGTGGTTTCACTGCTGTAGGGCTGTGAATCAAGCCATGAATTACGAAACCTATTTTGTTTTCGTCATCTCTGTATAATTTTGCATGGAATACCTGTCATACCTGTGAATGTGCATTAATATTATAGCTGCTGGTTGACTGCTAAAGATGGATTGATCTGGGCTTTTGTCGGGCCAGTCATCTTCATTATCACGGTAACTTTGTTTTGTTTTACGTACAACGATAATAAAGCTATAACTGCAAACTGTATTGGATTAGGCCTACTGCTCTATTTTCTCGATTTGTATTATGTAGATATACTTTAACAACAAACAAATGCTACAGCGAAGGAAAATGAGTAGTTTCAGTGAGATAAATCTACTTGTTTTGTTCTTGCCGCAGGTGAATATGATTGTTCTTATCATGGTAGTTGTGGTCGTCACTCGGGCTGCGGCCCTCAAGTGTCAAACCAACCTTGACCGTATCAGGTAAATCTGGAAAACGATAGATTTTATGTTGTTTGTAAATCAACGATAGAATCATTTATGTCACAACAAAGTCCGATTTTTATGGGATTTCTTTTTCATCCCCTCTTGAAAGTTTAAACTCTGCAGTCTGGGAAGATAAATAGGCCTACACTAGTTCAATGAAACATCAGCTGGTAGCAAGAAAATAATGATTCATAGTAGAATCCATGGAAAACTAGTCCTCAAGGTGTGCACGTGTGTTCAAATCATTTGATCATCGTTTATTGTATAACACACACAGAGGGCCAACGATTATATTCAATATTAAGATGGTCTTTGTTAACAGCAAATCTCAATTATTCATGTTGCAGGGCCGCCTGCAAGAGCGCGATGATGCTGGTACCTCTGCTCGGTATCTCTTGGATCATTGGACTTTTCACTCAGTACAGCATGGCCCTGGAATATGCATTTGTCATCTTGAACGGCTTGCAGGTGGCTGAGCGCCCATTTTTAAACAATACCAAAATACATAATGTTGGGGTCTCTCGCATAAAGGCAACCCTTTTTGCTTTGAACATGCACACATTGTTATGATAATATGTCATGATATCTCATTCAGTACATCATGGCCAATAGCAGTCCGTCACCCTCGTCACAGATTTTATCCCCTCTGGATAATTAATTAGCTTCTCCAAATCCTGTTTAATGTTTGCTGCATGATAAAAGCAACTGCAATGCTTTAGAGGAGTATTATTTCTTAGTTTCGTTTTATTTTGCAGGGTTTCTTCATGTTCGTGTTTTACTGCCTACTGAGTTCAGAGGTAAACAACTGCAGCATGTTACAGAATGTAGAATGTGTTAAAGCTTATTGAGGGATTTCAGTAGGAAAGTGCTTGGGATCAGAAGCAGCGCTTGATAATCTAATATGCTCAGAAGGCTTTGTCACTGTCTGGGGCCAATGGAACATTTGGCAGCCTTCGAAAACTTTAGGTCCTTACCACTCAGGGAGGTCATCTTTAAAAAAAAATGATCCAGTTGCAGATTTCGGTGATTTCAAATCAGTAAAGTTCACTTTTGCCTGTCTGGGCACTCTCGGTGGTGCCTTATTTTGCTTGTAACTTGTCCAGGTTCGCACTGCGCTGCGCCACGAAATGAAGAAAAGGGCTGACCGTAACATGGACAGCAGTGGCAATGTAAGTATTGCCGACGGTTGAAAATAAACTCTATCGCCCTCTATCGTGCCCCCACTCCTGCTTAGTTTTGCAGTCTTGAAAGAGTTTCATTTTTTCCAGCTATTTTGGTTAAAATTGATTTCTCCTAGGTCTACCATGTAGGTTGTAGCGAGGTCCAGGTGCAAAGTAAAGTAAGATTTTGATCCGAATTACATGTTATTGTAACCCAAAACATACTTTGACTTTTTCAGCATGAGATCTTGTTGCCATCAGTGCTTCTCTGTTGTACGACGAATTAGCAAAGTGCCACTGCATACCTGTAAATACTTTCGAAACACCCGAGTTTCAGCATTCGTTATTCAATTGCTCAAAATCATCCAGCAGGTGGGCTCGTTATCGTCGATCCAGGCGTAAGGGATTGAAGGAACTGGAGGGATGTGTCTCGATTTCACCTATTTACTGCATTGTTCATCTAGTGACTCTAATGGCGGATTCCTCCCATCCAGCGATGTCTTTACCTAAGATCGCCATCTCGATGTCCAGTGTCTCTATGCTATTCCTCAGGGCTCCTCTCATTACCCAATCAGTTTCGTGGCCCAAGAGGAGACTACTACCTCAATTAGATTTCCCTCTCGATACACCTGTTAAATCAGCTCTAGAATAAATCTTCCGGGTTTGCGTAGTTCAAAAATGCCAATTTAACTTATTTGTCTAAAGCTGCAAACTGAAATAGCCTTTTACACAGATACCAGAGTGCTCACAGTGATGGAAGGCTTATTGTTTTCAGATGTGTCTTCTAATTGTGATCTCCTTTTTTACGACAGGTTGTGAAAACCAACATTTGGACTTTGAGCAGCAACAAGACTGCCCACATTCGGCTGGTGAAAGTCGCTCCCAGCGCCCAGAACTCGGACGAGGCTTAAATTTTGACCTGAGTTTCCTTGCAGATCACTAGGTCTACTTTTTATCTTGGCGTTGGTGATTACACATTGAGCGTAAGCAAGGACGGTTACGGGATGAAAAAAAATCGTGGAGGTCAATTTTTTGGGCCATAAAGAAAAGAGATGATAATGACGTAACATCAACGGTCTTACTCAGTTGTGTGGCGTTTTTAAATGCTTTGGGGAGGAAAGGACTTGAAATAACATTTAAAAATTCATTTCGCTCAATTCGGATCAAAAGGCCTTTTTTTCTTGAAGAGGCACGACGTACGACACGTTATCACGTTTGATAAATTTGACCTTCAAGTTGAAGAGACAATAGATGTTTGCTTAGAAATGTAGGAAGTACAAATTTACTTTGTAACATTTATATTCAGGAGTCAATTGTAGTGACAGGTTTTCCTGCGTTTACACCTCAATTTTGATGAGGAAAACCATACCCTGATGATTTGGCATTTAATAGCTTCGGGTACAATATTGTGGAAAGTTATAATTTGTATTTGTTATATCATGATTATCACAGCTATGTCTTGAAAATCTGGAAAAGTTTGCTGTTTTCACAAAAATTAAATCTTTGAGAAAATATGCAATATAGTTACACCGTATATAATAGGTTATTGTGTGGTTTCACCGTTCATGGTTTAGCCTCCAAGGTATCGCTGTGTGGAAACAAAAATAGTTTCATAGAACAGACCATTAGAAATATTTCAGTACTGAAAATTCCTCCCTCGAGATAAGTTTTAAATTTTGTATATGACCGCGCAAAGTGTAGAAATGCAATTATAAGCGTCAATATTCCTGTAGATATAAACAAAAAACTAGTTAACCTAGTCATATGCTTACATTAGTTAAACACGTCAGTCACCCTCGCACGATGGGCAAATACATTCAGATATAAAAACCGAGAGCCCACATAGGAATGCGTCTTGAATTTTGTAGATACCGCATTTTTTTCAGGGATGTTGTAATAAAAAAAACGCCAAAAAATGGAATAAAGGGCCAACTCTAAATGTTTTTAAGCCTTCAAGTTGGATTCTTGAAGGCAGAAAGAAGAGCTGGACGACCCAAAGGAAAACATTGAAACAAGGTCCATCACCGTTTGCTGTGCCCACTATTCAGCTGGGATAAATGCTTGCTAGCAACAGGGAATTGATAATCACATAAAAGGCTACCAGCGGAATCATATAACTACATGCACTTTATACATAATGGTTATCTCGTCTATTTTGAGATCGGAATATAGCTTAAGTCGGAAATCAAAGTCCGCATCTGAATGCACCATAACAATAATATGTGTAAAGTAAACAAGGAACGACACACATACTGTGTGAATTTCAAATGACTTTATACTCTGCAGAAGTTACGATAAAAATTATTAATTTAATTTAACCTTTTTCTTGAATTAATTTGGTATTATTGTAATGGGTTTTTAAAGATGATTAAGTTACAACTTTGAAAACGAACGTAGTATATGTCATTCCGCGAAATGGGTTTCGTATACTCTCTTGCTTCTTAATTCGACATGGCCTGTGTATACCACACGTGCCAACTCGCAGATTTTCTGTAGAAGAAACCATTTCGCCCGTTGAATTTTATTTCCACGCTAAGCTTTTACAGCTAAATCTTCTCCTTTCATAGGCCTGTCCTACTGAATTAAAAGACCAAAATGAACTGTTTATAACAAACAATTTTACATAGTTTTGAGCCAAAGAAAACTTGGTTGTGTTCTCACTAGGAAACATGCTAGAGCTATACGACTCGATGCATCAAGGTCTGGAAGTGTCTGTGGTACAATGCGGCATCTGACAGTTGTCTGGAAAAACTACCGACTTGGAAATGTAATGATAAGAAGCGATGCCATCCATATTTCACTGGTCTTTTTAAGGATAACTCATTTAATGTTACTTCAACTCGTATTTCATTGCATGTACATGGCTATTTAACGTGGTGAAATAGTTACTGCATTAAAAAACAGTTCACATCTCTCTCAACACGGCTCTGAACGCAACTTATTACATTTAGAATGATTCGAACCCCTTGAGGTAATGAACTCGGACTGGGATTGAGTCAAGACGCAAAGGCTCACCATCTACAAGAATCAGTGTCTCATCGGACATCTGGACCTCGACTTTGGAGGAATCGGTTTGAACAATGGAAGCCGTGTACACAGTAGCGTTGGTGTTTCTCCACACGGGTTTGGACGGTGAAGTTATGTAGAACAGACGACACCATCAAGTATTCTCCAGCCCCATTAAAGGTTTAAATAGGTTTTGTATGGCTATCCATCAAGACTAGCCAGATGAAGATCTCCAATCCCTCCGGCTGGTCGAGGTGGTTCATAGTCAGAACAGTCATCTGAAGGTCTGTACAAGTAGTACTTTTCACAATTGTTTGACAATTTGCAGCAACCAAGCCAAGGGAGAACGTCGTACCATTGGTGCTTCCACAAATTAAACCCTGGAGCATATCGGTCAGCAGTTCCGCCCCCAGGGGGACCAACAAGAATGTTACCATCAGCCCCGTAGCAACACTGTTGACCTGATCCTGTAGTCGATGGTGTCGATGACCTGTAACACCTTGCAGCGCCTTGATGGTAGAAATCGTTGCCAAAATTGGCCTCGACAAAGCTCAGGGAATCTGCTTCAGCCTGCGTTGATGTACAAGGGCAAGGACCCAGTCCGGACGCAACATCGCGTAGTTGGTCATTGAAATAACTGCATGGAAAATCAACTGTTGGTCTGTTGAATACCTGCATTTCCGGAAATGCAAGTAAAGACAGCATAAGGACAGCTATCCAGAAAAGGTGGGTCTTTGCGAGACGGTTCATACTGAAATAAAAACGCAAATATGAAGACAAGTACACCAACCAGACCTAACAAACCGAAGCTAGAGACTATTTACTTGACTGCATGAATTTCACTTCAGCCTTCTACGTAAAGTTAATTTTTCCACATTTGGGAAACTACCTCAGCGATCTCTGGTTTCCAGATGGTTAAAAAACTTTGTAAAGATGGCTTACACCAAGCTACTTCAAAGCGGTAATGGGATACTGTGAGTGTAATCAACTGGCCAATTCTTTTCGAAAAGTCTATACCCTCGCACCCCCGGCTTATAAAAACTTTCTTCTATTGGGTAGTTTCGGAAAGTACGCTACAGTAACCTTAACCAGTTGCTGTATAAGCTACAAGTTAAGAAATTTTGTAATGACTGCGGAATAGAACGTAGTGACTTGCTGAATATTCAATGAAACAAGATCGACGATCTACCAATCAGAAGATGTTCATTTCCCCCCAGTGTTGGTTTTCTATGAAAACAAAAACGCGCATCAAAACAGGGTGATCCCTCACCAAATTTGCCTCAAGGTGCTTTAGAACTGTTGTAAGCGATATTTTTGTCTTCAAGTGAAAGTTTGCTTTCAGCAGTCTTCACCAGAATAGATGCTTCGCCCAGTAACCATCTTGTGGGGGGGTCATCAGGGCAAGATGGCAGCTGTGCAAACCCTCTATTCAGTTGCTTAGTGACGCTGAGAAGTCTAATGTAAGATTCATCTTTCTTCAGAATGCCGATGAGAATTGGCTTGTAGTGACAGAGAGACAGAAATGCACTGGGGCCGCGGCCACGTGACTTCCACTATAATCTTTTTCAATGACCTTGATTTGTTCTTGTGGACTCGTTACTAGAGGACCCCAATCGACAATTGTTTTACATGTAATTCTTTCGGCCACAGTCATACTGTTGACTACAGTGTCTGCAAGACCTCAGAGGTTGTGTTAAGGAAAGGTATTAAAAAACGGACATTCTTTGATTCTAAGGGAATTGGATTCATTTGAATCAAAGAATTTCCACATGTTGAGAAGTTTCGTCCCTTACCCACTATTGTCAATTGAGCAAGAGAACAAAAACTAATACATTGAGCCCTGTAATGAATTCCACCCATTGTCAGCGTTGGCCAGCTATGCACATCGAAAAAAAGCTTGATTCCTGGCCCAAACCGTCAATTGTGGAATTCTTCGGCTGGGCTATTTGTTTCCTTCGCATGCGTGGTGCGTGCATCAAGCGCACGCGGAGATATGCAGCCGGCGCAAACAGTGGTTCTCAAGGCACACACAAGTCTTCATCACCTCAAAAGTCCAAATGGATTTAGCTGTGTAAGTTAGCTGCGGAAATATACCAGATTCAAGTTATCCAGCTGTGGATATGACTGCGGAGTTGGGGACTTTTTACTCCACCAACAAGCAAGTTTAGCGAGCGACTAATTTGGGATTCACAGTTCAACATCTCCTTAAATAAAGACCACGACTGCAACCTTCAAATGACATGATTACTCATCGAAATCCTTCGGTCACCGTGGGAAATTATATCCTTTGGAAAATGAGTGCTTGTGGAACATCATCACGGAATTATTGATGGGTAAGTCCAAACGACTAATTTGTTCTACGTAGTTATATATGATATGTTGTCATATTTATCTTTAACAATGTTTGAAAACGGGAAGAGTTATAGCGCAGGTTAGACTGAAATAAATCTGACTAAATGCAAATGTTAAACAGCAAAACACGAACACAAATGATTTTATAATATGTTACAATTAATATATAAATAATACAAACAACAAAAATTGATGAAATAAACATAGAACGGAATGAGATGTTCACGTCAGTGAAGACGACACATGAGATGAAAGGAATATTTCACTTGAAATGAAATCTCTCATGGCCATCAAACAAGAAACAGAAATGATACGCATAAAAAACTTCGAACAGAACTTCAAACCTTACGGTGCAGTCCAACACAGTTTATTATAAACTGTTGGGGGTTGTTCTCCATGTACTTGACGTAATAGTTGACTGTCACAACTGCAGTGTGATTAATGAGTCAATTTTGATCGATCACCTGTTAAAATGTACAGTTTACTGCACGTTCTTAAGAATAATCGACGCTTTTCTGAAATACTGACGTCAAATGAAAGAGTTAATGCCATTTCCCCCTTCACTGTCAAAGAATTTTTGTCGTGAGACATCATCTTTCATGAACAAACGCTCTCCTTGGTCAAGACAATGCGCTTCTAGAGCGTGACAGATCAATAATAATGGAAGTTACTATGACAAGCATGGCATTTGGTGCTAGTTGCTACTCGGCAGAATCATAATTAAACTTCAATTCTATTTCACTTTGTTGTCCAAGGGAATCTTTCAAAACCACCAGATAGGGTAAAAATCCAAGGGAGAGATAGAGAAATTGTTTTCATAATCATGCCCCACTTCACGCTCACATTCGTGCCCGTTTAAGGTATAGTTTTCATTTATTGATAGCTGAATTGGTAGTTTGATAGAAGTCATGCATTTTGCAATCAGCATTAAATTTTGAAGTCGACCGACAGGCGCGGATTCAGAGCCATTTTTTTTTGGGGGGGAGGCGCTAAACCCTCCGCACGTTATGTCACCTTTTAACTTTTGCTACTTGGGTGAACGTTACACCCATACTTTATATTGGCCAAATAATGACCCTGCCAAATGATCTTGGACTGTTCATTTAAGTAAAGAAAATAATTGCAGAATTTTGAATTGGATATTTTATCTCTCTTTCTTTTTTGTGGGAGGGGTCTATACAAATACTTGGGGGCATTAGCCCCACAACCGCCCCCCCTCCATCGCGTTCTAGTGTCGTAAAAAGGTTCCTGTTGAAAAGGGGGAAGGAGATGGAGAAAGAGTTCCGTTGGATGCGGCACCTAGTTTGTATGATGGATGGCTATTTGTAAGAACCTTGTTAAAAAGACCCACATCATCAATGAAGTAACGCATTTCAAACTGAAGGCAGACGGCGTGGCGAGAGCTCTCCCCGTCTCCCAAACCCCCATTTTTCTGGAGGGGGAAAGAGGACTAAGAGTTCCAGTTGGGGGGGGGGCTATTAACAGGGGAAGCTGCCCCCTTCCCGCCCCTTCGCTATGCCAATGAGTCATTCACCGAAGGATGTATGTTCAAGCCACTCAGTTAATTGATTGGTCGATTTGTCAGTCTAATTGAATCAAAAAATTTATCGCTTTATTCACTGATTAAAGATTCAAATCAATTCATAGAGGATCAAAACAAAAACCTGCCAAACTCATGGCGGAAAATGTGCTCTTACCTTATCACCTCTTTTGCCCGAGTTGAAAACGACTCATCACATAGATCAACTATGCTGTCCCTCTGAGTTAGTCCCGGAAGAAACCCAGACCAACGGAGTAAGCAGTAATGCTGATACTGAGCTTTCTTTTGGCTTTTCTAAATCGTCCGGCTTTTTATGCACCAGGATCTATTGCTTAAATCTGGTACTCCTGGTTGTGACAACTTCCTGAGAACAACTTTGTTTTTAATCAGTTAAAAAATAAATAGGTTACCTTTCGAAAACCCTCCGCGTACCTCGGAAAAACTGCAGAAGGCCCCGTCAACTCAATTGTACATAAGAATCGTGACTTTGTGCAGTTTCAGAATATTTCCTATAGACATCTACAGCAGGTAAACAAATCCTTTTCGAATCCATCTTTGTTAGTTAGGATCAACGGAGGGCATGTAACGTGCGTCAGTATTTTCCTGAAAACCCCGTGTGGTTAATTTTTAATATACATGTACATGTACATGTGCTACCCTTAGCGCGCTTACCTTGAATATCAAGCGAACTATGGTCGACCCCTTAGACCTTAGATATGAAGAAACTAAAATGGAGTTGGTTATGTGATCTGTCCTGTACTGTCGGCATATCAATTGCTCATGTAGAAAGCACAGTAAATTTTTAAACAAAACATTTGGTAAATGAGCTCTTACATTTTTCCAAATCTGTTTACCGTTAGATTTTGTCGACAAAAATTTAGAAAAATACTTCAGGAAACATACGTTTTAGGATACTGGTCCTGCCAACAACAAAATAATTAGTGCAACTGCATGTATATATTAACCCCTACGCGTTCACTATTTAATGCTCGTTTCCCGAAGTTCGGCAATTGTTATATTTCAAATAATAACATACAAAAAACACATGCAGAAACCTAGAACACAGGTGCACATACGAGTGGTAACGGAATGCACTTACTTGTATATTGTATACAATATTGCACGTAATGGAAAACGCTAGCTATCTATCCATCGTCTCCCCACAAAACAACAGCGCCCCACCGCAAAGTAACATCGCCAAGGTTTGTAAATGCAGCGGTCAAGTAGCCCGCCCTCAGTGTAACAAATCCCGTGGAAAAAGGTATATTCCAGTTTGCTTTTTCCCCCACACAGAATACACTTCATCGCTCGTGATATGTTGGCTGGCCCCAGTTAGACTTTGTTGTGCGCTTTGATTCAGAAAGTTTCTTTAAAAGGAAGACGACACAGCAAGTGGAGCTTCAGTTGACGACTCAAACATTAAAAACGCGAATGTTAGCTCAATGTGTCCACACAGTTGGACAACGTCTGATGAGCTGAATCGATTGCTTTTCGGGCACGTTCGAAGGCAGTCTTCATTAGGCTCCAATAAACAGTCCGGACAGTGTTAATCTGCCTCTCCTTCTCGTCCACGGTACCCGATATGTACGCGACAGCTGAAACTCGGCAGACTAGTGGTCCAATTTCTTGTATTTCTTTCTATAAGCCACTTGCATGAAAGTATCGACGAGAACTGTCAGTTTTTACGGGTTTCTGCATGAACTTCAAACATGGTAATGCAGCACAGATGGCGCAAATGCTAAATTGAAGAATAAAGCAAATAATTATTGCAACAAACCATTTGGTTGCTTATCCAATCGTATCTCTTGATCAGGTAAAAATGATGAGGGATTATGGTTGAATCCAGGAATCATTGGAAAAAATATCCCCCTTATCACTATATACATGCCACCACTTTTGGAGGGGGTGATGAGCAATCGAATTACCCCCCACACACACACACACAGTGTGTTTTTGCCTGCAACTGGGGGCCCCCTATTGTTCCTCTTTTGTTTGTACTTTAACTTTTTTAGAAGACCACCCATATGTTTTGTACACAGTTGTCAATCGGGGACCCTCTGTCAATCGGGGACCTCATTGTCCGCTATTGTTCAGGGTCCCCAATTGAATGCAGAAACTTACACACACACACACACCTTTCTGTGGTGTGCAAAAAATAAAGTGGCTTGTGAAGACATTTTCAGATTCCCTAAAATGCATTCGATATCATTCAAACTGGGAAACAATTTTAAATATGCCGTTTTGAATACATATCACAAATGTACGTTCATATCATGAACATCGACCTCCATATGGAGTAATTCAAATATTTAGGTCTTTTCAAATTTTCCCGTCACCCCCTTTCCCCCTCCCCCATTCCACCCCCACCCCCGATTTCCAGAACAAACTTACGCCAGAGCAGTGGTGCGAGGGCCTACGAAACACATGTGCAAAAGGTTTACAAAGCAGTTATTCCTATTGATGTTGATTGAACTCGCGAAGATGACTGTGAGATTCTCAGTACAATGCTCTTTTTTGTTCTTTTGTTATAAGATTTTGGTTACACATCAAGGGAAATGGTAACTCAACTTTTTACGGAATTTATTTTAGAACAAACGGTAATAGTCGTTTTACTGTAATCGTACAGTCAAATTCTCATACCTTAATATAAACACATACTTGAACGCTATTGAATCCGCCGAACCAAACTAACACAAACGTACAATTTGTACTCATTAATTGAAGTTGATCTTGCCATTTTTACCTTCACATGTGATCCTGTTTTTCTGATCACAAATTTAAATCACTTGAAATCAATGAATTCAGATAGCATTTGTAAAATCAGAAGACTTTAATAGTACAAATTTAATTATACAAACACCATTTATATGGGTTTATAAAACTACAATTAATGGCTGATATGACTATTGTTCGCTTGGTTATTCCATGAAAAATACCACTGACAGCTATTATTATTCAATTGGCCTGGATGCAATTTTCCTAAGCGGAATATCTAATTATGTCTGTCTTGCTTTCTAAACTCATCTGTAACTTACAATCATACAATATCCTGCAATAGACAACCTTCAAATATTGAACAAACTCTAATAGGTTTGGAAAAATCTGAGTACCGTTGTAATGAAAGTATATGTTAAGAAAATCAGTGCTCATGCAATAATTCAACATTGACAGGCAAACCTACACATCGAAGGCTAATTTACCAAACCATTACGCTAAGATACTACTATCAAAATACACATAATTGATCAACATATCTGAGTAAAACAAAATACATGCAATCCGTGACTCACAACTGTCGTTCCATGTCTGTTGTGTTGGTGGCATTCAGTATTACGCATGACAAAATTCTGGCAGAATCCGAAGCTAATGACCGTATGATTTGATGTCAGAAATAAACTTAAAACCTACAAGAATGAACTACGACTACAGCTGTTCATGAACAAAATTCATAAAGCCAAGTATTAAAGAATAATGGTGTCTTCCGTCGACAGAAATTCAGTGATTAACACCAAAATCCAGTAACCTATAATTCAACAGCATTCAACGTACATTTCAGCGGAATATACAACTTTTCGTCATCTTCAAAGCAGCTTTAATAGATCATACTACAATCCATAAAAAGCACCTCATTAATCAAAATAATAGAGCAATTAATCTCCAATTAAAACTGGCGTAACATCTGAATATATGTAGAAAATACTAAAAAAAATTGAATTTCGATTTGAATCTCGGTTTCAGACTATTAGCCAAACATTTGAAGCATTTGTGTCCTTTTTCTCAGCAACTAATGGATACATTTCATACGTCCACTTGTGGTCAAATTTTTTCATACACTTGGAATCGACGCACTGTAAATTCTTAATCACTCTTTTCCGAAGGTTATTAGTCGGCTCATTAACCTTATTGATAAAAACATGAAAGTAAACTATCAAACTAAAGTAGAGGCTTCGAAAGTTCAACCGGAAAACAGAAACGGTCGCCACATTAATTAATAAATGCATTTTTTTTCGGATTGTCTTGTAACTAAAACATGTCATTTTTATTTTGTCTTGTGATTAAAATTGATACAGTCCAAGTGAAAGTAAACTTTCGTGCAAGCTGTACAAGTTGGGATTTGTTTGCAGCTTACATGGTATTAATGGGATAAGAACTTGCATTTTAGAAATGAATATGAACTTATTATTTCCGAGCCAAAAAGTAAATCACACCAGCGACCACAAGTACAATAATCAAGGTGCCAACGACAATGGCAGCTATGACGCCTGCAGATAGCCCTTTTGGAGCGTCCCCCCTGTCTCCTGTGAAAACGCACACAGGCAGGTCAGATGACCACTGACCATCCGCTTGACAGGTCAGTCTGGAAGACCCTTCCAAGGCGAAGTTTTCGTTACAAGTCACATTTACAGTTGCATTCACCAGGTACACAGACCCCCACATCTGCCCATTCTCTACATCACCCGGAAAGCCACAGCTGACAATCTTGACCAGTCCCTTTCGGACTTCATTAATTGTATTTGTGGCCATAAGGGTTTCATTCGCAAAGGACAGACTACCAGTGACCACTGCATCAAAGACACATTCAATAGAATCCCCACACAAGCCTTTAATTTCCTGACTCACTTCATTCAGATCAGGAACCTCAAAGGCAGGAGAAAATTCAGGAAAGTGATAAGTGCTGTAGTCAAATGGCGATATGTAGCTGAATATTGAGTTATCTTCTTTGACTAACCACTCCAGACCAAACTCATGAAGTTCCTTCAGCGATGAACCAGGATCCATGACGGTTCCATTTGGGAACTGAAGGTCGTCGTCTGGGTTTCCATTTAGGTTACCAAGAAGTCCTCTAACTTGACCCTGAAATTTGGTGTCCAACTGAGCGATGAAAGACATCATCTCGGTATCAATGTACACGATGATAGCTATGCCAGCACTAAATGCGATGTTAATTTTACTCAGGTCAGAGTTAAAGCTGACTTGAACCCCTTCGAGGTGATGAACTCGGACTGGGATTGAGTCAAGACGCAAAGGTTCACCATCTACAAGAATCAGTGTCTCATTCATGTTAGACATCTGTACCTGGACTTTGGAGGAGTCATTGGTTTGAAGAACGAATGCTGTGTACACGCTAGCATTGGTGTTACGGTACCTCTCCATCCGGGCTTGGAAGGTTAGGTTATGTAGGTCAGACGACACCATCAGGAATTCTCCAGCTCCATTGAAGGTAAACTTGTATCCATCCAGACTAGTGAGATGAGGATCCCCAGTTCCTCCGGCTGGTCGAGGTGGATCGTAGCCGGAGCAGTCATCTGATGGTCTGTTCTTGTAGAACTCCTTGCATTTGTTTGACCGAATGCACAAGCAAAACCACGGAAGAACGTCATACCACAGATGCAGCCAGGGATGGTGAACGGCACTGTATCGTTCGGCTGTTCCTGCCCCAGGGGGGACTAATAGTATGTTTCCATCTTTACGGTAACAACACTTTTGGCCTCCTTGCGATGAAAATGAATTAATTGACCGGTAACAGACATCCGCACCGGGTTGGATTATGAAGTTAAATAGACTGTCTTCCCGCTGGAAATTCAGCAAATCACCCTCGGCCTGAGTTGTATCGCAGGGACAAGAAGGAAGGTCATCAGGAATATCATTACCGAACGTAAACTTGGAAATGAAACAGGCAACCTTAGTTACAGTTTTTAAAAGCTTATAAATTCTCATTCCTAGTCGTATAATTGGCCAAATTCGGTTTCGCACAGCATATGGAGTAAGGTACAAAGCTGAGAGGGACACTCCAGCATCTGAGAGGGATGTGAAGTCGCTGGGATTTATCGTCAGAATTCCGTTGTTAGGGACGTTTGTTTTCAATGCAACACCCCCCATTAAGACAGGATTTCCATCACTGTTATAATCGGTGTCTTGGATCATTACAGTTACATGCGAGACGTTTTCACCAAGACTACGAGGATCCCAGGATAACAAGATTGGGGATTTTGAAGTGAGGTCAATGATGTCGTTGCCGTACTCAGAATTCATCTGTTGGACATTGACTAGTGGAGGAAGGTCTTCTTCGGAAGCGACATAGACGATGCCAGAGTAAGGAAACGATTTTCCGTTGTCAAGTGAGACATAAACAGATGTTAGTCCGTTTTTGTAAAAGGTGGGAGTGATACAGATGACAGTGTAGGAGTCGGTGCGTTCACCGGGCACCTCAACGTCTCCAAACCCAGTGGAAAATCTGCACTTTGCATCCTGATAGAATATGGCGTTGGTCTGCAAACATGGAACGGTAATCGTGAAAATCTCACCCCCAAGTTCTCGCAGATAGTACGGTGTAAAACTCAGCAAATGCGTATTGCTTGGAAGAGACAAGCCAGCAGCATAGCCGTAAGATTCGGAACTTTCATACCCAAATACAGTGATGGAAAGAGGCGACGACTCGGGGTTTGTCTGCTCGACAAAGTAGACACCTTCCCCTTTCGGAGGCTGAATTGTAAGTGACAGGTAATTCGTGTCAGGAATGTACCTCTCAAAAACATTCGTACTGTTGATGGGATATCCATTAATGTAAACACTTTGTCGGGAATCGTTTCTCACAATGATATTGAAGAAATTGAAGTAACCACCAGAATCACCTCCTGAATGAGGGGGTGTCGTGAATCCAAACACATAACCAAATTGTTCTTCTGCAGGAACCTGAATGAATGAAGGGTCGACGGTCCTACCATTTATGTTTGCCAATAACTGCATCATAAGAATGGGCTTGCTCGAGTAAACGACACCTGAACCTGACAAGCCTCCCTCCCAAAATTCTCCTGGGTCCAAAGACCGATCTTGAAGACCCGGAATGGAAACGACTGTCCCGTTAAAGTAGGCCACCAACTTGTAAATGTTCCTGTCAGTTTCTCGAGCTGCCGTATAGATGTGTTTCCGTCCCCAACTTTTCACGGGTACCAACTGCTCCGTCACGGTATCGCAAGCTGAGCCTCCTTGGCGCACGCATTCATTGCCACTGAACACGGATACTGGCTTGTTGGTCTGAACGATACTCCCCGTCAAGTCCTGTCCACTATCGCGCCCTTGAATGTGAACAGCCTCTAACTCGTCCACCATGAAGGTCAGCACATCACCTGCATCGTATATTTTCCCTTCGAACGTGACAGCACCACGTAAAATGACCTGGACTGAAGTAACATCTTCTGTACCAATGACAGCAAATTGTGATGGTAGTACGTTTCCAGTTGGTGTCACCACGACGTACTGCATGCCCAGATTATTTGTGGGTATACCAAGGAAACCGTCAGTAGTGTAATCCTGATATATCAGACCGTACACAGATACCTCACTAGAGGCCTTGATGTCGATTCCTTTCATGCTTCTTTCATCGCCGTTCATGATCAGTTCGACTGGAACACTGACTCGCCGAAATCCACCTGCCTCTATGACAAAGCTCTCTTGATACTTCCGATCGTCCAGTAGAAACTTGCTGCTGATCGTCACGTCCGTCTGTTGATTACTGAACGCGACCACGAGAATGTAAAGTTGCCTCGTATCTAAGTACTCGTTGGTGTTATCGGTGAAGCCAATTACAAAGTGTTTACCTCTTGAGATCCCAGAGCATGTCGGCTTATCGATGTCTGGTAATTGGAGATCCACAGCAGACACCTGCCTTTCAAGAAGTGCAAAGAGCATGCAGACAGCAAGCCAGGAAAATTGGACCTTCACGAGACGGTTCATGCTGAAAAAGATAAACATGAAGACAATCGCTAACTCTGGGTTAACCCTCGAAGAACCGGGCTATTTCGGCCCCTCTTACAGCCGAAGGGGGCTATCTGCCTGTGCCATGCTCGAGTTTTAAAACAAAACAAGCATGTAAAACCAGTCCTTCAAATTACAAATATGAAGTTTTAATTCAATCAAACATGCTTTTGGTGTTACGTTTCAGGATACATGCATGCCAGCACGTATGCATTAAGTATCGCAGTGGAAAAGGAATACATATTTTGCCAACCAATCTCGGTAAAATGCGCGCTCCACAAAATGTTAAATTTTCACGAAACTGGTGCCAATATGACTGCAAGGAGTTCCTCTAAAAGTTATTCTGAACTTAACTCCTGAAAGATTGCACTTCGGTGATATCAGAAAAAGTATTGAGCATGGTCACGTTATTCCACCCCCCGGCTAGTGGGGCCAAATCTACTACATTTTACCGATATCGCTGCATTCCAATAATTGTATACCGGTACGAGCTGAGCCTTCTGATGCCAGTATTGCGTAAATAAAAGGTACTGTTCTCGCTAAGCACTCTTTTCCGTTGTAGGCTAGCCCCCCCCCCATTTTTTTTCTTTTCCACTGCCAGGCTGTGACAAAGTTCTTAGGGCAATCCGCTCCTGCGCTGGCTGTGAGAGAACCCTTCTAGATTATAGAGTTAAACACAGTTAAACTAGACACAATCGGCGGATGCATCAACATCTTCTCTCATTTACTGGCTCACAAATTTACTTCGTGTATAGTACTGACTTTATCTGTAAACGATCCTGGTCATATTCCCCCGGGGGTTTGTTCATCTTAGCTTTGTGTTCGTATAGTAAAAGTTCGTATCGTAGAAAGCAAATCGGCCCCTGAAAAAGGGAAAATAGAAAAAAGGATACAGGGAAAAGGAGAGGGGGTGAAACTTTGCAATTTGTTGGAAAAGCACCACCGAATCGGCGCCCTAGTTCCTTTCGTTTGTCAGTTGGTCGGTTTATTCAAGTTTTGTCGGGTTTATTTGCTGATTAAGGTGAAAATTTTGTAGTATCTCCAATTCAAAATCTTCCAAAATTCACAGTGGAAAATGCTGTTGTATGTTTAGCTGCAAAAGTTCTCGTTCCGAGGGCTTGACGCCGGATTGCAACATACATTTTTTTTCTTATTTATTCCACGGAGGGTGTGTACACTCGTTTTATTTTCGTTTCCACCGTTGACGTGTTAACGCGCTCTTGCAATTGGTTGGTTTAGAGCGCAGTTTAAAGGTTGTAAACCATGTGGGGAAAAAAACCGCGCCGGCAGGTTTTTTGGTTAAGAAATCCGACGCTAACTGGCAATCCAACATGCTGTAGCGTGAGGCAGATCCATAAGCCTGATCCTATTGATTAACCAGTCCTTTCATGACACGGGCTTTTTTTTACTTGTCTTAATGATACTTCTCATGGCCGGGACTCAACAAAGTCACCATACTGGAAACTCTACCCGTACATGTAACAGTCTGTCAGATAATTACTCTCTGTAAATACTAAAAGCAATAAAAAGGTTTACCTGCTTGCCTTTCTCCTAAAAAATCACAGATAGGCCCTCCGTAACATTAATAGTCCGTGCGACTTGTACAGGTGCTCCCTGTATATCTATACAGTAAGTCTTTTTTGTCCTTTATGAAAACACCCCCTGGGAATTTCCAGTCGGATATAAATAAATCTTTATGAGTTCGTCTTTAGTAATGATCGACAGAATTCTGTTATCTGATTCATCTTCAACATTTTCCTAAGGAAACCATGTGGTTAATTTTTAACATAAGTTTACCTATGTTGGTGATTATTTTGAACAAACGTTGAACGAGTCCATCCTTAGACCCATTAAAATGCCGACATGATCTCTATATCTGCAAGTGTGGTATTGTTCTGAATATTTTCTAAGAAACAGTTTCTTCACACTGTTTGAAATGAAATTCTTTCTAACTTGTAACAACTTGTTGACTGCTCTTAGGTCCAAAAACTAGGAAAAACCTCACTTGGAAAACGGTAAAACTCTAAGAATGCCGGTTTAGAAAATGATTATGTAGGCCTATGTAAGAAAGAAAATGAATGAGGTAGCCATAATCTCTGTGGAGAATGTTATATTTCACAACGGTGTAAATCTGTGCACGGTGTAGTTCTCGTTGGTAAAAATGACAGAAACTAAATCGTCACTGCTTTGCAGAAACATTTCTGTTATGGAAGACAAGGTAAGAAGCTCTAAACGATTCCACTGATATGTTTACATTTTAGGGGCAGAGACCAGTGTTGACGAAAATGGAACATAATGCAATGTAAGATCAGATAATGCTTGAAGCAATGTAAGGTGTAAAAAATATAATGCTTAGGACACAGGGCGCCCATGCAAGTTCATAATTAGAAACATTAACGTTATTAAGCTCATAAGCAAAGCCCAAGTTCATAATTAGAAACATTAACCCTAACCCTCTTTAATCCTTCACCTGTTGGAGGACTGGGGAGTGTTAGGGTTAACGTTATTAAGCTCATAAGCAAAGCCCAAGTTTTAATATTTCCCCCAGAGAAATGTACAAAGTTGCACTGGTTATGTTACTACCAAACAGTCATAACAGTGGAAGTGACATCAGCCCTGACACCTTGTATAGAAGTCACCAGAACAAATATTTCATGGAAAACCTTGACCTGCGTCATATGATTATTTTGCGCAAACACTGCTTTTCTGCACCAACAATGTGGCGCACCCACAAGCGTTGGAGGATCTCCATTCTTTGGAACTTAAAGGGACATACATTATTGCAAAGTGTTTGGCCATATGCACTGTATAAAGTTCACAGCATGCGTTTACCTGTCTCGAAAGTGATTGATTTTGGCGGCATTGTATGGTTTATTCTATAGTAAAGTTAAGATTATTGAAGGCCGTTCTTTGTGAAAGCATTTTTAGATTCAAAATGATTGAAGGTCACTTAATAGCAGAAATAACATTCGGTTATTACTCTCTGTAAATACTAAAAGCAATAAAAAGGTTTACCTGCTTGCCTTTCTCCTAAAAAAATCACAGATAGGCCCTCCGTAACATTAATAGTCCTTGCAACTTGTACAGGTGCTCCCTGTGTATCTATACAGTAAGTCTTTTTTGTCCTTTATGAAAACACCCCTGGGAATTTCCAGTCGAATATAAATAAATCTTTATGAAGGCGAGACTCACATACCACAGACGGTTGCATACAACAAACAATGCAATTTCTGCATGATAGCTTCCCCATTCTTGGTCAAACTACAAAGCTTGGCCCAAGACTGGATTGGTTTGGTTTTGTTTCAAACACCACACACCTTCCTGTAGACAAAACAAGATTGGGTATCTCGTCTTTTGGCGATCGAAAAGTGTTTATTTTTATTTCTGTTGGAGAAATGTCAGTCGTGAGGACTTTTTTTAATTTCAGTATCTTTTCCATTTTTTTTCAAAAGCTTATGGAAAAGGAACTGTGTCCCGTTGTTTCATGGGACTAAAATGTACCAGTACATGTAGTTATTATTAACCTTTTGCTTGATAGTAAACGGCGCAGCGAGATGGGAAAAAATGAAAACTCTTTCCCCTCTTTCTGTAACTACGAGCAAAAAGCCTGTCTCTCTTTTTATTAGCAATCAACTGGTGCCATTTTATATTCGGCAAAACGACTATCCAGTCTCCTAAAACTACTTAGGTTGACACCCAATCTGAGTATGTAAAAATCAAACATGTGGCCCGCTTCTTCGAATCCAGGCCTCAGAGTTACAAACTGATATCTCATAAATGGTACACACAAGCAACACACAACTTCCATTGCCTAGATCCACCGAAGCTTCAAGTTCTGTGGACCAAATGTCAACTTTGCCTTCTTAATTAAAATAAAGAGGCTAGAGAGGAATGTCAAACATCAAAATTACCGTCTTCATCCCACTTCGAGAGCATTGGGCACACATTCATGTATACGTAAATCGTGGCTGTCAATCGTAATCTTCTGTGTCTGCAAATATTAATAATACAGTCACATGACACGAATCCTTTAACATCCTACTCGTGAGTGATAAAAAAAAGTTCGCGGGAAAGTACCACTTTGATTTCTAAATCACCACAATACTCTCTTAATTTGAAAGAATGTAACCAAGGACTAAACGTTTAACGATTGAAAACTAATCTAAATTTAGATTGAAAATGGACCTCTTCACGTCCAGTGGAAACGCAAGTGAAATTTGGATTTATTCATTTGAACTTCACGCGAATTCGTCTTGGCAGACTGCGTCTTCGCAGAAAGTGCACTTTCACTCAAATGGAGTGATTTTCAATTGTTGGAATTTTGAGAGTAAACACTAGTGTACAAACAGGCAGAATCCGTAACTTGCAATATCCGTCTTTGTTCGACAGTGCACTCCGCACAACTTTAAAATTGCTGACTTCAATACACGCTTCGAATTCAAGGCCTACAACTTAACCTAAACGATTGACAAAACTCTGTAATCCAAAGTTCATGATGGAGAATGAATTTTCTGACAAAAATCCAACCCATTTTAAACTGGAAACTCCTAGCATCGAGCAATCTCATAAAAGTAACACAAACTACTGATGAAGCTTTTCATCAAAGATTTTACAACCATTACCGTCTAATGAATACATATTCAACTGAAACATCACTTTTAAAAAGTGGCATGAAACCTGAGTAAACTGTAATGACAAAAAAGGTTAATTACATAAGAACCCTTAACCCTAGCAGCCCTGGGTCCTCCAAATTCTATATGATTTTACAAACACTGTAGGGCTTTGGGTTAAGTTTTTTTTTTAGATACATAATCGGAGTAAATGAAAATGTCTTTTTTAAGCTATCCACGTGCACTGCAAAGGACACTTTGTTTTGATAATTCTACCAAGCAAAAGGTGGTAGGAACTACCCCTTAAAAGCAAAACCTTGTAGAGGTCTTATTTTGTGCGTATGCACTGCAAAAACTGTGATGTTAAAATCAACAACGTTTTTGGTGTTATCAGATGACTACACCACAGGGAGTTACTTTAACAAATCTGATGTTAGTGCACTGGAGGGTATTAAAAGTAACACGAAATAACACCAACATTTTAACACCGGTGAAAAGTGTTCGTGTAGTCTCCCGATAACATCCGATAAAACAAAGAGAGATTAAACGGCTTCACCAACGACGACAAGTACATGCAGTAACTCCCTCATACGAACAAAAATCCCCCAAGAAAACATTCCTTGATCCCCTGCTTCGTTCAGCCAGTCCCTAAATAACTTCAAAAACCCTTCCACGTCCTCATTTAAAGTACGTCTCAGGGGGATTTGAAGTTTCTATGTCTGTTCCCTAAGACATTCCTCCCTCGCGAAAGAAAGGGCAGTGAAAGAAATAGGACCTTCGATTTCAAAGACTGTTTACAGGTATCGGTAGTCAATCAGCCATAAACATCCCAATGTGTAATAAAGAAAGCCGGTTGGGGTACTCTTATAAAAAGGACAGTGTCTATATAACAAAATGGCCAAGTCATATTCCGGGGCAAAGGTGGAGAGGGCGTATTCCGGGGCAAAGGTGGAGAGGGCGTTTATACATATACATGCATTGGAAGAGTAATTTTAAAAATACAGATGACCATATGGCGCATTTTTGTGAGAGCATTAATTTTGCAATTCGAATTTGAGTTTCATTTCTGCTATGAGAAGTTAAAATAAGGCCTGGATTGAAAAATGAAAGCTTCGTATCCAACGTCGAATGATTCTAGAATTAATCCGCTAGTGTTTGGGTGAGGAAGAGACGAGGGTGTATAGCGCTGTTCGAAATTTATTTTTTCTAAACACGAAGACAAGCACACCGACGACTGCCACAACGAAAAACAAAGCTGCAACAACAATGATAGCTACAACGCCAGGAGAAATCCCTCCATTATCCCCGTCTTCCATTCCAACACACAAAGGCAGGTCAGATGACCACTGACCATCCGCTTGACAGGTCAGTCTCGAGGACCCTTCAAGAGTAAAGTTCTCGTCACACGTCACGTCCACAGTTGCATTCACCAGATACACAGACCCTGAAATTTGCCCGTTCTCTGTGTCACCTGGGAAACCACAGCTAACGATCTTGACCAATGATTTCTGGACTTCGGTAATCGTATCTGTCACAGCCAAGGTCGCATTGGCAAAGGATAGACTACCAGTGACTACTGCATCAAAGACACATTCAACCGAATCGCCACACAAGTCTTTAATTTCTTGGCTCACTCCGTTCAGATCAGGAACCTTAAAGGTAGGAGAGAATTCAGGAAAGTGATAAGTGCCGTAGTCAAATGGAGATATGTAGGTGAATATGGAGTCCTCTTCTTTGACCAACCACTCCAAACAAAACTCATGAAGTTCCTTCAGCGATGACCCAGGATCCATAACGGTTCCATTTGGGAACTGGAAGTCATCGTCCGGGTTTCCATTCAGGTTACCAAGAAGCCCTGCGACTTGACCCTGAAATTTGGTGTCCAACTGAGCGATGAAAGACATCATCTCAGTATCAATGTACACGATGACAGCAATGCCAGCACTGAATGCCATGCTAATTTTGCTCAGGTCAGAGTTGAAGCTGATTTGAACCCCTTTGAGGTGATGAACTCGGACTGGGATTGAGTCAAGACGCAAAGGTTCGCCATCTACAAGAATGAGTGTCTCATTCATGTTGGACATCTGTACCTGGACTTTAGAGGAATCGTTGGTTTGAAGAACAAATGCCGTGTAGACGGAAGCGTTGGTGTTACGGTACCTCTCCATCCGGGCTACGAAGGTTAGGTTGTGTAGGTCAGACGACACCATCAGGAATTCTCCAGCTCCATTGAAGGTAAACTTGTATCCATCCAGACTAGTGAGATGGGGATCCCCAGTTCCTCCGGCTGGTCGAGGTGGTTCGTAGTCAGAGCAGTCATCTGATGGCCTGTACTTGTAGTATTCGTTGCAGTTGTCTGACAGCTTACACAAGCACAGCCAAGGAAGTACGTCATACCATTGATGCTTCCAGAAATGATCGCCTGGACTGTACCTGTCGGCTGTTCCTCCCCCAGGGGGCCCGACCAGAATGTTACCATCATTTCCATAGCAGCACTGCTGTCCTCCTCCTGATGGCAGTGAATTAACAGACCGATAACAGACGTCGGCACCGGGATGGAAGAAGAAATTGGCAAAATTGGCCTCCTGGAAGTTCACGTCGTTCCTAGCCTGTCTGTTGTTGCAGGGACATGGAGGGAGTCCCGTCGGTATATTCTTTAACGGGTACTTGGAAATTTCGCAAACAATTTTCCTAATAATGTACATAATACCAGATCTTATCAGTCGCTTCGGGACCGCACCAAAGATAAACCTTCGTTTTCGTTCGGAAGACGGAGTAAGATAAAAAGCCGAGAGAGAGAGTCCATCATTAGAGAAGGATTGAAGCTCACTTGGATTGATCGTTAGACTACCGTTGTTCAAGACGTCATCCTTCAACACCACTCCTTCCATTAAAACTGGATTTCCCTCGCTGTTGTAATCGACGTCATGCCCCATCAGAGTCACATGTGAAACGTCTTCACCAAGACTGCTAGGATCCCAGGATAATATGATCGGGTTATCCGAAGTTAGGTCGATGATATCATTTACATCAGTTGAATTCAGCTGTTTGACAGTGAGTAATGGAGGAAGGTCCTCCTCAGACGCGACATAGACGATGCCAGAGAAGGGGAATGATTCCCCATTATCAAGTGAGACATGAACGGCAGTTAGCCCGGTTTTGTAAAACGTGGGAGTTATACAGATGTAAGTATAGGAGTCTTTCAGTTCACCAGGAACCAAAACGTCTCCAAAACCAGTGGAAAACTTGCACTGGGCATTTGGAGAGGTGATAGCGTTTGTCTGCACACAAGGAACGGTTACACTGAAAACCTCGCCACCAAGTTCTCGCAAGTAGTACGGCGTCAAACTCAGAAATTGTTCATTGCTTGGAAGAGATAAACCTGCAGCATATCCGTAAGATTCAGCATTCTCATATCCATAGACAATGACAGACAGTGGCGATGACTCAGGATCTGTCTGTTCAACGTAATAAACACCTTCTCCTTTTGGAAGTTGAACTGTCAGTGATGTATAGTCAGTGTTAGGAACATCAGTTTCCACTACAGTCCCGTTGATAGGAGATCCGTTCAGGAATACCGTTTGGCGCGAGTTCTTTCGAACAATGATACTGATGAAATTGAAAAATCCTTCGGAATCTTCTCCGGAATATGGTGGTGTTGTGAAACCGAAAATGAATCCAAAGTGAACTAGCGCAGGAACTTGTATAATTGACGGATCAAGCAGTTCACCATTGATGTAGACCAGCTGCTGAACCATGAGAGTTGGTTTGGTTGAAGATACGAGGCCGGAACCAGACAAACGTCCTTCCCAAAATTCACCAGCACCTAATGACTGGTTTCCAAATCCTGGAATAGTGACAATTGTCTCAGTGAAATAGGCGACGATTCGGTAACTGTTGCTGTCGGTGCTTCGAGCTGCAGTGTAGATGTGATTTTGTCCCCAGCTCTTGACGGGTATCAGCTGCTCAGTCAGCGTATCGCAAGTTGACCCTGGGTTACGTGAACACTGATTACCACTGAAAATGGCAACTGGCTTGTCCGTCTGAACGACACTCCCTGTTAAGTCTTGCGACGTCTGCCCTTGGATTTGAACAGCTTCCAACTTGTCAACCATGAAACTCAGAACGTCGCCATCACTATAAGTCTGTCCTTCGAAGGTCACTGTACCACGTAAGACAACTTGAACTGATGTGGAATCTTCCGTACCTATCACGGAAAATTGGGACTGCCAGACGTCTAGAGGGCTCGATGTTGCAAGTACATATTGCAAACCGAGATTATTTGTCGGTATTCCAAGAAAACCATCAGTGGTGAAATCCTGGTACATCAAGCCGTACGCAGACACCTCGGACGATGCCGAAATCTCTATTCCCTTGAAACTCCTCTCATTTCCATCCATCACCAACTCGGCAGGAAGTATGGTTCGCCTAAATCCACCAGCCTCAAGGACAAAGCTTTCTTGAAGTGGTCTACCAGCTACTTGGAACTTGCTGCTGATTGTGACAGATGTTAACTGATTACTGAATGCCACAACTAAAACGGTCAGCTCCCTTGATTCAGAACGAGAATCATGATTGTCGGAAAAGCAGAGGATAAAACGTTTACCTCTTGATATGCCGAAGCATTGTGGCTGGTTGTTGTCGGGTGTGGGTAACTGTATATCTACAGCCAAGACCACAAGTTGGGGAAAGGCACTTCCCAGGAAGAGAGCAACCCAGAAGAGATCGACTGTCGTCAAACTAGTTACACTGCAAGAAAAACAAATTTGAAGACTCACGTTTTTTATATTCAAGAACTCCTTAGAGAAAACTACCTGCACGTACATGTTAGCAGATCGGTGAGGTATCTATATATGGACAAGGGGTGCACTCATCTTTCTCGGAAAAACTTAAGAGAAAGGAAATATTTTAGTCTACTTCTCCTTCAACCAAAGGTTCCAAAAGCCCTAAATATTCACCCTTAGAAAGGCCATAAAAACATAAAAACATGAACCGTTTCCAAATCCCCTCCAATTACCCCTCTATGGTCCTGGGTCCATCCGGGCATTTACAGTCGTCATTGCTAAATCGGCTACAAAAAATAATGGTTATAACCAACACATGTATTTAGTTCCGGCGAAAATGTGCAGATTTCTATGGGAAGAAAATCTGTCACAGCGAAATCTCACTGTACGAAATTCAATTTTCGTCTGATGTCGACAATACCGGACCCTCACTTCTCATCTCTTCTTGATAGGCAACACGCCACTCCAGACTACTAAAATGTCACTTTGTATAAAAGTGAATTCAGCCACGTTTTACCTTGGATACGTAGTCTTTTAATTGTTTGAGTCCCTTTATCAGCCAAACCACTTTTTCAAAATACTGGGGGTCAGTGCTAAAATGCTTTTTGATACCGACCCAGCCAGCCACTTTAAGCTCATGAGCAAAGCCCAAGTTTTAACATTTCCCCCAGAGAAATGTACAAAGTTGCGCTGGTTATGTTACTGCCACACAGTCATAACAGTCGAAGTGACCTCAGCCCTGACACCTTGTATAGAAGTCACCAGAACAAATATTTCATGGAAAACCTTAACCTGCGTCATATGATTATTTTGCGCAAACATACTTTTCTGCAGCAACAATGTGGCGCACCCACAAGCGTTGGCCGGAGGATCTGCATTCTTTGGAACATAAAGGGACATACATTATGGGGCCCTCACGGCTGTTTCAAAACAACTGGTCCAAAAAGTTATCGTTATGAAAAAGAAACTAAGTGTCGAAAAAAGGAATGCAAATTCCGAGAGAAGGCTTTGAATAAAACAGACCTGCCCAAAGAATTTTCTGAAGGATGAAAAATTGTCCTCCACCAGGCCTCTGGATCTGTTTTAGTATCCCTCGCTTTTCATAAAAGAGTTACAGCCGAATAAATCAAAAACGGTATTTCGTTTTTCATGTGCTGTAGCTCCTCGTGAGTTTTATTCCCTGAGTAAAGACACTTAATAACCTACATCAGCCCTATACACTGCCGAATTCACTATGGGCAAGGTACCATTTTAATCTCTTCTTCTGACGGATTTATTTGCGTCGCGAGTACACAGAATCTGTAACTGTCATGACGGATACGCATAGCGGAATGATTTGTAATTTGCAAATCGAAGCAACAGCGAAGAAAGTATGACTTATTTCAAAGTGTTTGGCCATCTGCACTGTATAAAGTTCACAGCATGCGTTTACCTGTCTCGAAAGTGATTGATTTTGACGGCATTGTATGGTTGATTCTATAGTAAAGTTAAGATTATTGAAGGCCGTTCTTTGTGAAACAGCATTTTTAGATTCAAAATGATTGAAGGTCACTTAATAGCAGAAATAACATTCGGTTCTCACCCTGCCATGGATTGTTCCCTGTCAAAGAGCGTCCCGTGAGGTAATCCAAGAACATTTGCTGCAGTTGTGTTGACTTAAGGTTTCAGCCTGGTTCCCGATGAGATCCCGTACGATAAAATTAACTTTGAGTTAGTTAAATAACTAATAACGGTGATCCTCTCCAAATGCGCTGATTACCTGTGACAGAAGTAAATGTGACCTTGAAAACAATGCAATAATTTACCTTTTGGTGATGAAATGTCCAGAAATCACTGCTAGACTCTTTGAAACCTTAAGCGTCCTATATGCATGTGAAGGGCTACAGCTGATTCTATTTAGGCTAGATACACATATAAGTGTGTTCACGCTTCATCGCCCTCGAGGCAGTGCATATTTGAACAGAACATGTCGCTTAAACATCATGGTTGAGCTCTTCATATTCCTCGTTTTTATGATAATATTATCTGTTAAAGATTACATAGGGACTGCAAATACAATAAGTCCCTTCATACACGAATGACATTTGCTCGTGCGTTAAATCACGCGATTTGTGGCATTTTTTCAAATGACTCTTTTGAACATGTTTAAAAAGATACCTAAGAGAAGTTAAATTGTTAGTTTTTTCCTCTTGGTACACTTCAGGGGTTTAAGTGTGAGGTCGCAAATATTTGAGGAGTTTGCAATTGTATCTCAGAAAAAAATATCTTTGTTGGGTAAAACAAACCTTCAACTGTTTCACTTTCCTGATCTGTAAATGAAAACAATACTGAAAAGAAGCCGTATACTAAACAAAAAATGGCCAACAGCAGCAGGGTTAAAGGGTACGAATAAATCAAAAACGGTATTTAGCCACACCCTACAAAATATGCTGGAAACAAACGTGACACATGATTCGTCTCAAGTAAAACAAAATATCTCCTGCTGAGCTGGGCGTGTTTACGATAGGTACCATATAGTGTTCCAAAACAGGGTAAATAGTTCCGCGTTCTTTTCCATACGCAAATCTACTGTGGCTTTGTTGATTTTACAAAGATTTCAAAAGATCTTTGGCTTACATGTACTTGGATGGCAGGTGTTGCCTATAGGAGGACAGTGCCAACCCAACTGGAAAAGGGCAATCAATTTGGAATGGCAATCAACTAGAAGTTGGCCCGACATATCAAAGCCGACTGAAATAAATGTGCATTTCATGCATCCTGATCAGCTAATGGGACACGTATGTTTCACTCCCATTCGACGTGTAAATGTGGAAATTAACGACATCGACCGTGCGCGGCGGTTACTTGACTAAATCCTGGTGAACCATACAGAATTGTCCTTCGCAACTTGCCAATCCTCTGTCAAGACTTCTCGATTTACTATTTCTCAATTTCATTTTCCTAAAACTAGTTAGAAAAAGGCCTTATCTTACCATGTGAAAATAGGTGAAAATAAGACGTAAATTTCATGAAATGGGGCAGCTTCTTACCTGGCACAAGTTGACTCAAGTTAGACTGACGTTGCTACCCTTTCGGTAACCACTAAATACCAACCGGTGTAGCGGTTCGGGTTCCATCGTATTCGGCCGGCGCGCCCCGACGTGGTGACCTCACACATGTCACATGACGTCATGTGGAGGCGGTACTGTGGGTACACACAACCACGTGTGGCATGCCTATCGCGTATTATCGGGTTAATGTACTGTACATAGTACATGACATGTACATGGTGAACCATGTCGCGGACGCCGGGCATAAACATAAGCCACGGAACGATCCTTCAATCTCTTTCCGGCTACATGCACGTGTAGCAGTGTTCAAACTCAGCTGACCGGTTTCGTTTGCAACATGGAGCTAAAGTCACGTCCCATGAAAACCTAAGCCAATCCTTGGTTGGGATATCCATGGAGGTATCTTATACTGATATAGTTGATTTTACGAGAAATCCCGCGCATACTCGAGTATGCGGGGGAATTTTATGAAATTTTGGATATGGAGGTCAAAAACTGTTCTTGCCAGTGGCGATGTAGACAGCAAATATGAACGCACGTCCCTGCCCATTTAAACCTGGAGTTTTTGGCTGCAAGGCCCTTTTCTAGGTATCCAAACAAAGAATTTAGATTTTTCAAAAATTAAGTTATGCCATCATGTAACCAGTTTCCAAAGTATCAAAGGTGAGCCACTAAAACCGGACTTTTTCAGCCTGACACCGTACACAGTCGTCGCACTCGGCCTGGCAGCTCCCATAAAGCTGATAAGGCGCCCTCATTTGATAGCCTTTTTAATAATTTCCCTCTAAAATATACGTAGGGAGCACAGTGCTAACCGAAACCACGCGCTCATAAAGTTTAGGATTGCGCGCCTGAATCGCCGTCTGTCGGACGTCATTCGGGACTTCAGGGAGGGTGTCAAACCCCCTCTACGACGTTCTTATCCAAAAAATGAGGCCACCAAGAACAATACTAAACCAAAATGGCAGATTATTTCTGCTCCCCTGCCTTTCCTTACGGCAAGAAAATTGTCTAAAATATTTCTGATTACTGTTCATGACAAAATCGTGGTGATGACGTCATGACGAGCGCGCATGTTGGTCTGGTGGTTTGTCATTTTCACACACAAAAGACTTTGCAATCTACAGTGTCAGAGCTACGTTTTATCTCGTCCTTAACACTGCAGTTTTATAAGTTTTGTAACATAATATTTACCCTTTAATTTCAAATTACTTAAAATTAGCTGCATCAATTCTTTCCTTAAAATGCTGACGAAAGATGAAACCGCATTCTAAACATGATGTTAATGGCGCAATTATCAGCATAATATGACTGGGTTATTTCTACATTTTATCCAAGGCAATTACTTTTCCAAGATTACTGTGACAAAGTACAAACTCTGACAATTATGAGAAAGCCCTCCACTTTTTATTTCTTTTGGAATGCATATTGGTTTTCGTGTTTGACTTTTTTCCCCTTCACTTTCGTTTACAACCCCCCTCCCCCCAAATGTGGGGGGGAGATGTTTTCGAAATTCATTTAAAAATGTATATACCTTTCTGAATTTTATGAAACGGTGAGGAAATAAATACTTGTAGAAGCCTGTGTAGGCACATTCGATGTTATGAGTTAAGGACCCACACCAAGATGCAGCCGCGCCCTCATTGGACTGATTATTTGTTTTCCAGTTTAATAGTCTTGTCCGTCCTGGGATCCATAAAAGCTTTGCCTGTGATGTCATCGATATGTCGGCTCTCCAGAATTGCCGAGTTGGGAACCTACCGACGAAAAAAAACACTTCAAACTGAAATTTCCTCTACATAAACTCGACTTTTTAAGTTGGTCTTATTACATGAGCTCGCCATAACGTCACCGTGACCTTTCTTTAATTAGCTCATATTCCATTGTCTCGTATCTATTTATGCAATACATTGTTGAGTTTTACATTGCAAGTTTGACCCTAGTCTCGGTTCCAAAACGTTACTATGTGTTCGCGCAGTAAATTTTGCCAGTCAACCGAGGGCGCTATGTGACGACCGATTGCGCAAGACAATGGGTGCATCCCACGAGATGTTTTACAATAAGACAGGCAATAATAAGGTGGCATCATAATAATATTTCTATAAACCCCGAATTTAGGACTGGTAGTTTCCAGTTTGGGGTATTTCTTTCGCAAAAATCCCCAAATTGCGGACCTATTTTGGATAGAGGCGGGCAGCTGCATTCAGAAATGAGCGCTTAGTTTTACTAGTATTTTAGAGGTATCTTCATTAAAAGATGAATAAAAAAAATTCGTGGCTAACCCCCATGAAATTGAAACGAAAAGTGATCTTCTGGCCATAATTTTGAGTTTCCAGTGAAAAAACGGAGGTCATCCTCTTTATGAGAGTCAACAGGTGGCGTTATTTCGGTCCGATTTTGCAATGTTTTCTATAGGCGCGTATTTGGTGTAGTGCAACCTTATCGCATGCGAATACGGACCTCGTCCGTCACATAGCGCCCTCTTTTGAGTGGCAAAATGTGTTGCGCTTAAGCGTTCATGAATATACACCAAAATAAGTTTGACCCATAAACCGGTCAACGTGACTTTGTGTGATCGTGACGTACACCTCATGTCTTCTAACAGTGAACTGCTGATAAACATTATACTGGCAACTTACAATCCTGTCTCTACTTTACCGGTGAGAGAGTGCGTCTATACAGTCAGAATGGATATCAGAATGATGAAAACAACGCACCTTGTGTAGCGGCGTATAGCAGGGATGGTGGTCCTCCTTGAAAGGATTGTTGCTGGCTCGATTGTACGAGATGATGAACACCCAGCGTCTTCTATCGCTGTCGTTACGGTCGCTCCGGTGCAGCACATTGGCATGGAAGAACAGCGCGTCGCCGGGGTTCAGCTCTACGTACACCAGCTCCAGCACCTTGTCAATGGAAGACAGCGTCACATGCATCATAATGTTCAGTGAATAACGCGAGTAGACTATGGAATCATCAAAATGATAGTCTCGAATCCTACCTTCTTCGCTTCTTCGACGCGTGCTACATCTGCTCCAGTCTGGCCCCCGACCATAAGATGCTCAATGCGACCCAGCTTATGTGAACCCCGAAGTACCTGAAACCAGTGGCAGAATATTGAGATAAATTATTCCAGTGTTAACATTTTCAGGTGACCTTTAAAAACACCCAACCCAAGAAATGGACATTCCCTTACCTGCAAGCACCCATTTTCCTTGTCTGTCTTGTCGATGGCGATAAAGACAGATCCCATGTCAGGGAAGAGACATCCGTTTTTGTACCAGTAGCTTAATATTAGAGTAAAAAGAAAGGATTACTTTATAAACTTCAAAATCCAATAAATAATGCTCAACAATTATCAGATACATCGTCAATAGGAATATGAGCTTCGAACAGAAATAACATGACAAAGTTTTGGTCATTAATCATCGTACAGTTTCAAATGCAACGCCAAAGAATCACGATGTTTGAAAGATTTTATTCTTTGAAACTGCACGAATTTAACAGTGAAGTTATACTGTAAAAAGTTCGATACACTAAAAGCCAATCATTGATGGGTGAGACCATTTTGGCGATAGGCCTGATTGTATACGGTTTAGACTATGTACGTACTGCACCGCCTAAAACGCTGTTACAGACTGAAAGAAAACATTTTGTGCTTTACCCATAATCCTGATGCCACACGTGTGAACCGCCTGTTCTTGCTTCCTTCATCATGAGTTTGGTGTGATAGTGGTACACCTCCCCTCCTAGAATCTAGCAAATATCACACAAGATACCAAAAACGACCTCAACCAGCCAGGCACCTACGCCTGTGATGGAGACTAAGTACCTTTTCCTCGTCTTCTGACCATGCATCTTAAACTTATGTCTGTAGACAATGCCAAGTGTGTTATCTCCAGTAGTGACCTTGTCACATTAATCGCAACACTAGCCAGCAACGAATGGCCGCCTTAGTGGTTGGGTGTGTGAAATCTTGGCATTTTCTCCATCTTATCTTTGTGGTTATGCTTCTTGATTCCGAAGTCCCTGAATGCTATGACCCAAAAGACGTTATGAGCCTCAAGCTTGACCAAGAGATGGCCCCTTTCTTTGCAACAGAGGCTCCTTTGGTTGGAACTGAACTTCGGTGGTTCATGCACGACTGTGGAATGTACGCGTTACGGTCGCATCGCTATCGACAAAATGCAGTCCCGACAAGCGCAGCTCTTTTCAACCGATGAGGTGGTGTTTCTGCTCAAGGTGGATAATGGAATTTAAACAAGATTCGGAGTCCCTCCATTTGTTTTGAGTGAGTCATAACTGGGGATGAATGCGAGGTTTGAAGAGTGACAAAAACTGCCTTCACAGATTCAGCCAACCTTTTCCATGGTGCCTGCCACCTTCTCGCATCTCGCCAGCATCCCTGTCACATCGGAGCCCGGATGGTTCCACAAGCTCAACTTACTGCACCGGCCCTCCCCGTCTGACAGATCGAAAGCGTGGGCCCGTATGCCCCCGTCCCGGTCGATGGCCGATCGCAAGGCGTCCATTTCCTCAGCGCTTACTAAAGACCTACAAACCGAGGGGTGGAAGAAATCAGAAGATGCAAAATACAGAAGCTTTCTGGGGAAAGAGATCCTCGCATTTAGGATGTTCAAGATTTCTATCCGTCTGCGTTGATTTACACCACCAACAGGACAGAAATCCGGTCCCTCTACCTTATTAGAGGGCCCCCGCCCTCCGTCAATTAGAATTGACAGAGGGCGGGGATGAGAATCGACGAGGGGGCGTATTTACCTGACAATAAGGTATCCCTCCTGCCCAAACGCTTTCTGCATCTCTTCGGTCACTTCGAAATCTCCCGTGAAAGTAAAATCTGTCGTGGTTGGGAGAACAAAAACATCATACTGTCACTTGAAGGGCTTGTTTTGTTCATATTGTTCCTGCTGGATAATAACCTTTTACCTGGATAAAAACCGTAACAGTTCGTTCATTATGATAACAATAATTGTAATCAATTCTACGGCTTGTTAATAGGCCTATAGCTGGCTGGCCTTCCTAGCACACAGAGAAGACCTGAAAAATATCGCGCGCATACGTCACGCATGAATTCCGCAATATGACACAAGTACACGCTTATTAGGTCGTACATGTAACCAACAACCTTTGTCTCCTCTTCAATGGTTAACTGAATTTCTCCTCTGTGCCTCTGGCACTGCTCCTGTCGTGCTATAAGAGTCTTTTGGTTATAAGCATGATACAAGATAGTCGTGTATGGATGTGTAATCGTGCGCATGTGTATGCCAACATTCCCCATACTTGACTGTACATTTTAGTTAAACAGTAGACCGCATGTACTGGGTAAGTACATTCGGCCATTATGTTTACTCTGCTGCTATATTGGGACCTATGCACAGCCACATTGTAGAACGATCGCCTAGCACCTAGACAGATGGGCAGCTGTGAAAATGGGCTACACATTGTATCCTACCTGTCCTGCCAATGGGCGCCATTATTGCTGTATAGCCCGTCAAACTTCAAAGAGTCCGGACAAGGCGTGGCTTGTTTAACATCTCCACCTGTAGTCCGAGGCAATGTACATGTACTATACATGTGTATTTACTGTGTAACCTGTATGTGTGTGTGACAGTAACGTCGTGCACTTTGGCAAGCGTAATTCGATCTCCATTATCTCACTGACCTTCGTCACAACCGAACATTATAGGGCCTACATAGGCCCTGATGTGTCTCCGGTTTTGTTTTTGAATAACACGCTGAGGAAAGTTGACTTGAATGAAGGCTATATCGCGGCTTAAGAAATTTTTTTAAAGGAAGTTCGACATTTTCAATGGGGAAGCTTTCAAGAGGCATGAAGGCTAGTCTCCTCTCAAGACTGGAATTAATGAAATCATATCCATAGGAAGGTAAAAGATGTATCCCCACACAGTTGCGTATTAGAAACACACACGCCCCCTGTGCGCTTACACATTTCGTTGACCTTAGTCAAAATTGGACTTTGCCACATGAACGTGACAACGTGATTGTCATCATATTCTGTGGGACGCACTTGTGACCAAATGGGCTCTGCTAATTGAAATACGTGATGTAATTACAATACATGTATGGCTCAGACATACCCATCAATACGATTCAAGCAAGGAGATGACAGAAGTGTAATTTAAAACTGACATCTCAGAAACATTAACATCGAACTCTATCAATTAATTCTATTGCATTTTTTTAGATTTTTATTCTTTCAACACGAGACTTACGTGCATTGGCCACTGAAAATGAGACAAGGGTTTTTTGTTTGAAAGTAGCAAATGTTAAAAATAGATCTAATGGTCTTCCCCCTTGATGGTTGTTTTTAATTGCCACTTGATGACAAAAGTTAAAGTCAAAATAAATATATCTCCTACCCAACAACAGACTGCAATAAAGGGAACCATCGTATATTTGAATTTGCTTTGTCATCAACACCTGTGGTATCTTGGTGGGAAAATGGCATTTGGTGTTGACGTCTTGTTGGATTGGAAGTGACCAAATAATGAAAGGCGATGATGAAAGTCTCGCTGCTGTGAAACAGTCTTTCGTACCTGATGCAGGTTCCTAAAAACGTACTGACCATCCCTGCAGTGGTCAGAGTCTGCGATACTTCGGTACGGGTGATTCACAATAGCGCGCCTCCAAGAGTTTCCAAACACGGTTTGGGTCGACAGAGTTCGCGCATTGTAATTGGCCAACGCGTTGTAAACTCTTGGAGGCGCGCTATTGTGAAACACCCGTATTCATCTCTGCGTCGCATATAGCACGCATGTTCTGGGATTTGTGGATAACGTCATTAACACAATATTTTCCATAAATACTGTAAGAAAGCTGAATCACATTTCGATTTCACACATTTGTTTTCCTATAATTAGCTCAAAAGAACAAAATGTTTAAAGTAGCGCCATTTTACTATTTTCACTTTCATAGCGCTGCCCCAGATCTTTTTTGCTTTCCCATCTCGGCGCTTATTAATTCCATGAGCTTAATTGTCGAAGCAAAAGATGGACTGACTTTTTCTTGGCTTCATTCCGAATCATTGGAAACAGAATTTGGAATGACGTGATCAGAAGACAAATACTCAAAGCAACTGGAATTACGTTGTACAGTCCTGATCCTCGTGTGGATTTCATATTGCATAATTTAAACTTATGAAGGCTGCTCGTTGGTTTTAAAGCATCAATAATTTATTGCCATCCTCATTTTGGAGGGGGAAGCAAATTCATTCTTTTACACATTACTGACGAGCCAAGCATTTTTCTCTTTACCATTTAAGACTAAAAAACTAACTTGGGATAACGGACAATATTTATCTGCAAAATCACACTCTTTCCCTCGTATTTTTATGGTACCCCCTTCGACGCAATAAAAATGGTTTCCGCTCAATAGCCATACATCCAGATTACAAGAGCATCGTTCTTTACAACAGTGCTTTGTTCGCAATGCTCGTGTTCTACATTCAAATTCCAAGGAAGTCAATTCCAAGATGCAGGTAAACTTGCAGCTTAATAATCTACACCAATGTGTAAAACATATTTGATTGGTCAGTAATCATGTCACTTGTTTTTAAAAACTGTATCCTATCATGGCTACGTCTTTTTTCTCTGGCACTAATGTCCCAGAGATGACTTCTCAGATGCCCTGATGACTCGACCTGCTGCAGTCACGTGATCGATAGTTGATTAGGCAGCCTCTATCCTCAACATGCACTAAACGAGCTCCAGCCAGCCATTTCAAGCACTCATTATTCCAAAAACGATTTTTTTTTAAAGCAGTGATGCCAAGTACAAAGTAAGGGGTAAATCACAATGCTTGACATGGATAAAAATCCACAAGCCACCGGAGTTGTGAAGTTTTTATCTGAAAATTCACAGCGAAGAAAAACTAAGTTGAAATCTGCCAGTACCTATATCATCTTCTCACTTTTTTTTGATATATAACAACAAGCAGATTATCTCTTTCCCGATTAATAGCCTTGGATTAGTAATGTGTGCACGCGGCATGCCTGTGTGGTGCGAAGTGACGCAACGGCATGACGCAAGGGAGACACTTGTATTGTCGCTCTTGCCGGCACGTAGCGTTTTGAAGAGGCGAAGCGTTGTTTCGCCAGGAGACCTTGTCAGCAGACGAAGGGATTCCCAGGTTTCCAGTCTCTTCGTCGTGACGATAAATTGATATAATGGGGCTTCTTGAGTTCAGTCTGAACGAATTCTAGTCAGCTGTCTTTTAACAGTCTTCCAGAGTAAGTTTGGATTTGGATCCAAGTTGCCAAGAAAGGTCAACTTTTCAACGGAAGGCTCGTGTGACATGTTCATAATCATAGTATTGAAAATAATGTCGTAAAATGTACTGTTCTGAAACCGTTATATGAATTATTAACTCTTTCATCAAATATATGAGATATTGAAATAAAACTATACGAATACTTAACATTTGATCTTTAAAGATACAGCAAATTAGACTACAATGTTCGATTTGTTATTGTACAGCTGAGATCAGTAGAAACGGTTATACCGTCCCAAATAACCAATGTGAGAAGGTAGTCAGCTTTCTCTTTTGAGAAGACACCTCACTTCCAATTTCATACAACCATGAAGCTGTAATTATCCACTTTTTGGTAAGATTTGGTTATGTTTCTGGATCCTTCTGTGACGGTACTGTGTTCTCAGTGCCGTTTACGGTCGTGACTTCGATTCTCGCAGGCACGACATTGTTCCTGCGCCGGTTACAACAGACCATCATGATGACCGCCTTGCGGAACTTGTCATACTTGAAGCCGTAGAGGAATGGGTTGATGCTGGAATTCAGGGCCCCCAGAATGACCACAATTTGTTGCTGGATTACAGGCTGCGGCTCCGTGTTCACCAGATTGGCCACGGTGGTGATGTAGATGGCGCGACAGGGGAATATCAGGAGGGCGAACGCCACCGTGACGAGGATGAGTGTGTGCACGACGCGCTGGTGGGCGCGATGGAGCTCCTGGGGAGGGCCGTTGATTCCTTGGTGCTCTAAGCTCCGGGCGTTACGCTTCAAGCTTCTCATGATGCCGGTGTACATGACTATCATCGCCAGGACGGGGACCAGTACGGACAGGATGGAACTCACGACGGGAATCAGGACGATCCAGGGCTCCTCCTTGGCTGTCGAGGCCCAGCAGTTGTTGTTGAGGTACTTGATGATGAACCAGAGGCCAGCGGGGAGTTCCAAGAGGAAGGGAACGATCCAGGCGAGCAGGAGGAGGACGACTAGTCTCCGTGAGCGGAAGAACTCCGGATGTCGCAAGGGATGGACGATGCCCACGAACCGCTCTACCGTCAGCAGGAGCAGACACATCGGGGAGCTGTCCTCCAAGCCCCGCTGAAAGATGGAGTAGATCTGCACCTCCACGTAGCTGTCGATGGTCTTGTTCGTGAAGCACGAGGGAAGCTCGTCCGGGGCATACTTCCCCCAAAGCAGCCACGGGTTTAGGATGCTGCAAAGGGAGACCAAGGCGTCGGCGATGGCCAAGTTGAGGATGAGGTAATTGGTGAGGTAGTGGAGGCCTTTTGTCCGCAAGATTGTCAGAACAACCAAAATATTTCCGATCAAACCAACCGCACCGATGGATACCTCGAGACCGATGAGTGCATCATTCGGGTAAGCCTTAGGCACCTGTATCGTCCCGTTTATAATCAGTTCGATAAATTCAGATTGACCGGTCTTTGAATTCTCCATATCTTTAGAAAGAAATGTTCAGGCCTTCCTGAGTGCTTTTTTTATTCTACAGGCTTTAAATTTCCAGTTTGGCAACAGAGGTGTCACGTGATGTGAACTAGACGAGGCTCATTCAAACTCCTTCCAAGAATCGAATTCGAATCGATTCTTGCACTTTGCACTCAGTTCCATGGATCGAATCAACAATCATACCTCCAATCGTGGGACTTTCTAAAACAGGAATCACCATAAAATCCTGTCTCCTCTGAAGACCACGCCACTGCGTTCCTCGAGGCATCGATATGCGTCGTGTAAGCTCGGCGCACAGTGTCGATCAGAGCCCAATTCATCGGTCAGCGTCTCCGTTGGGTATACACAATCCAACTCGTAGCTGGTGAACAAACAGAGAGAAAAGTGTTCAAAACGAACTTTCGATCGCTATCTGATGAGGTGACCGTGTTTCAAATCCCCCGTGTACACGATTCCGACAAGGAGACCTGGTGGCTTTCTGACCAATTCTTTTGCTGCTGCCTCTGAGATCTTGGTCATTATCAGTGTTTGATCGCAGACATCTACTGACAGTCGCAAACAACGACGGAAAATGGTCGGCGAGATTCAATTTAATACACGTTGTTAGTTTGCTTTACGGCCTACCAAACCCCACGTGCATGATCAGCGAATTTAGATATTCTGAGCTAAGAGTACATATTACCAAATCCTCCAACTAATCTATGCTGTGATAAGGCAATACCACTCACTTTTCCCTGTTTCACATTTTGAATCTCATAATCGAGGTAAATCAACACGAACCTGATATTACTTAGAATAGTTGACAAAGGGGTAGCGTTTTTCTTATCCCTCAAACCCGACGTAGCAGA
Source organism: Acanthaster planci (assembly GCF_054643075.1). NCBI lineage: Eukaryota > Metazoa > Echinodermata > Asteroidea > Valvatida > Acanthasteridae > Acanthaster > Acanthaster planci. The sequence goes on along the minus strand of NC_141794.1, from coordinate 11,722,210 downwards.
CTATTATCTGGCAAATCAACTCATCGGTCAAAACGTTTCAAACTTAAAGTGGAGCTGCCATGAATTTTTATTCATGGCAATTTTTCTGAAACTGTACACTCTTTTCTTCAATGCATGCAAACTCGTTTACACTCCCATTTGTTTAAATGCATTGAAAAGAGCACTTTCTAAACACTTAAATTATCCATGCTTTCCTGGACGACGGAGGGCGCTGTTCCTTTGAAGTCATCTGGGGAAGACATAATTCAGTGCATATGATTATTTTTCTTTTCGATTTGTGAACCCAGAATTTACTTACTGAAAGAAATTCTAAGAAAGGGATTGATGCTTATTATCTTTCACACAAACAGCAATGAATCAGCAAAGAAGAGAAAAACTTGTTCATCAAAATCCACAAAATTGCAACATTCTTTGGTGTACAATGTTGCAACATTGGGGCTCTCTCCCCGGAACGACATCACAGCTCTGCTCATGAATATGGAAATGTCATAAGCATGAAAACCAAAAAGGCAGTAAAACACCCTTCAAAATAGTGAACGAAATGTTCAAAATAAGTCTCATTGAGACATAAAGGTGCCTCTGGAAGATCTTTATTAAAACAAACTGATTGCAGCTACCCTTTAAAACAGCAAAGGAGGGGATTTTACGCCTGCTAATGGACTTAACTAATAGAGTTGTTAATCCTGGTCCAGACAGTGCGGTTTGCGTCATAAACGTGTATCCATACGTACATGGTAAACTGTCGATAACTAATTGAGCTGAAAGCTTGGGAGACATAGGTCCACTGTCCTTGGGAACCGCGGCATCTCTGCGCGGACTCATGTTAAGGCTAAAGTCGACTTGTAAAATGTAACAAAAGAACCTTTTAACCGAGACTTTGGTTAAATGTTTCACAGATGGTAAATAAACGGAAGCTATTCCGTTTATTTTCCGGGTGATACAGCGTCCAAGGAGGTTTTTTGTCAAGGACAACAGGAAGACCAAAAATTAAAGTGGTTTTGCTCTCTCTGAAAAAAGCGGGCCTGCAGTAAAAGTCAGCACAGATGCCGTAAATGATAACAAATGTGATGCATTTTTGCAGGGAAAGATTGTAAAGAGAAGATTGAAACTGGGCCGTCACTGAACACACTAAGTAGATCAAAATCAGAAGGCGAACTGAGGCGAAACGCTCTACCAGGAAACCAGGGTGCTACCAGGGTGCAGTGCATGGTATCTTCCTCGCATTCCACCTCCGTTTAATACCCAGGTCCGAATCTCTCCCGGGTCAACAAGTGGATTGCCCAGACCAGAACCTGCGCGTTAACTTTGCCCGTAATTTTATCAGGGAGGTCATCCAACCATGCGCAGTTCTCAAACCGTTTTGGGAAGGGGGGTGCTAGACCCTTCGCACGTGACGCCGCCTTTCGCTACAGCTCTTTAATTTTTGCAAGTGGAGAGGGGCTAGACGAAAGTTTGATCATGGCTAAAGCCCCCTAGACCCCCCCGCCGGAATCGCGCCCGTATCCAATCTCTTTAACCTAAACACCCTCGTGGCATGGCTTAGAAACGTGAAGACCATTCTTCTTTATAATTAAATTGCAGTTAGTAACACAGACCGAGAACAATTACCAGAGAAATGTTTGAATGATCGGCTAGAAAATAAATGAAGAACTCTCTCCACTACACAGCCCTGCAGGTGTGTGTGCACATAATGGGAAATTGGTTTCTTTATTAAAAATGTCAATAGTAATAAATACTAACTTTACCAACTGGTTGCGAATCCATGGAAAATAATCCACGGAAAAGCGAGGTATGATATCACTAATTAAAATTGTGGTATAATAAAAAAAACTGTTTTTCAGTTTTATTTCACCTTTCTCTTCCTTGAACTGATGTAAATATACATTGTCAAATTAAGACAACTTGCAGCTCAAGTTGTGATTAAATTATATTTGAATATCCACGAGTTTAGCTGTTCCCACCGAGGCACGCCCTATCGCGAAATAAGCATCAGACACATATCAGATAAATATGCAACTTTTTTTGCAAATAATCAGAAAGCATTTTATCAGCCCCTTCGGAAATCTGATTTAATGAGCCCTTAAATTTGAACTTATTGGAGAATTTCCGGGGTAGGACAACATACCTGACTACAGCATTCTTTTATAACTCGAACAACTCCCTTGTAAGTTAGTTACTTTCCTTGTTCTTTTACTCCTAGCTTACAGATTCAGTAAAATAGTCCAAAGTTACCTCTGCAGCCTGGATAACTGTCCTTTCTCACCTTTGCGCTATGTTTGATCATTTTGAGAAAGACGCAGCAATAAAAAAAATAATTGTAGCTATTTTTGGCAGTTGAAATGGGGCCTATTCTTTAGTGTCCTAAAGGGAGAGGTGTCCTAAAAGTTCGGAACATATCCCCCACCGACCAGAATTAATCAACATTTCATTCGTAATACTAAAATAATTAGTAGAAAGAGAACAAATACTCACGTTTGCTCTGAGGAACGCTCGAGAGTATTTCCGCGAGACGGAGCTGCTGAATTGTAACGACTCCTGCGCAAACCAGTTCCTTTTTTATACCAGCAACGCCCAGTCAGCGGGGATACAGACGCATGCGCATTGTGCTCCGACCGTCTCAGGGAGAAATTTGACCATCCTGCCCAATTATTTCCTCGCCATTGAATTCAAAGTTCACGTATGTATTTGTCATTAGCTTTTTCACACGGATGCCAAGTTCTGAAAAGATCAGATAAGGACAGCCCCTCCCCTGGATTTGGAAGTCTGTTCCTTTGTGGGTTACACGAGATTCGATGATACATTTTGACAGGATGGCATCTCCCAAAGCCCTATTTTATAACTACATTTTGCTTTCCCTTTGTTCATCCGGGCGGTCCTTGCTTCCGCAGTTCAACTGTACGTTCTGCAAGTCACCCTATTTACCATTTGAAATGTTATCAGGCGTGGGGAGCCAGTCCACCGCTAGAAAGCGTGAATAAGACACGTACATGTCATCTGTCGTTGCCAGGCACACCATGCATTTTGTTTAAAATCGGCAAGGGGCCCGTCCAACAAACAAGGCATTAGGCGATGTGGAATGAAATTCCGCAAAACCTTAAGAAATAACCTCATTTGACTTAAGTAATGAAACCCCAAAACTAGTAGCCGGTGGTGGCATTGTTTTGTTGTCAGGTCAGTCCAGGGCAGAGAATTTGGTCTTCCGCTATGTTTTGCTTGGATTTTTTGCGTTTATTTTTAGTCTCAGTTTGCATCTCGATGGGGATCGTCATTGGGGAATAACAGAGAGATTGCATTTGGAAATCACGGACTGCCAGGAAGATGGTGCAGAAGGCAGAAGGCCTATGTTCATTCTATTTGAGGTGCCTTTGCACTATATCCGCCTTAAGCAGAAGCACCCCCTCATCGGTCGAAAAGAGCCATGTTGGTCGGGAGTATGTTCATTATTTTTGTTGGTAGCAACTCACCCGAAACCCGTGCATTTCATAGTCCTTTGGGAATCAGCGAAGTGCAGTTCTGACCAAAGGAGCCGCCGTTGCGAAGAAAATTGCGCCCTCTATTGGTCCAGCTGGGAGCCCATAGGTCATTTTCAAATACCCAACTTCGGCTCCGTCTCAGGCTTCAACTGGTTTTTTTTTACCAGCTGGCTTTGAAGCTGTAAGCGCAGTAATTAGTCTAATAGTGCCACAGAACATCAAATAAGATGCAAGAAAGCCAAACATTACAGTAATCCAATGTAGTTTAAAACACTTCGGGCCCACAATCGGGGATTGGTTTTGGGAACGAAGCCTGAGACGGAGACGAAGTTGAGTATTGGAAAACGGCCCAGGTTCCACAACAAACAATTGCTTCACCTTGCCAAAATACTATGGCATAAACGTCAGCTTGATTTATTCAAACCCTTTACTGTCTGACAGTTAATGAATCATATTATTAACAGCCTATTTCAAAACACTTCCTGTTTAGTAGATTGATTTGGTAATTGTAATCGGTTTATTTAATAATACTCTATCTTCAGTTCGAGGTCAGTGTTGAAATTAAATGAATTTGTCCAATCTGGCATTGGATTAAATTGTATTGAATAAAAGTGCTTTTACCTGTAACAGTTTAATTTGAAGAGTATTCGATGTGCCTCGGTTGGTATTCCTATTGTAAATGATAAATTACCTTTCTCTATCAGGCATGCTACTTTGGGGCAAAGCGGAAAGAGCTGGGAAACTGGAAAAAGTGAAAGTAATTGTTTTAAGACTCGAGAATCAAATGCCCGAGAATCAACACCCCTCTAATGACACAAAGCCTCACTCTGTTTATTTGTTTTTTTTCTTCTCCAAGGGTCCAAAGGTCTCAAACTCGGTGAGTAAATGTGAAGTGTTGGGAAAACAACAGGCCCCACCCGACAAATTAAACAGCAATGAAATTAGTGGATATTTGCGTTTGCAGGTACCGTGACAGTTTCGGAGCCTGGAAACCGAGTATTAAATAAAGGCGGTATTTGAACTCGTTCGAGGTTGAGTAATAAGGACACAAATACATGATTTCACAAAAAGGATGGATGGATTAAGTGCTAGTAACCAAATGTACTAGATTTCTTTGCATCTCATACGTAAAAAATATATCAATCAATCAATTCGTGAAATTTTAACTTTTTTATAAATGAATTCACCAAACAATAAAACAGCTAAATTTTGAGGAATATTTTACATTTAAATTTGTCAATTATAACAAACCAAATAAAAAGACGCTCTACATAATGAGAACTTTGGCCAGCTTCAACACTTACTTAAACATCTATACCTGCCTACAAGCTCGGCACGTACGTAGCCCGGATACGGAAGTTTCTCGGAGGATGCACAAAATGAATCAAATGACAAATGGTTGTTTAGTTGATAAGCGCAGTCGAGCCAACGGCAACGCAGAAATGCAATGTCTGAGGGATTCACAAAAGACGGGAAATTATGTGGTTCTATCAGTGCGACGACACGCATCAGACTGTTTGGACTCCTTGCTATTTTGCCTTGTACAAGGGATGCCTTCGGTGGCAGTCACGACGGAGGTCTAGCCTGCCAACTCCCGATCTGAAGTGAAACGCTGCTGCGTGTGGGAAAGGACTGTTCGGTAATTAGGCACAAAAATTGCCGGCGCTGGCCGAATCACGATTTGTATGCTGTCTAATTCGTCGCTGTAGTAAAATATTTTTGTGGCCCTTGGACTATAGTGTGGAAGGCATCCACATGACTGCTAGCTTGTTTGTGTATTTATCATCCGTGGCAGCGACCTTACTCATAGAGAAGCCATTTTTAACTGTGTTCCCTGAATCTATCGTAGTTTACTGAAGTGGCGCCAGACTATTTGGGGTACCAAGACGCATTGTCGGTTTTTTTTTAATTGGATTGGTCCCCGTCCCTACTATAGGAACCACTAGCCAGCTGGCTTTTGTGGTCCGTGGTTGGCTTAGCTCTGTGTAGGCACAGTCGCCTTTTCTATTTATAGAAATGATGTTTACAAACAACCTTTCGTGCGTGTGACAGCCGAGCACATGGCTCTCGGAAAAACTTTAGAACTTTTTTCCCCTGTAATTATGGAAGTGGTTACCCCTAAAAAGCAGATAAATACGTCTGAAAATTGTGTTGCGCGCAAAATGACTAAGTATAGAGTGTTAATCCATTCAAGAAAGCCTTTCAAATTTTTGTCGCGTGACAGTGTTGCATTGCAGGAAAGTTGGCTAATTTCCTCATTTACATAAAACCCGCAGGATTCCTCCAAAATCATTACCTGCTACCAGTCCCTATGGGTTCGGAGGACGCCTGCAAGACGTCTGAAGACCAAGTACGGGACAGTAGCCAGTCTATTTTTATGTGACTTAAAAGAATTGGTTCTAAATAATTCCTTATGTATCAAGTGACCAGTAAGGTGTGATTAACCTTTGTTTTTTCCTGTCATCCTCACTGATCAGGTTCTGAAAATGGACTGTTAACCTCACTTTCGATTCAAGATGGCCGACACATGAATCCGGTGTAGTCACTTATCTGCGCAGGTAAGGATGGGACAGAGCAAAAAAAGGCGGAATTTAAAGTGTAGCTGCAATGAATTTTTCTTCGACACAATTTTTCTGCATCTTTATGCTTTTCATCATATCCATTAAAACTCTTCCACACTCCTATTTGGTTAAATGCACTGAAAAGTGCACACTTTTAAACGATCAAAATTGTCCATTTTTTCCCGGGCAATGAGGGCGCTGTTGCTTTGAAGTCATCTGGGGAAGACACGGCTCAATGCATAGGCAGCTGTGTTCAACTTGTGAACCCAGAATTTACGAATAACTGATAACATTTCTGAGAGAGGTATTGATGGTTTCTTATTGCTATGCACATAAACAACAGCGAATCAGCTGAGCAAAGAAGAGAAAACTTAGTCCAGGAAAATCTACAAACATGCAGGACTTTTTTGTGTGCAAGCCAGTGTAACATTGAGGCTTCTTAATTCCTGATACATGTATGACATTACAGTTTTGCTCATGAATACGGTAACAATCATTAGCATAAAAAGCAAAAAACGCATTAAAATACCCCGTCAAAAAGTGAAACCAAAGTTTAAAAATGAGGTTTACTGAGGCACATGGGTGCATTTTACAGGTTTGTAGTCAAAAACATTGATTGCAGCTACCTTTAAGGTTCTGTCCGATGTTTGTTACAGCCGGCGGTGAAGCACACGCTTAAAGGGGTCATGTGGGCCAAGCGCTTTTCTTGGGTAGTCAAAGCCAACTTACTGAATAGAAAAAAAGAAGTGAATACATTTCAGATTCTGTAAACACAATTAAAATGGTCTAGGAATTCTCAATGGTAGCAATTTGAATTTAAATGTAATACGTAAACTTCAATTTTGTAACAGGTAAATTGTCAAACAAGCCACGCTCTGTACACACATGTATTTCACAGGATTAATTAAGATATCTAAAAATATGACGACTTTACCTGGCCCATATTTCTCAAGATTAGTCCATCTTTGAGCCAAGCATTAATTGGCTTTTGGCTGTCTTTCCCCTGTAATTTGACACAACAATTTAACATTTTGAAAAAGTGTTCTCACAGAATAGGACGTTCTCGGACATGGTGTGGTGTAACTTGCACTTTTTCGTTTAACACGAGGGTGCTCGCGTGCAGCATGCAGTGAATAATTAATGACTAAAGTGAGCTTGAGCATTTTGTACTCAGTGGCAACTGTACGTGTGATCATACTCCACTCCCATTTCATTGCGAGACTGGAATCTCCCTATTTATTTATCAGTATAAATCAAACTATATTTTTAGTACAGGATTTATAGTATCGATAATTGCTTGTATTATAAGTTTCAAGCGCGGATTTGGTGAGATGGACCTCCGGTTCAATACTTCAGGGGAAAATTAAATTTCCTTCCTTGAATTAACCTCATTCAATATTTTCAATTTCGATGTTTTGCTTAAACACGTATATGTACACGTATTAAATCTCCCTGTAATTGTTGACTTCGGTACAATACCCACCCCCTTGGAATAGCCCGGATTCACCTATAGCATGTTGCTTTTTGTCCACGAAATCGCTAATGATCAAAGGTCTAGTCTGTCTCTTGACTATAACAGATGGGTTTATACTTTATTGTACAGAGGAAGGGGCGGAGTATTTTTCATTTGAAAGATGGGAACGCCCACGTCCGGACTTTACCTCGGCGGATCAGTCACACTCGCAGACTTGATAAATCTGATCAAATTGGAAGCCAGTTTGCTGTGAGATCGTGGTGATCCTTCAGGACAATGTGCCATGTATATCACAGAATGGTTGTTCAGAGAATTAATGTTAACACATCTGACTGACGACAGGGCACTTGGGCGAGTTCGATAATGCAGGTTGTCAGGCAATCATGTACGTGTACTGGTACCTCAGCATTGTTTAATGCCGACCTCATATGAGGCCCTGTAGGAATATTTAGGTATTTTATTAGATATCGCATTGAAAGCTTTGCTTTTACAGGGCCCATAACAATGCTTGGTATACTTGGTAACGTTCATTCCGAGCACCGTTCTATTCATGACAAATATTTGGCATCCCTTTCTTTTCTTTTGGGGGGTGGAGGTAATCTTATTGATAAACGCACTTTTTCAACTGTGGAAGTTTTCCACGCTGTTCCTGGCAAATGAGGGCGCTGTCGCTGTGATGTCATTTCAGGAGGACATTGTTCATTAATTTGGGGAGTATGTAACGGGCAACTGATAACACAGCACAAAACATTTTCTTTAATAAAAAAAACCAGCGGGCGCACGTCACAACCACACTTGAGCACCCTGGCTGCAGGGCAGAAGGCGTGGTAAATTGAATGCACAGGCTGCCACGCTTGAACTGTTGACTTTCTGTTGACGGATCAGTCCTCCGTGGTTTGTTTCGCGGTGAATTAAGAGGCACTTACACATTGTCTAATGGATAATGGAGCATTTCAGGACGTCATTGATCAATAGTGATGCATTTATGAGGACCTTTTCCCCCGAGGAACACAATGAAAGGGTCACCCGAAAGCCCATGTCAGGCACCGCTAATGCGAAAGCTAATCTGGCTATTCAGCTGGTCATAAATGAACTTTGGCGGAGATTCAAGTGGCATAACCGGAACCTCACGAGGTTACACCCCCCCCACACACACAGCACGTATCCACACATGCGTCAGTGCAAGCCCTTGAAAATCTGTGTAGGCCTACCTACAGTTGCCCGCTCAGAATTTTCATCCAAGTTAGTAAGCTACTGAGCTGACAGCTCTCATCTGAGCCAGGATCGACAAGCAATATTTAAGGCAGCAATTCTCCAAGACAATTACCATATAGCAACAATCAAGCGTACAAAATTAAAAAGCGACGGGTCTGAGGCTGTGACTATTAAAACCCAAGAGGGCGATATAGCACGGAAAAGAGGCAAGAACTCCGATTACGGGCTATGGTCGACAAAGCACTGGACTGCATCACAACACACGAATTCAATTAAGCCTCTTAACCGATCGCAGTTGGAAAAACTTTGAGTTTAGTTTTCGTGTCATGTGACCGATATACAAATTTCTAATCAAAATCTTAATGGCTTTCTTCCTAGTGCAATGCCCCTGCTGCTTCAGATACGTGGTAAAACCCCGATCATGTGTTAAAGGAATATTTCGCTTCAATCACACAGCTAAAGTTGACAAGTCTAACCACTCTTAAATTTAGCTCCTCTTGCACCCTCATTACAAATAACATTATTTTATTGCCATTATTTAAATCATTTTAAAAAAGGCTCTAGAAAATGCAGTTGAAGCAGGTTCCATCTTGTGGGTAGATTTCATCAGAGCAAAAGCTTTCTTTCAAGTTGAGCCCGTGTGTCCAGGTGCATGCAACTGTAAAAAAAATAATTCAACAAAAAGACTTTTTCCCAGAAATAAAAAAGCTATCCACATGTGATATGCGTCAATCAAATAAGTGCCTATACCACTCTATCGCTTAGTCTTTGATAAACCTGTTTCCAGCACCCGAGTCTAAAAACCTTGGAGGCCCCTCAAGTGCCAAATCTTGTCTTGTCTCGTTTGAGCACGCGATCGTTACTTTAATAACAGTTCCATGTTTTGTTTGGGAAAGGAAGTTCAAAGTTGCCCCCCAATTTTGCCGACATGTCAAATTTGAATGACAAGCGATAGATGACGCTTTCTAAACCTGTAAGTATGCTCATACATGTACACATTTTGACCAACTTTAACACAGCTAAAGAGATATCGCTGCATTCCTCATCCATTTCAAATTCATTGACCCTAACCGAACTTACATTTGGCAAATGCCACGTGCAAGCACATGGCAAACAAGTCGTCTAAAGCGTTCAAATAAACTAATGTAAGTAAACGTTTTGTCCATGGGTGAGATTAAAATGGCTGCCGTGTGATAAGCTGTAACGATGTCATAAGATGGGCGGATTGGCACGACACGCTGCTGAACAACTTCGGTAATACAGCCACTCTTCCACCATTTGTTTACGGGTCTTGTACTCAGCCGCCGGGCAAAACTCCGGTGGCTCCTCGACAGTGATCACCGCCGGTTCCTTCGATTCCTCTGGTTCTGGTTCCACAGCCTGTTCAGGAGTTGGCACCTCTAGAACCGTCGGTTCTGGTTCCTGGGGTGGAGGTTCGACTGGTGGTATCGATTCTGTTGACTTCTTCTTTGCTCCTTTCTTGCTGCCGCGTTTGCCCTTGGAGCTGCCGGGCTTCTTGCGCTTTTCCCTGGGCGTAGTCGGCGACGAGACGCAGGCTTCCGAGGACGCGGACCCCGGAAAGGGTTTCTTAGGAGAAGTTCTCCGAGACGAGACGGGCTTGTGCGACCGGATGGTCCGGGTACTGACCAGTTTTTCACGGAACGTCACACGCTTCCCTTGCCCGGCCCCACCGCTGCCGTCGTCGCTCGGTCGGCGCTCGTCCATCTTCAGAATTGGCTGCGGCGAGCTACTGCCTGACCGTTCCCCCTCTACCCCCGGCGCTGCAGGGGCAACAGACGACCTCTTCTTAGCGGATTTCCTCGCACCCTTCCCTTTCTTGGAGTTCTTCTCCTTCTTTGATCCTTTACCTTTCTTGGAAGATCTCTTCCTGCTGCCCTTACTGCTGCTAGAAACGACGGACGATACTTCATCCTTGGTTTGATTCTCGATACTTTCTGCTGCGGCGAGTTCTTGCTCCAGTTTTTCTTTAGCGATTCTTTCCGCCTCGAGCTGAAGTCGTTGGAGTTCCAAAGCTTCCTTCGCTTTCCTCTCCTCGTACTCCTTCTTCATGTCTTCGAGGATGAGCATCATCTCGGCTTTTTCCTTCCTCTTTCTCTCCCTGGTCTCTTCCTCGACGATTTTTTCTTCCTTCTTCCTCCTCCAGTACTGCTCTCGATCGGCCTCTCTCATCTTGTCCGTGAATTCCGCCTTCAGCGAGAAGTCGTTCAGGTTCTGATCCGAGGCAGTCTTAACTCGTCGCAGGTACCGGTAGATGCTGGGCCGGGGCGGCTCGACGGCCCCTCGCGTGCTTGCCACAGCCAGTCGGTCGACGGAGCCTTTGTTGATGTACGAATCGAACGACCGGCCGCCTTTGACGAGGGGCGAGGTGCAGCGGGTCGGTCGGAGCTTGAGCGTGGTTCTGCTGTCCAGCATGGGGGAGTTCGCGCCTGAAGACCCGTAGCTGCTCCCGGGGCGTGAGCTGCAGGGCGAGGCACTGCCCGGCCGCGCTGGGGAAGCGCGACCGGATGCCGTTTGTTCCTCCTCAGCTATCTGCACCGCTTTCTCGAAGAGACACTTGCCCAGAACGGCCTGAAACTGCGACTCGATGTCTACAGTCTGCGGGATGACGTGCAGGGACTCAGCGGAGAAACTACGGGCCGGTTGACGGGACCCGGCGGGTGGGGCCCAGGACGGCACAGTGCGTGCTGTCAATCCTGGAGTCACGTTCAACGAGTTCAGTCCCATTGCCGACGATGACACAGAGCGAAAGTGGTTCTTTCTTTGCGAAAACATACTGTCAAATCCCCGTCATGAACAACATGGCAATTTTCAAATATTATATGCTGACAAAAATGCGACTCCGACTCGCATTAATTCAAAAGAGTTGCTCAAATCAGTTCAACTAAATCTCAACCTTCCATTCGATCCGTTGCACATCAGTAAATTCTCTGGCCACTGCCGCTGACTTATCACCGTCAATTTGATCCGTTTCTGGCTCCGATAGCGTATCATCAGTCACCTAGCAATGGACTCCTATCATAACACAGCGACAGTGATAAACTGCTCCAGCTTTGCTCTTTTCAAAAATCCAAAATCCCCTGTGTACATTTCCCAGCTTCGTGTTTGCCCAAGTTGAAAGCTCAGATCGATCTTTGTCCAACATGCTTTCAGCGAGGTGCCTTTGAATACGAAACGTGTGTTTTCAGCCTACAAGTTCAAACACTGAGCAATTGACAGCACAATGCACGACAGAAGTCAAACGGCAACACGAAAAGTTAATATGATCTTTTTAAGCCATCGTAGTCAACCAAAAAGAGAGACGGGCCAGTTCATGATACCAGATAAGAGGTACAGGTACTCCTAACAACATCTGGTGCGCCAAGTTGCTCTTCATTCGAGAAGGACGGCGAAATTAGGTTTCGGGGACGGTGAGCGGCGTCTGTTTTCTTTCAATAGCAGTGCTTTCTATGCCTTGTCCGCTTCGACAAAGGTTTGGATTGCATAGGTTGCAGTCATGTGACACAGTGGTTGCTAGGGAATTCTCATCAGCACTGCGTATTCGGAGATGCCCCCATTAATAAGCGGGCTATCAATCACTAATCCCGGTGATACTGTCTTATCGCGAATTAGTTGTGCACGATATTCCCGCTATACAAACAGCTATCGTCGTCAGCATTTATTTGGCTCCGTGGACGAATGAAGGCCGGGGAAAATTGACAGACATGATGTAAAGGTGTTTCATCGCTGGCTGGGCCTTCCCTGGTAGTACGTCAGATCTCAGGGTTTCTAGACACACACAACTTTTCCAAATTCCAGTTCTAAGTGTAAGGGTATACTCGAGTCAGCTTTTTCACACTGGTTTTGTCAACCAATCCACATTCACCGAGGAGCCTGCAGAGCGCCTCCACACGACGAGGGCCTGCTGATTCATCACTCCTGCATCTTCTGTTGGCCAAAAGAGGCTTTCCAGCATCCAGCCTGTGGAACCCAAGTCCGTCACAAAATCTTTAAGAAAAAAAAAGAAAAGAAAGTGAATCGTCAGTTGTCAAGATAAGGGCCTCTCGGAGCGTGCTCGTCATCGAAGTAGCCTACATTATTTCCACGACACACAGCTTGTTAATTCTTGCCTATGCCTTAAAATAAGCCATACTTGATACGTGTTTTTAATTGCTCCATTAATTGCTTTTCCTTTCTCAAAATTAGGTTTTTTTTTGCTTAACTACAAAAATAAGTACTGGAGATCATGAGGATGTTTCAAAAATTTTCACAGCCTCAAAAACTAGAAGCAGGAAAAATGAGATAGGAAACTAACGACCAGTTGTTTGATATCAGTTGTTAAGAAACTGAAACGTTAAGCACAGTTTCAAAATCGACGGACTGATTCCTGACGTCAAACCCACGTCCAGAAGAAAACATTTAAAAAAATGTAACAAGCAAAATCTAAAACACCGGCTCTCAACTTCCACATTTTACAGACATTATTATGTTTTTTCAACAACCGTTCAATAAGCACACACGCCCCTTTAATTGAAACCGAATGACCCTGTAACTCATTGTACAATCCGAACACGATACGCACACACGGTCGCAACTCGTCACCCCATGCACCCTATGTGCACCCCCGTCACCCATGACTACTGACACGCACAATTGTGAAGGGCAAATCAAACTGAATACAAAAGCCGCGCCGAATATCGGCTCCAACTCCCTGATGGCGTCATCATGACTCCAAACAAGACGTCATTGCACATGCCCATGTGATTTGTGGACGGGATAAGCGAAGATAGCCGTGGATCAACTTGTATTTAATGAACTTACATGTCGCTGAACAAACAGTGGCGTATATGAGAGCACTATGCACGACGTCAAACCCCTCGTCTGCTCGTAAAACACTCCAGACGGTTGTTGAAAGGTGATCACTGGCAGCGATCCAAGTTAACTCCAAGGATGTCCAACGACAAGTATTCCAAATAGACGTACTGTTACCACGGTCTCCACTAGGTACTTCATATTTTGAACACAATTTGTGAACGGCAAAATTTACCCTGTACACCAATCTACAAGACGTACATGTACATATACATGTAGTTAGCCTTGGCGTCTGTGTTGTTAGGCTGTTCACATGGCCAGGTACCTAGACTCCCCTCTTTTGGAGTCACGTCAACATCGGGATTGAAGGGTGCGGCTCAAAAGTTTGGGATGGCTTATCCCGATTTTCGACACTTCTTTCGTCACTATTCGGCTTGTCTCTTTTCTCCACACTTGAAATAGATCCCTAATGCTGGTTAATAAAATTTGAAGGGGATCTTCTCTAGTCATTCACCAACAAGGCAGCAAGTTATTCATCGGTAGACTTGGGATGTTTCGAGAAGTACCCTAAGAGCAGGTGGCACTCTCGGTTGACCGACCCGGCACAAACACTCAGCAAACCAGGCATCGATTCACTCCCCGAGGATAAAAGGCGACACAATTGTGTCTGGGTCGAGCCTAAGACGACAGACTAGCTGCCAGCTAGCAACACGAGAAATCGATTTCGGATCGATACAAAACACACCAGCTGCGATTCAGTAGGGATAGAAGTTTACAAAACAAACAAATATACTGGACTTAAATTACGGTGATCCACTGAGCATGCGCATAGCGACTTCTTAGGTGAGGATATCGAAACTCTTTTCAGAATCTTAAAGAAGATTACCCTTGTGGTAAAATGAGTTATTTTCCAAGCTTTCTCCCCTGTTGGAAGTAGACCTGTAGCCTTATTTCTGGCGTAGCCACGGGGGAGTCTGGGGGCGCACGTGCCCCCCCCCCAAAAAAAACGGATGAATGTATATTGAACAAGGCTAACAAAAGTTTGCCCCTAAAAAAACACACCACTGAAAGCTGGTGCCCCCCCGTGCTGGTGCTCCCCCCCCCGTAAAATCCTAGCTACGCCACTGGGCCAATGGCACCTCAGTGACGCCTTTTCAAAGACTGTTCCTGTGAAAACAAATTTCGTCTTCGGCCCAAGAGTCAAATAATAGGCCGAGATGGTGAGTGCTGACTCGCCTTGCTCTGCGTGAACAGTTATCGAACTTGGAACCCCTCATAGGAGCCACTGTTTTCTCTGGACAACGATTATTTTCAAGGGCAAAATATGAAAACTATCAGCTTGTGTAAAAGTGACATTATTTGACTCATCCACGACAGTCACTTGGCAAGACGGTCTTTTATTATTCAACCTACGAGAGCGTTTCTGAACTGCGGCCACCCTGCAGGGACATGAAAAAAAATTTTAAAAAAAGGAAAGTCTTCTCTTGACACCAATGCTTACGACGAGCGCGGTTATTATGAAAACGAGACAAAAAAAGTTGGCGAATTTGAATAAGTGTAGCTTACAAGGGCCACTTGTTTGTTCCAAAAATCTCATACATTTAGCCAACAACGACATCACAAACCTGTCGGACTCGTTTCTCCTATTTTGGTATTCCTGCCCGTTGAGTCGCTAATCTTCGGGGAGTTGGGTTGGCGCAGTAGTTCTTTCCTCGCCCTTCCACGTGTGGATTGGGTTTCCAGTCCCTACCTGATTCCGTGGGTTTTACCCAGAATATTCCTCTGAGGTTTTCCTCCCACCTCTAAAACGGTAACTGCTTCTCATTGTCTCCTCTCGACAGGTTTCTTCAGGCTTCTGAGCTACAGTGCCTAGGGCGCTTTTAAGGAATCCTTGGTGTCATTACCAGAAATAAATACATGTAATAATAATAATAATCTCCCGCTTTAAAGAATCCGTTTATATATAAATACATACCCCACTGTTATTATGACACAGACTTCATGTATATTCATCACTTTCTAAAAAAGGGAACTGTAAAATATAAGTTCCAGAAAGCAACTTAGAAAATAGGAAAACACAGCTTTACACCAAATAATATGCCATATCTCTTTTTTTATTCGCCAAGGAGAGAACTGGCAAGAATTTGCCTCTGAACCAGCAGCTGGTGGAAAGACCGTTACTGCCGGATAATTGAAAGACAACGCTTCCTCCACGCTAAATACTGGAGTCGTCAGCTCGATCGCCATTACAAAAGTGCTTCAGTTATCAATTCTGTGGACTGACGACTAACAACTTCTTCACACTATGAACTACGTATGGCACCTGATTTGAATATAAAACGCACCTGTGTGTAAGTACCACCATTACATAATTTTCTTCGTTTCTAACAAGGACAAGAGCCCACAAACCAAAAGCTGAACGAAACAAAGAGAAGGAAAGTCAAAAACGAGAACCAATCCATCATTAATAGAGAGTATTTCAGAAAAATTAGAAAAATTGTGGCCGCTTGCAATTTGAAATGCCCGTGTTTTCTACATTGAAAACCACAATTAAAACCATTCATGTACCTGATGCATCAGTGCTAACTGTACAAAACCTGTTTTCATGACTTGTTTCTGGTAATCAGTACCAACAATATGTGTTGCATTTCAATATTTCTCGACGTTTTAGTAACAAAAGCCTGGTGGAAAACATGATTGTACTATAGAGGGCTTGCACTGAGCCCCCATCACGGAGGACAGTTTCTGTTATGTAAATTCAGTGACAATAAAAGTGCAGAGTAGCTACTCGTATTGACCTTTTTCCTGTGATGTCACAATCGTGCTAGATCGAGACGTGTTGCGATGGTAATGAATGCATAGTGTTGCGATAGTAATCTACTTATTCAAGATAAAGTAGTCAAGCATGCGGTGTTCGCACGTGGGCTTCCACGTGGTTGAAGCTGCCCGTAGGAATGTATGTGATCACCGTGGCCAAGGCGGTCCACACGTGGTGGGATTGTTTACATTTGGCGCAATCCAGTCACGTTGGTGAAAAAGGTCTATACCAGCACATCACAATAGCCTTCCCTCCATGATGGCGCTCCCCCACAAACACTTTTTATTTCCAGATGAACAAGTATCATTCTTCGAAACAAATTCCACTGGCTGAAAATTTTTTGCATTACTTTTTTTAAAACGTTTTCAGATACACAGAATACATACATGTACTACAAATATCAACTTCTCTTAAACCCTAACAGTTCTGTGTAATCATTTATCCTTTGAAATTTCACAGTAAACTTCGATTCTTTACTTCTTCTGTCTACATTAGAAAATACAAAAAGGGCTCCTATTTATTTACGAAAAAGTTAAGAAATTTGGTCAAGTTGCTATTTAATAGTTTCGGAGATGCAAAAACCCGACACAAAACTTTGACACACCACAGGATGGCAGCATATGACCGTAAGTCTTTGGCCCTAATTAAATCGGCAATAAAACAGTTTTCAGTGTCCTGCATCTATGCCGAAGCCTACAAATCCATCCTGACCAATTCTCATTAAAACCAGCTGGATGGCAGATTGGAAAAGAAAGTAAAAGTTGCATTAAATGCCCATTTTCTACCACCAGAGGGCGCCATATTTTGAGAACAAATCTGAGAATCAGACATACGCAACAATTTCAGAAAGAAAGTTAGGCTACAGATTTACACAGAACAAATAACACAAATTGCATTCCTTTTAATTTACATCTACAAGATGAAATCTTCTAGCACCCCCAATCACAAAAATAGGCTTTTTCAATGATATTGCCGAAAGTCTAACTTCACTTTACGTCTTGTTTTGAACTCTACAGCTGCATAAGAACTAGCTGTTTGATTTAACACAAGCCAATTCCATCTTGGTCCATGACAGGTGGACTTTGGCAATTTTTGTGAAAAAAACGCAACATTAGTAATGTTTGGAACAGTAGAGTGCTTCAACTCAACGAGAGCAACCGTATACAGGGCAATACATATGTTTACTCAAGTGTACGCTCTCGTACACTGTGGCTCGGACATGCATAAGTCACAGTGCCCTCAATGGATTGCGCAAAGAGGAGATAGCACATCTTTACACTGCATGTATGATGAAGAATAAATGAGGTTTGGGGGAATCTCAGGTCTGTCTGTTTCCAGCTGTGATGGATTCCCTTTCCCCCAAATTTGAGCTTTAATCTCGCTTGAAATTGGTAATTCAGGACAGGAACGTCAAACTGAGTGCCATTAACCTAGGATATGTAAATGAACTACGTTCAATCAGTTTGAACATGATAGACCGATGACCATTTTGATGTCAGAGACAAAGCTGGGATGACATTGAGATGACAAGTGTTAAAAAGCCAAGAGTAACAAAACTTCATGAGTACAGGCCGGTTCACACCTTAGCAAAAGCAAAAACGATCACAAACTCAAGCAGTGACTTTCAAATTGTTGTCTGCATTTCAACTTTCAATGCAAACAATTTGCGGAGTCAACTTCGTTTTGCGTCCGCCAGAAGTGTGAACAGGCCTCGGCTAAGGCGCAACTGACGATCACTGCTCCGTTTCGCAGCGGCTACCGCTGCTTCGCATCCACCACAGGTTTCAGCCTCTCCAGGAACATCTCATGCTCCCAGAGCGTCGCCAACAGCCCGCCCTCGTTTTTGGGGTTCGGTGAGGTGGGGTTCCAGTGGTAGTCGATCCCGTCCCCTTTCAGGGTTGTCATGCGACCTTTGGCCTCGTTCAATAAGGCGTTGCCGGCGCAAATGTCCCATTTCTTGATCAACGTTGTGTGGATGTAAGCATCAGCTTTGCCTTCAAAGAGGGACCACACTTTATATCCTGAAGAACAAAAGGAAAAGTTGACCGTCAGAAATAAATATTGAAATATTTCAACAATGATTCTGGATGATTTCTTTGGTTATTCAAGACACATAAAAATGACACAGAAAAATATCTTTTTCTTGCAAGTGGTGAGTCCATTCTTTCATTGAATTAATTGAAACAAATTCAAAAATAACTGCATATCTTGAAAATTTTAAAACCAGTTCTCAGAATTGTAGCAAATTTATCTTGAGTGGCATAAATGATTTTCTATGCATAATAGTGAAGTACATGGAACACTTTGTGCATATATTTATATACATGGTTACAGTCATTCCATTGGCCACCACAACAGGCAACGATTCAAAATAATGTTTTAAGTATCCACCATTTACGAAATGTTTCTCAGCTTTTAAAAATTCAATATGTATTTTTACAAATGAAATGTAAGAGGTTGGGACCAAGAGGAAGGGCGGAGTCTTACCAGCACCTCCGGCAGGGATGACTTCGGTTTTCTCCCCGAAGGACTTCTTGGCAACGCTTTCCACAGCACCCTGGTGCGAGCGCGACACGATGATCTTTGGACTTGTCGTGAGCTCCTCCGCCGCCTTCTTGATGGGAAGCTTTAGGTTGGGCGAGTGGGTCTTGCCAACGTATGCCCACACTGCCAGATAAAAACAGACAACTTACAGAGATTACATGTAGATATTTGCTTACAAGTCGACCGGGAGGAGTTTCTGCAAATAATGCAGAACAAACAAGAAGGCAGGGACAGTCTTGGTCTATTTAGTAAGAAACAATTAACCGGTCGGTGTCGTCGGTTGACCACATACTTTGAAAGACATTCTCACTTACTGCATTTCGCGTAAAAGTGTTTGAGCTAAGCTCTTTGAGCTAAGCAAACAGGTTATCAATTTTCTTTAGCCATGGTCACGTAACCAGGTTGCTCAGTGGGAAAGTCCAAGTGCTTGGTGTACCCACTAAGGGTGTAGTCCCATTAAAAAAACGGATACACATTTGCAATTTTTGTCACTGCGCATGCACTGGCTGGTTTATTTTCTATGTCCTTGAGCAAGGCAAACTACCATATTTAATATTCTCTAGACGCGAGTGTATACATGTACCTTTGACCATTACCACCTTAGCCATTGAAATTCTATATTTTAGCCAATGATGCACACGCACCATAAACCTCTTTTTCTTGACTGAGAGAAGCGTTTGCACTAAAATGTCCTGCTCTGGGACACAAAATTGACTATTTCATGAAGCACCTCTAGAAAATTACAGGAGCAAATCCATCAAACATCAAACTGGTGACCTCCAAAAGCTACATGTACCTTACCTGTCTTGTCATTGGTCTTGAATGGTTTATGGATGATACCGATTGTCGGTACTCCGCGCACCGCCACACACACCATCGTGGTCACATACTCCAGCAATTTTTCTGCAAACAGAGTGGATTGGATAATCAATCCTTTGACATTCTTGACAGGGAAATAGAATGCCGACTAGATTCCTGTGACAAATGTGGTAATGTAAGGAGCTCACATTATATACCGTACATGTAGATGTGAGTTTTTTTGGTTGTTTTTTTTACAATTTTCTGCTATACACCGGTAATGAATATGACTTATCTGCTGTTATGCAGCTCTGTGAAATCGGGTCAGTCAACAATCCAGTTTCAAATCCAAGGAACAAAATGTTCATTTGGAGTGAACTGGAGGTGAAATTGAACACCGACTTGAAGGTGATATTTCTGCAAACGGGCCACCCATACAAGGCAGAATGAGAGTGGTCTAGGGTTGAGTCAATCCAAATAATTCACTATTCAAATATTCGACATTCTATCTGATCGAATATCCCACTATTCGGTCGTATCGACCGGCAGATTGTTGATGAACAAACCATGTACAAAATCAGTTGCACCAATGTACACACTTGTAAGTTATAATCAATATGACAGATTCTCACATCTAGGAGAATCTCCAGCCACAATTTAGCAAGATTTAAGAGGTGAACAATACTTCTTGGCATGTTGTAAATTATTTTCTATTCCTTTTAAAGTGTTTCATAAATAATTTAATTTTTGAATCATTGTAAGATTTCTGTCGCCTTTTATTTGAATCTGCTTGAAACAAGTCTCCGCAGTCGTTTTCATGAATTTTGCATTCAAATATTCAAATTCGGACAATATTTGACTGTTCAATAATCAATTGAATATTCGTAACCTTATTCTGATATTCGGCACTGCCCTAGAGTGGTCTCTTACCTGTGTATTCTTGCGTAGCATCTAATGGATCGATCCAAACGGTGATGTCATCAAATGGAACCATTTCATCCTCCTGCACCATGGTCACTACGTCCGACCGTTTCGTTTCGAGGAGCAGCAGTTTGCTGTCGTCCCAACTTCCAACTTCTTTCTCTTCCGACACAATCTGTCAGAAAAAAAAGTTTCAAAGCACTAACAAAAATAACAGGCCTCCACACCCATTGCCCTGAGAACTTGAAGGCATGGTAAGTCTGAAAACAGAGATTTATAACAATTATGAACTTCGTGGTGGCTCCTGGGCTCATAAATATTTATGTAATTATGGTAACCACAACAGTTTCCAAACCCTGTTCTTTACTCAACCCCTCTGGACTCAAAGGGGCATGATTACTTTGTGGTCACTGGGAAAAAATCTCATTTACTGTTGAAACACTACATCTTTTAATCCAACACACTTCTTTTTTATTATGAAGTAGGCCATACATATATCCCCAACTACCCCCGAAATATTTGTATTCATTTTTTATACTGTTCTCAACAACGAACAAAATAAGTAAATCCACAGATAAACTGACTGGAGGACTGCCACTTTAGGTGTACAATAACAGGTTGAAATGCTTAACAGCCTCCTCCTATGTGTAGCTTCCATCTCGAGAATGACAGCCCATTCATAGGTCGCTCTGAATACAATATGCTTTTCTACATTCGTACATGTACATGATGTAGCTACATAGTAATGACATGTCTAACGTTTGTCTAAAGTGGACATGCTGTAGGCCTAGGTAGGAAAATATACTACTCGGCACCGTGACAATGTGATGTTATTGTTATGACAAAAATAACTAGGCCTGTCAGTCCCGCAAAATGAATCTTTGATTTCTGTCAAAAAAAATGTTTGTAAATTTTGAGAGGAATTATAGTTTGTAAGGTAGAAGTAGGCCTGACAAAACAGAAGGTCATTTGTATACCTTTAGAAGCGGGAATGTCTTCTTGAGACTGTGTACCATGGCTTTGTGTGACCTCATATCCCCATCTGTCACTGGGTTATTCGCGCCTTCCCGTGTCTCGCCTTTGCTCTTCTCGTTCAACTTCTGTTCCTCCATCACTTTCTTGACTTCTAAGCCGCCGCGCTCGGCTGCGTCGATTCCCGCCGACAGCAGCTGCCGCAGGCTGACCGTCTGCCCCGGCCTGACGATCTTGGCTTCCCGTTCTTCCTTTCCGTTCCACGATCGCTGGACGTAGAGGATCACTGCCCCGGCCAGGAGGAAAATCACTACAAAACCGATGGGAGAGATTCGCACACTCGCCATGTTGGCACTTGCCATTTTATGACCTCTGACCTCTGTAACTGTTTACTCGCGATATTTTGTCGCGAGAGGGCGTGTATGAAAAGCGGAGAAAAATGTCTGAACAAATAATTATTCTCAAAAAATAATCCTTTTCCTCGGTCATTGGCGTAACTACGGCGGGGGGGGGGGGCACAGGCCCTAGCATATGCCCGTGCAGTAGTAGAGAACTGACAGTTCTGGACCACACGCCCTTTTCACCGTTTTCAGCAAAAACCCCTGGGTAGTACATCGACGCAAAAAATCGGGGGAATCCCCTAAAAATCTGGAATTCCAGATTTTAACAATTTTCCCTGGGTACCTCATCAACCCCAAAATCCAACTCTAAAAATACCGGGTAAATATACACCTTCTGAGCCAAAATCTCTTTCACCCACCTGCGCCGGGGATTTCCACTTCACTGACCTTGAACTTTTGGCCCCGGCTGACTAAACAACTCGTGACTGGTACTGACTTACACAAACAAAAAAAGGGATTTCCCCTTGCTACAAGTCGAGACTTGCCCGACCTGAACTCGTGACCTCTACTTAAAGCATGGCTCTGTTCAAAGCAAAACACGCTATGTTTACAACCGTCTTAAGTAAATGCTCTTTGTATAAATGGAAGAACAAACTGGAAACTTGAATTGTTATTTTTGCAAAGACGTTATTAGTTCTCGGAGATTGACGGACTGTTTAGATTGCTCTCGTTGTTTTGCTTCTAAAAATTTATATAACTGCGTCGAATGTAAGTTGTGTAAGAATTGTCGCCATTGTAAAGATTGCGTTAGATGTAAGGGTTGCGTCATTAGCATCAATTGTGGTAGATGTAAAGATTGCGTAGATTGTTTTAATTCGTATGACTGTAGTTATTCAACCGCGTTGAATGATTGCGAGGACTGTCACAATTGTAACAGTTGTATCAAGTGTTTTGGTTGTATCGATTGTACTTGTTGTGTAAATTGTGTAGAGTTGCATGGGTATAATTATGTAGCGCGCGTAGATGGTAAGTTTAAAAAGCTGAGACCTGTGCGAAAGGGGGAATTATTACCCATTTCAGCTACTAAACTTGACTCAGTTCTATATAAAAGTGGGTTCATTATTGAATATGACACAGATCTAAAATTTATATTTTAAATAAAAATGATAAAAAATTTAAAAAAACCTTATTATAAATAGAACATGTATATCGTCTCAAATGATCACAAACGTCTAAATGCCGGCAACAAAAACCCAAAAATTACCTACGGTCCCTTTGACCCTGAAAATTTAGTCATTTTAAGACCCGCAAAGAATTCTTCTAAGATTCTCTATTCTCACGAGGGCCAACATAAACGATTGTTGATTAGACTCGAAGACCCTTGTTATGGCGTTAACCCGGTTTACAAATATGGTACTAAGGAACCTACTGACCAAAAACAAATTTGTTATCAACTGTCTCCCAATACTGAATCGCTGCTATTACGTATAAATGATTCAGTTTACAGACATTTTGAAAAATTAACAGATGAGGCCCTGGAAGACCTCCCCGTGATTACGCGTAACTCTTTTAAGGTGTCTCAAAAACTAGATGACATACCCGATCAAATTAATTACTTAGTTAAACCGGCTTATACCGATAAAAGTAGGATGTACGTTAAGATCGCCTATGACGCCTCTTTGGTGGATAAATCGTTTAAAGAAATTGATCGCTCTCTTTTTGCTAATAAGAAATGCCAAGCGATCTCTTTGATCTCTCCTAAAGATATTTACTACGGCGCGCACGGTTCACTTTCTTGTGGTGCGAGTGTTAGGTATAGAGTTATATCGGCTATGCTAACGGTTGAAGAAAAACCTTACCTTTTGGACGCGTTTGATTAAAAGCGAGCAGAGCGAGCGAGTACGACCGAAGGGAGTTAAATAAAAGTTAGTAAAAGTCTCAATTTAACCTTGGTTATTCCAGGGTTAAATTTTTTTTTTTGCTTTAAATAAATAATCTCTTTATATAAAATGACTGATGCGGAACTTTGCCACTTGCTGAATCTAAAGGAAGTACACATAATTGGGGCAACGAGAAATGTTCAACCGAGGTCACCTTGTGATCACCAAATACTTGAAACGGGTGAAAGATACACGTGTAAACATTGCGGCCAATTTTTTGGGTGGGTTTCCTCGTACACCCCAGCAGACATGGGAGATCGGTACTTTAATCATCACGTTTGGACGAAACCACCGCCGCCAAAATCGAGAAAAACCTTACAAAAATTTAACATTTGTTTTCAAAACGGCGAAGCGGGTGAAATAGAATACAAGTTGAATCAAGTTTTAAACGGTAAAATCTCTCGAGGTAAACCGTTGGAAGCTTTAATTGCAGTCTGTTATCAAGATGTCACTGGGGAAATCGAATCTGAAGTTAAAGACCTTTTTCAAGTCTCGGATAAGCACTGGAAAAACGCTATGGAGAAGTTTAACCTAATATAAAACGTATATAATAAAATGGGGACGCACACTTTTCACTTGACCGAGAACCCGCAGACGTTTAGATTGAAAAACGAGATCAACAACACAAAAGGAGACAAAGTCGTCCGAGTAAAGAATATTCAGTTTGAAGCTGGATATTTTAACGTAACAAACGCTACTGAAATTGAGTGGGATACAAACTTGGACGGTAGGCCAGCGGGGGTACTTGGCGAACGACCACCCGGTATGCCCTCAGTGGAAAGAACGGATTCATTTCCCAATCTAGAATTAGTACAAACAGCTAAAAACAGATTGATCGAAGCAAATAAAAGAGGCGAGTTAGCGGAAGAAATCAGAATAATCGCTGATGAAATTGAGCAGCTAAACCAAGAAATCGCAGCTTTAGAAGATCAGTTAAACCAAAGACAACCATCAGAAACGAGAGTTCGTTTAGCTTTTGATCTCGACGATAAAAAAATCAAATCAGCTTCACTGCTCGAGGGGCAAAGACAAGCTTTAAATGAAATCTACGAAGGGAATCCACCAACTCGACCTACCACCACCACCAGGAGACCCAGAAGAGAATTAACTAAAAGACTGTTTTTGACGGGACTAACTGAACCTATATACGACAGACTTCATTCGCAAAGCTCATCCGAACAATTACCCGAGGGTCAAAGAGGAAGCATCGTGGTATCCCCCGGTTATTACGGCATAGACTGGTTTCACTTTTTGTTAAACTCGATACCGGGCGTTTCTTTTAAGGTTCACACGGAATCTAAACGGGTGACTTTGGCCATTACGGACCCCAATCTCAAGTTGCGACTAAACAAAGAAGTGTCCAAGCTATTAAACTTACCCAAAATAAAACTTTTACCCAACGTCATTTACGAAGGCAATTACGATTTAAACCCCTTGAAACTAGTGTTTATTCATTGCAAACAATTAAATACATTTGACAACTTTTATAACGGAAAGACTTTAGACTTGCTGTGCGTGATAGCTACCGAACCTCGCACCCGTAATCACTGTGAAACGCCTAAAAAGTTAATCGACAGGAACATTAGTGAATTGACTTTTTCTGTTAAAAATGACAGAGGTGAGCTCTTGAATAACATCGGCAAAATTTTAATCGAGTTAGACATTTTTTAAAACACGTAATTATAAAAGATGACGACTAACATATACCCGGACTTGACTTTAAACTCGGTTGAACAAGCGGAAACAAAGGTTTACAGGCTAAGAAAGATCGAAGAAATTAAATCCCAAATCCAAAGAGAACGCGACGCGAGGGAAGCTTGCTACAAAAAGATCAAACGACTTTTAACAGCGCTCGGATACGTGGAATATGGAGTAGAAGCACTGGGCGCCACATCGGCAGCAGTAGGTATTCCCGCCATCTTGGGTGTCATTACCGGACCCGTCGGACTCGTGATGGAAGGAATCGCTATCGGTGCGTTTGGTGCTTACGCGATTCTAAAGTACGCATCCCGTAGACTCACCCACAAAACTAAAAAACACGATCAAATTCGAATGCTGGCAGACGCTAAATTAAACACCATCGAGGAATACGTATCTCACGCGATTGAAGACGGTGACATATCCCAGGAAGAATTTGTCCTTATTTTATCCGAGCTGAGAAAGTTTAACGAGATGAAAGAAAAGATTAGATCGCGTACGTCTACAAAATTGGAAGAAACTAAAGCTCATACCAAAGAAGAATTTGAACGCCAAGTCAACGAAAGAGCAGAAGCGCTAGCCAACGAACGGGCGGCGGTTTTAAAAAAAGATCTTATGAAAAAACTTGGCGAATAAGTTTTACAAAGTCGGTTGAGTACGAGGAGAAACCAGAATCACCACCCGCTTATAAAAACTTGGTCTTCCCAACGGCTCCTCCTTTTTAAAATTCTTTTAAAATAAATGGGAGGCAATTTTAGTAGTCTAAATATTTTAGTAAACGAAGACAATTCATTTACAGCCGAGTTTCCAAATTTAACGCACGCGTATAAATTACCAAAAGTAACTACGGATGAAGCGGTCAATAGGTGGTCTGCCGAGTCGATATCGTTTTACCAAAATCAATTTAATTTCTCGGTCTATTGCGCGACGACGGCTTGCGGTGTGGGTTTTGATCTGCTGTCTGACCCTAATCCATACGTCTCGGCTTTATTTAACTTTCACGTGTATTACACCGTACGAAAAATACTTTACGACTGCGTGATGCCCATTCCGAGCGACGACGTATTTGACGCGTTACACAATAATTACGACCATCGGAAGTTTACCGACACGTGTCTTTTATACGGAGTAGACCCGAATAAATCGTACAAACAAACGAGGGACACTTTGTCGAACGGATTAGGCACAGCTTACTACTACGACAATGGATATATACCCGTTCCGGGTAAAAACTACGACGCGCACGACTTACACGTAACCAACGGTAAATACGCGGGATCTACTTATATGGGATTTGGATGGGCGAAGCCACCTAAAGGCTCCGGTCACGCGAGTACCTACACAGTTACCTGGATTTCACAGTCGGACGCGGTTACTTTGGCCTGGTGGGATTTCGTTCCTAAAAAGTCTAGGTTGACGGACGTGGGAATCACCAAGGTAAATGAATCAATTCGAGCTTACGTCTACGCTTTGCTCGGGGCACAGGCGCAGACCAAGACCAGCGTTTTGGCTACCGGCACCGGATTAGACGCGCGACGGCAATTTATTACGATCGTAGAATCTTTAATTAATTCGGGTCCCGATTTGGAACAGTCGATTGACCAATATCAAGATTCGCTACAATACGCAAAAACGCCTTTAAACTTCGTAGTTGCCCCAGGTTTGTACCTGGTACCCTCGGATATGGACTTACGCATCGGTACGTTCGAGGGCTATAACAATAACTTACAAGTCGCGACTGAGGATATGAAGACTGGATATGTACCGAGTTTGAATAACGGAGCGAGTACGAGTACTAATGAAGAAGTGTTACCGAGGAAGCCAACTGTAAAGCCGGTTTTTAGTAAGCCTTTAGACGCACACAACGAAGAGAAATTGTCCTTGACCATTGGAGCCGTTGCCTTGGGTGTCGTCGGGTTTATATTATACAAGGTTTTCACTTAAACGAAGCGAGAACGTTTTGAATTAGAGCAAAAAAAAATTCACCCCAAATTTGAGGTGAATTTTTATTTATTTTAAAATCTATTTTTACACATTCTTTTGTACGTACGTCAAAAGCAAAACACCAGCGCCAACAAACAAGGTCCAAACGTGTTCTGCCACCCATCCGACCGCTTTACTCGCCACGTTAAAAATCCAACTCAAAATGCTACCGATGATCCCGGGTAAAGCTCCTAATGCGCTCAACCCGAGTTTCTTTAATACGTTTGCCAAGTTCCACAGTTGTCGTTTGATCCAATCGGTAACTCCACCCTTGGAAGGAGGAGCTGGCGTTGGTGTCGGTTCAGGCGTTACGCTAGGAGTTCCAACAGCTCTAACGCTAGCTACGATACTACTAACGATGGTACTTACCGCTAAACTAAAAGCCGTTAAGATGCTTATGATCGTGACGCCTTGTTCTCTAAATATCGTTCGAATCTTCTCGCGTAGTGTCAAATCCGAATTCATGATCTTATTGATCGTTTCCTTGATGCGTTTAATTTGGTTTCTCAATTGACTGGTGTTTCTATTGATGACTTCTAATCTACCCCGTCTTTCGACTCGTAAGTCGTCCAATTGTCGTTGAAGTCCCATACGTTCTTCTTCAGACGTCGCTTCTTCTAACTCGGCTTTGACCTGTTGAATTTTTGCGTCTAACTCATCTAATTTACCTTGATTTAAAATTAATTCTCCTTTTACCGTTTGTAACGATTTATCTAAAGCGACCAACTCGCGATAGTTTAATCCTTCTGTTTGAACGTCTATGTCACGGGTGAGGTCTTCCACGATGTCGCTCGCTAGATCTGCTTCTTGGGGTATTTCTACCATTTCTATGCTCTCGGGATGGAGTTTTGCGAGTTTACGAGAGACCCGGGCAGCTTCTTCTTTTGTTTTTCCGGAAACGTAATGACGCAAGCCTAAAACGCGTTTTATAAAATCTGTGTTTGTTCTTTGTCTAATAGTACTTAGGCTAAGAAATTTACTATTATCGTTTTCTTGGGTTAAAAGAACTTTTTTGCCTTCAAACTTTACGTACAAGCGATCTTTACTATCTAAATTAAAAATATTTGGATCTTTAATTTCTGTTTCGTAACCAGTTTCTCTTTTGATAGCTGTGTAAAAATCGTTCACTTTAGATTCACGTAACAATTGCCTAAGATCCATTAAGTTGACTTGTCTCGTTAGTTCTGTTTCGTGTAAAGGATCGACGTCTTTAATTAACTCGTTGTATCGCTTTTCGATCTCTAAGCCGCCATATATTTCATCTTCTTCGTCTGGCCCAACAGTAATAGGATATGTAAAATCAGTGTCTTCTAACGACGTTTCTGTTTGCGTTGGATTAAGTATTAAGTCCTCCCACTCCAATTGCAAGTCTTGATCGGTCTCCTCTTTGTTTTCTAGTGGTATTTCTTCAAAATCAACTCCTCCTTCAGCCATTTCACTTTAACTTTAAAATAAAGAAACTTAAGCGGTGGGTAGGCTAGCGGGTAGGATACCCTGCGCCACCAACCAACCTTGGGTAGCCAATGCGCCGCTAGACAAAGCGGTTAATTTTAACGCATCTTCGGCGGACAACTTATTGAAATCCGGTGGTTTAATTTTAAATAGCTTACTCGACAGCATGGCGTATCCGAGTGAGATTCCTGAAACAACTGCGCCGTGGTAAACCGTATTGGCGATTCCGTTTACGTCGATTGATTTAGCGTTACTCATATTTAATAATAAGGAACTTTTATTCCATATCTAAAATTGGTTCTTGTTTGGGAATATTCGAGCTTTGCTTTGGTTGAACGCTAATTTGTCGTGAACTGGTAGACTTATTTTTCCAAATTAAGTAGAGAACCACAACACCAGCGATACCCAATCCACCGAGTATCAAGCTTCTGTTTTCAAAGGCCGTTTGGGTAAAGCTAGATTCTTCACTCGGTTCGTCCGCTAATTTCATCTTAACGAGTTGTTGCTTCATCTTCTTGTTATGTTCGGCCAATTTTTTACCTTGTTCTACGCGCTTCGGATTTTTACTTTTGGTGATAGTAACTGACTTAACTACTTTCTCCGGTTGACTTTGTTGCTGGCTCACTTCCGTTTCCTGTTGCTGATTCGTTTGATCTGTTGTCATCTTCTTTTATAATAATAGAACTTTTGTTGAATTCTAGATGTTTAGTGGTAATCAACATAGCTGTAAGTGGAGACAGGTACACACCGTACTTGTAACAGACCTCTGTAAGTAAATGACCCATGGTTTGACTGATGATAGGGTCGTCGTTTAGGTCTTTAGTCAGTGCTTCTTCTGATTTTAAGTTGACGTTGAATCCGAGTAGATCGATCGGGGTGGCTATTCCTAGTAGGCGAGAGTACAAACTTAAAATTGATTGACCAAAGGTTCTAACAATCTCTTTGCCAAACTTAACTTCGTACAAATTGAATAATTTTTCTTGTTCGTTTGGCGGTAGAGCTTCGATCTCTTTTATCGAGTATTCTTTTCCGAGATATTTCTTGCTTTCACCCGAGGCAGCTACCGCGCAGAGTCTATCCTTTACGTTTGAGGTTGAGCTGCTCGCTCCGCTTCGCTCGGTGAATATGCTTTTTATGTCTTCCATTTAATTATATACTCTTTAAATTTGTTGACCGTTTGTTTGAAGCAAAGATATTCGTAGGTATAATAAGTCAAGTTAGCTGCGATAACTAGCTGGATAAGTAGTTGAACGTATTGTAGCACGGTTATCATTTAATTATAGCAAATAGAATTTAGCTATAACTGAGTTGACGTAACCCAGTTATAGCAAAAGGTAAGCAAAAGACAACTAAATTTAACTAGTTTTATAGTAATGGTGTGAGTGCTCGATCTCTAGTTTATCGCTCTTTCTAGCGAGGTTACACTTTAAACAGCAAAGCACACAATTTGATTTGATATGCCCGATTCTATTGTCTAGTCGTTCAATAGTGCATAAATCGTCTCTATTATCTATAAATTGCATTTCAACTTCACAATCTGGATAGAAACAGCGGGGGTAATCTTCAATTAACCCGCTGCAGAAATCTGTGTCGATAAATTTCTCGGGATTAAATCGATCGTTTTTCTTATCTGAATGTCGAGCGCTACGAATCCAATTTCGTATAGTTACTTTGATTGGACCAGTACAAATCTTGCAATGTTCTCTCTGTTTTTCGTGAGGGCAAATCGATGACCCTTCACATTTAACGCACTGATGTCTTAATCTGCCGTGCAAGCAAATTCCTGAACCGCCGCAGTTAACACATTGGTGTTTTTGTCTTCCGTGGGGGCACTTGTTTTGTTCTTGATTAGCGCGCACTTTGGCAATGCAATTGTCACAATTCAAATTAATTTTACCAGTTCTTTGTACAGAGAAGTTCGTTAGGTCTAGGAGACAACGGCAATTAACGCATGTTTTCTTACTTTCGATCATATTATTTAACAAACGTAATTAAAAATTTTTCCTCATTTTTAATGAACAAAGAAATGAACCGGCGCTTCGGTATTTAACACCAACTTACTAAATTTCACATCACGTAGATGCCTTTTAATTTCCCCTCTCTTTTCATCTGGTACAATGTCGTTCTCGTCCAGACACTGATCAAACGAACCACGGTCCTTGCAATGAAAAATTGCTGTCCAAGCAGTATTCTCGCGAAAATCTTTTAAAACTGAATTGTACTTTTGCGTCAAAAGCCAGCAGCTGTGAAGGTAATGTCGACCGCTAAAAGCCATTTTCGACAACGCGCAAACTGAACCACTCTTAGACTTCTTACGATACTTGATGAATTGATCAGCTGCACAATCGTCGATAATAAACAACGTATTTATCCCATCGAATACTCTCTGATAAAGTTCTATTGCCTCATTTAATTCTAGTCTTTCTCGATCCAGGTCACAAAGATAGACATTTTCGTCGGTGTACACCCACAGTCGTTCTAAATAAGTTTTATTCTTAAAAAGCGTTGGGCATATGATCACGATAGCTTCAAACGTAAACCTATACTCGGTTTCTAACAGATTTAAGATCCAGTTGGTCTTACCCGACCCCGTCTTGCCCACGATTAAGGCACAGTGGGGATTCTTAAACATCTGGTTCTCGCTACGCTCATGCTCCCTCCGGTCGTTCTCACTTCTTTCATAACTCGCTCGGTCGTTCTCGCTTCGCTCGTAGTTCGCTCGTTTCACTCGCTCGTTCATTTTTAATAAACAAGATTTTTAAAGTTCCCGTCTTCCACCGTTAGTTGAGAGTCCATCACCAGGAATACATACATCGTCAACGGTCCCGCAGTCTCGGCCGTTCGTTCCATCTGTATAGATATGTCTCCTCCTCCACCGAGAGGTCTGCCCGAACCGTGAGCCGAGTTATCGTCGGAACTTCTGAAGTCGAGCCACAAACCGTACTTGTCTTTTAGATAGTCGGCCATATCTACTCCCAACAAGGATAAGTCCGAGACAACTCCTCTAGCCAATTCTTTATCCGAGTCTCCGAAATACTTTGTAACTTCGTTCCAATGTTGATACTCAAACAAACCCTGTGAGTACAATTGATTAGGTCTACCTTCAACTGTCACAATCGTCTTTGTAATGTGTGGATTATAAAATTTTTGCGGGTTGCGGGTCGTCGGGTCTTTAAACAGGATCAAAATTCCTTTTAGACTTTTAATACTCTGGTCTATGCTTATATTCCATAGCGTATCACTCTTGTTTACCGCTTGCTTCTTCCACGAGTGAATACGGTCGAATAGATAATACATCGTCTTCTTATTTCTCAAGGTTTGGGCCAAGTCTCGGTTGGTGACTACCTCGTATTCCAAGGTCAGATCCGAAATTTGATATTCAGCCGCGGTATCTGACGAATTAACCACTTTGTCGTGTCCGTTAAAAGTCAGTTGATACGTTAGAGGCTCTTTAAACCACGAAGGATAGAATGGGGTATGGTCCGTCAACATAGGTGTGTCTAGTGGAATCGCGTACCTGTTTTTAAAAGCGTCGGCAATTGCCTTGTCTTTACCGTCGTTTGCGGCGGCATTAGCGTCGTCAGCTCCTAGACGTATCTTAGCTACGTTTTCTTTCTCTAGTCCAAAATACGCCATATTTTTGGTCTGCGACGGGGGTAGCCAATTGTCCTTAAAATTGTGAAATACGTCCGCATCCCGGTAGCTTACGATCTTGTTTCCCTGGAGACTTATATTTATTTCCGACACCAGGTTTCTCGCTACGTTGTTATAAACCGTCCGGTTGTCGTCTGAGGCGCCGTCTAGATCCAGTTTAAAAGCCAACTTTGCCGTGCCGGGTACAATGACGTCATCCGTGCCTAAAGCGGGGAATTTTACGTTTAACGTGTGGCGCGCGTCTACGGTACTCGGGTTGTGCGTAATGGTTACTTCGCGCCGCTCTCCTTTGATCGCGCGAGGAACTTTAAGTCTTCGACTCGGGTTAAGCTTTTTGGTGTACTGTTGCAACATTCTTACTTTTATATAATAGTAACCTTATTTTAAAATGGCTAGTGCATTGATGATGGTTGGAGGAGCGATAGTAAACGCCTTGGCATTTACAGGATCTAATTTTTTATTCAGCAGTTTATCAAAAAGTAAAGTCGACGAAGAACGAAGGCGACACGACCTCGCGTTAGAGCAACTGGCGCAAGCGAAGGAAGAGTGGGAACAAAAACGCGTACACATGCTAGACTTTTTGAACGAACGAATGCGACGAGAACGCGCGAGTCAGCAAACATTTGTAAACGTGGACGAAGCGTTGCGGGCTTATTCGGAATTGACCGGTAAGAGTATTATCCCGTTACCGCCAGAGCCTAAGTTGTCCGATTTTTACGAGCCTTCAGAAGACCAAAAAACCCGCGAGTTGGTTTGGATTTTAGGTGGAACTGCGATAGTCGGGTTACTAGCTTATCGATTTGCGTAACTTATTTTTAAAATGGAGAGAGAATTTAAAAAACTATTTTACAGTCCACAGGGTTACTGGCGAGGAGAAAGTGCTATCGATCGTCTACACGAAAAGACCGGTGCAGACAAATCGGTTATTAGGAAGTGGCTAAAAAAGCAGGCCGTTTGGCAAATATATTTACCCGCACCACATTACGTACCCAGACCTACAATGTTGCAATCAGAATCGGTCGAACCTAATTACGCGCATCAAATGGACATACTTTATTTACCCTGGGACCGAGTTAAAAGGAAAACGTTTAAGTATGCTTTGACCGTGGTAGACGTGGGTTCGCGGTATAAAGAAGCAGAACCGTTGACCAGTAAAACCGCCGAACAAGTGAGTGAAGTAATAAAGAAGATTTATTCGCGATCACCTCTGACATGGCCCAAATTCGTAATGGTAGACTCGGGATCTGAATTCAAAGGCGAGTTTAAAAAGTTAATGACAAAAAATAAAGTACAAATTCAAGTGGGTGAACCTGGGGTACACAGATCTCAAGGAATTGTAGAAAGGTTTAACCGTACTTTAGCCGAAAGGTTATTTGGCCACCAATACGCTCAAGAAATGTTAAACGTGGGTGTGCGTAACGTGGAATGGGTAGAACGTTTGCCTCAGGTCGTGAAATCGTTAAACGAGGAAAAAACGCGGTTAATAGATGCCGTTCCTGCAGAAGCTATAAAATCAAAGCGAGTGAACCAAGAACCAAGTACACCTGTAAGCGAGCGCCAGCGAGCTACGAGCAAAGCGAGTATTACCCAAAGAGAACTTCCTCCAGACGCAGTCGTCAGGTACCTCTATTACCCGGGTGAGCAAGAGGGCGGCACCGTCAGAAGGGCAACAGATCCGATATGGTCCGTGGACGTCTACCAAATTGAAAAGCGCACCAGTCAATTTGGTAGACGAGTGAAAGGAAAACGCGTCAAAACGGGCCCAACTTTGTACTACCTTTTAAACGGCCCGAATAGGAGTTTCGTCAAAGAGGAACTTCAGGTAGTACCCGAGGACACCGAATTACCGGAGTAGCTCGCTTCGCTGTTGATTAGCTCGTTCTCACTGCGTTCATAGCTCGCTCGTTCCACTCGCTCGCTGCGCTCGCTTATGCCCGTAAGCCAACGTATCGATTCCATTTGATAGTATGTAGCGCTTTGTGTCCAACGGCGACAAACTAAGTTTATTTTGTGAAATGGTGAACACCCGATGTTTATCGGATCTAAATAATTGTTGTTTATTGAAATGAGAAACCCTTTCAAATAGGCATCTTTTATACATCTCGTGGGTCAATCGTTTCTCGGTTACTACCTTGGAGACCCCTTTTGCCTTCTTTAAAGAAAAGTACTCGCTTCGCTCGTTGCTCCCTCTGGTCGCTTCGTTGCTCGCTGGCGCTCGCTTTTGATCAGTAGTTAAAATCGAATACATTTTCGGCCTGATACAAACGGCTTCTAAAATTGTTTTGCCACCAAATTCGTCTTTCATTTTGCCTATGACTTTCTTATTTTTGACGCTGTAAAGCGGATGATCGGGCGGGTAATTACTAAAGTCAAACAAATGGCGCTTTTCGTTTAGGTAACCAGTTAAATCGCCAGAGCTTTGCTCGATTTGAACTAATAGAGAATCAGTGTCCGTATAAAGTAGGTTTACTTTTTCACCAAAAGTTGATTTTAGTTCGTTGTAGTAGAAATCGTACATTAACGTTTTTGAGATATCGAGAATACTTACCCCGCAATAGATTGGCTTATTTAATTTTGTTTTGGTTCGGTACATTTCCACAAACGAAAGAGAACAGTCCCCAAATGGCACCGTCGATTTGTAATTCGGTTTATACGTTAATTTTTTGTATTTGGCGGCGTCTTGTACGTCCCTTAGGAGGTGGCCGTCAATTCGATGTCTTACATTTTCCATCGTCTTGCCAAATACCGAATTGTTCATCAATTTGAAAAAGTCTTTCTCAAAATCATTTTTTGCTTTCTTGCGCAATTTTGTGTTTTTATCGATGTAGCTTTTCATCCACGGCTTTTGGCGGAAACGCAGTACCCGGTGAACTTCTTTGATCCACAACCCTAGTTTGAGATATTTTTGTAATGTACGATAGTGAACCACGTATTTTCGTTTGGTGTCCAAAGTAGCCACGAGTTTGTCTACCGAGGTCACTTGCTCGCCATTACCAATTAAATCCTGTTGGTAACTCGAAAACCATTCGTTCGGCACCGACATGTTTTCGGGTGCAAGTGGAAAGTCATTATGTTTGTCATGGTGACGTTCCGGGTAATCTAAAGAGATCTCAAACATGTAACCGTAGTCGTCAGTTAGCCGTAACTCTTGGATGTAATAGTAATTAAATTTTGCTAAGTCTGTTTCCCAGGTAAATTCCCCTACAGGCAGATATTTGCTCATCGCCCAGCCGTATAAATTATTTGCGTCTAGGTACATGATCTGTGACTCCGGCTTATTTGGGTCGTAGTCGGGTAATTCTGGACTATTAGCTTTCGCGTATCGCTTTGCGCCCACACTCGAGATACCACCTCTTTTTGCCCTTTCAAAAAACAAGTGCTTGTCAATGTCTGTCAGTAGTTCTAATTGGATGTCAGAGTGTTTTAAGAGGGCGTCCCACGACAGGCCTGGCGCCGTATAATAGTTGGCTGGGTCAAGGCCGTAGTTCTTCTTGCATACCTTCCGGAAGTTCTCAAATACACCCGCGAGCAATAGCACGTCCGTTTCCACGTATAAGTCGTGGTAGTCACCTAAGTTTTGACAGCCAAAGGCTTCCCATACTGTTTCCGCACGAATGTATTCTTGCTCGGTTATCCCTCCCTGCTTCAGAGAGCTATAGAAAGCGTCTACTGGTGGGAGTCGTCTCTCTTGGAACCGATCAAAGGAGTCTATATACTCATAGGGGTAAATTCCCTTTTTCAAGAGTAAATTTGGGTTATTTGGAAACCTTTCACAAAGTAATTTAAAATCATCTGGTGAACAATTTTTAACCAACCGATCTAGCGAAGCCGCCATGAAATGAAATGAGTCTAAAAATCTGAGTTGGCCAAAAGAAAACGAAATGTAGTTCTCGGTATTTTTAGCGATCAACTTAATTGATTTCCCATAAAATTCGTGAGCACCCTGCATAATCAAGTGCGCATCGTATTTCTCCAAGTTGTGTAAGATAACCGGAATAGGTGTTTGGTCGGGCACTATTCTTAACTTGAGATTACAACTAGCGTGCGCTGGGCCTCGGTACTTCCCCGTCACGTGACAATGATCGCGAACTTTTCTAAAATTGTTGATGGGCTTTTCGCAATCTAAACATTTCCACTCTTTGAACCCAGCTTCATTTTTATGACAGAAAGCAATTTTGTCAGCTTTTGTCTCAGGTGGTTTTGGAATATCACATTGACAGTGAGATTCATCCGCTTTTGCTCGATCTATCAACTTTTCGCAGATCCAGCATCTATTACATTTTTCGTAAATTTTTTGTAATTGATCGTTCCAAATCAACGGCTCTTTGTTTTTAAACGTTTCGTTTATTTTCTCTGTTTCCTGAGAAAGTGATTCTACAAAATTAACGGCTGCGTCTTGACTTCTATATGTTTTTCGGCTAGTGCAAACTCCATCGCATCTAACGACAGCGTACGAGTATCCGCAAGGCTTGTGAATCTGTGTTTTAACCGTATTTGTGTCAGTCAGCGGTAATTTTTCTAAAACAGACTCAAAATCGGCGTAAATGACAAAAGGCGCGTCTTGCTTATTTTTGTAATTTTTGAACTTGAGTATATTCTCGCCTTTGACGGGCATTTCGACTTTACACGTAGGAACGTTTAAGCCTTGGCAATCTTCTTTGTGGCTGGCTAACTTTTCTTCAGTTAGGAAATGTGTCATGCACTTGAAACACCAGTATTTTTGGCCGTCGTGTTTATTGATGTCACCCGTCAACCGAGAAAAGTTTTTAATCCAACAGTAGTGATTCTCTTCATCTCGGGTAAAATAAAGTAAATTGATTGGTTCTCGCTGCGCTCGTAGTCCGCTCGCTTCACTCGCTCCTTCTTCTGGACGCTTGCTTTTGTGGAGAATGTAAATACCGTCTTTTTTGGTATAACCAAACACATTGATTGCCAAGTTATTTTGCGATTCGATACGAGGGATTTGTGAAATCGGTGTTGGAAAGCTTATGTTTGTAAAATTTAGACCGTCTGCTTCTGACCGGTAAGTCGAAGGCCGCTCGTCATGTATTTTATATTTTACATTTGTTTCTAGCTGACTTTTGACTCCGTCTGAATACAGCTTTAAAGCTGCTCTCAACGCCCATCGGATACATTCTTGATCTTTATTTTGGACGTTTATGATTGCTTTTTTGTCTAACAGTTCCTTAGGCAACGGAATGTAAGAAGAACCCACTGGATTATATTTAACCACGTTGATGTAAAAAGCGACGACTTTGTCAAAGATCCACCCCGAGCCTTTTTGTGTATGAGCCTCCACCTGTTCGATTTGTTCTTCGCGTTGCTTAGCAAGTGCATTTTTAACGCTTGGTTTACTCGTTACTACGTCTTGATCACTCTGAAAGGGAAAGGTGCCATAGTCAATCGTTCCGTCAATTTTTTCCAATCTAAACTGCACTTTAAGATGTGTTTGTAATTTGTAACTCCCGATTTCTTTGAGTTCAGCTAACGCTGTTTTCTCTATCAACTGCTTGTAAAAATAAAAAAAATGTATTAAATCGTCTTCATAGAAGCGAGGAATCAACTCCCAATTACGAAAATTATCTTTAAAACGCCTTATACGTTTAATGTCTACTTCCTCCAGTTCTTTAGGTTGTGTATAAGCTTTAATCGCATCAATAAAGTCCTGTTTGACGTATCTGTCTTTGTTTGCATAAGGAATATTATATTTTTGTACCGTTTTCAACAGCTGCCGATATGACTGACGCGGGAGATGCCTAAATTGTTTTTGATCCTCTCTGATAGCTTTTATTAGCTCTGATCGTGTATGATATTTGCGCCTAGGTGACGGTAATGGGATCTTATACCGTTTAATAAAATCTTCCAAAAACACCTTCTTAAATCGAATAAAGTTCGTTAATATAGGTCGATGTTGTTGATAGCTCATGTCTCTTTTTATATATAGATTTATAAAATTTTTATCAATTTTATTCAACATGTTTTTTTTATACTACTATTTTATATAAAGAGCATTTATTTAAGGCGGTTGTAAACATAGCGTGTTTTGCTTTGAACAGAGCCATGCTTTAAGTAGAGGTCACGAGTTCAGGTCGGGCAAGTCTCGACTTGTAGCAAGGGGAAATCCCTTTTTTTGTTTGTGTAAGTCAGTACCAGTCACGAGTTGTTTAGTCAGCCGGGGCCAAAAGTTCAAGGTCAGTGAAGTGGAAATCCCCGGCGCAGGTGGGTGAAAGAGATTTTGGCTCAGAAGGTGTATATTTACCCGGTATTTTTAGAGTTGGATTTTGGGGTTGATGAGGTACCCAGGGAAAATTGTTAAAATCTGGAATTCCAGATTTTTAGGGGATTCCCCCGATTTTTTGCGTCGATGTACTACCCAGGGGTTTTTGCTGAAAACGGTGAAAAGGGCGTGTGGTCCAGAACTGTCAGTTCTCTACTACTCGTGCCCTCCAGGTTCCCCCATTTGAAATCTGTGAATAATTTCCGTTGCATTGCAGCCGAAGCCCCTGTAAGCCATTGTTCTTCGGACTCAAGTTCCTTAAGTTTACCACCCTTCTTTCGTACCCATGAGCCAGCATAATACTGCTGAAAGTCAGGTGCCTATAATCATAATGTATTACCGGCATGCTTTGAAGACCGGCGTGTTGCTTTCAAAGCCTCTTTAAGCGATCGGCGGTCGTATGAGATGAATTTTTAGGCCTAACCTTGCAGTGAGTATCCGTCGCCTCCGAGACTGCAACGCGACTTGAAAGATTTTTGTACTATTTAAAAAAAACTAATGCTGAAGGTGTTCAACTGACCTCCCAACAAGAGGTCCAATGACAGCGGTGTATGCAGGTTTTGGTGTCAGGGGGCTGGAGGCAAAAGTGAAGGAGTATGACCGTGACGAACCCGGCAGTTTCGCTGGTGGGAGAGAAGTCAAATTCGATGCCTGCACGGCTTCCAACAGAGCAGACAGGCAAGTTGGTTGTCACGGTCAGAATGATGGCGTGGGTTGGAGCTAGTCGAAGCTCTTGCAGCACGTTGTTAACTGCGCTGCTGGTATTCTGCTGCTGCAGTGCACCGTAAAAAACCGATTTTGCCAGGTGAGTATGTCGTCCCTCGTTCTTACCACATGGCCGGACCATACAGTTGTTTCTGGTTCAGCAGAGCTTCCATGCTTGGGATGCAGGCATGGCGGAGGACTTCAACATCAAGAACCCTGTCAGACCAGTGTATCCCCAGCAGGTACCTCAGTTGTTTCATCCGAACCCTCGGTAACCGCTGTATGTGTCCTCTTTAGAGGATGTACGTTTCCGAAGAGCAAAGGAGGCAGGTCAAAACCACTTAGATTTTATTCAACAATTAATTAAAAAGTATCGCACAGTTTTTAGTAGGGGTGGGATCGTTTCGCAGGGAGACATTGGACCTGTTAAGCGGCCATTCAAACTTTCCTCTAGGTGGCCAAGCTGATTCCGGTGTCTCTTCCACATCCAGGTTTTAAGTTTTCCTCAGGCAGCAGTGGCTGCACCAATGTGCTTTTCAACCTCTTTGTCAAGACTGTTGTCGCTGGAGTTTGTACTGCCAAGATAGGTCAAGTGCTTGACTGCATTCAAGCGGCTGCCATTCAGCATTATGTTGGGTTCAGGTGCTAGGGTTTGGTGCCAGTATTTAATAAATAAATATAGCGATTACTTTCTTACCTACAAAGTTTTGTTTAAAAAAAAACCCTCAGGGAAGGGCAAGTTTACCCCCGCTGGACACGCCACTGTCCAATGACTCGGCAGCACAATAAGCCGATATGTGGCAAATGAGGAAGAGGCATGCCGCGCTCGTCAGTGGTTACCATGCTCGCTCTGGTTTGGTTGCAAGCTCATAGTTCCACATTTTTCAAGGCTCAGCAAAATAGCTTTTGCATGGGCGCTGCCCGACACATGATGGAATGTGGACAAAATCATACAAAGGATTCTTGGTAAGCAAAGCCTTTAAGTTTTATAGGAAATCTAGTTACCTCCTCGGTCCCAGAAATGCCTTGGTTTCAAAGACATTTTCCCTATAATACTAAGTCCTACATCACAGACCCCATGCACTTGGTACTCCTGCAATGACCATTGCTTTCACATAGCATGGAACTGTGGAAAAACCATAAGGTGCTATCCATTTGGTTTGAGGAAGTGCTCCTCTAAAATATACACTGAAAAGGCAGGCTTGTGCGATGTTCATGCACGCATAAATAACTTTGTTACTTAACTAAATAAATAATTTTGTTTCCTTGTACACGACAAAGGAATAGAATATTTTCTACATAGGCCTACCTGTAAGTGCGTGACCTGACATTAAACAAAACTTGAACAATATCACACCAGGAATGACTGAATCAGCCACTCATCTCAGGGGGAAGGTCAGACAAATTTCACAAAGGCGCATTTATTAACAACGCTTCAGCAAAATATGACAATAGCAGGGACTAACCCAGAATGTTTCTCTGCCAGATTTCGTAATTTCCCGTTGGTAATTTGAACCAATGAGAGGAGGGTTGAGAAGGATAAATATCTATGTAACCGAGATCGTTCCTGTTTTTGTACAATCGCACTAGAAGGTAGGATTTCAAAATTAATTTTGTAGTTATAACAGGAACTATAGAAGGTTCTTACGCAGTTAGACATTCGGTATTGCAAAGAGCATATTTCTTTCGGAACTGATCAAAAGGTAGGCCTATCGTTTTGTTATTGTAAAATTTCAATCAAAAGTTTGAGAAATACGTGATCATCACAGCTTGACAGAATTGCTTAGAATTGCACTCATTCAGCAAAATTTCATAGTTCAATGTTACCTTACAGAATCGGGTTTTGAGCTGGGTTGAGCCTTTCATCGACGTAAGAGAAAAGACAGGGTAGATTGGTGGATCACTGCAATGACCAGGTGAGAAAAAAATTTAGTCCACTGAGTTTATCAAGTGTTCTATATCAAGCTCTGAAGGCGATTTTTTGACAAGCCCGAATCGACCCTAGACTCTGGAATTCTGTGTTAAAACGTCTAACTTCAAACCCTTTCGAGAATAACTTTGATTAACTGTTACTCCCCACTTAAATATGGTCGGAGAATAGATAAAACTTTTGTGATTATTTATTGCCGCCAGAACTTTTCAGAAGTAGCCAGTGAGTGGCAAGTGAGAAATCATTTTCGATATAAAATTGAATTCTGTTTCAAAGTAGAAAAAATCAGAATGAGTTAAAACTGATTTTAAAATTGCGTCATTACATCACTACTAAGCTCTTACCTGAGAAGGGAAGCTGTTCGGGACGCGGTCAAAAATATTACGGCACTACCTAAATTAAGTAACAGCTTCAGCGCCATTACTGGGTCGCAGGCACAAAGAAGGGGGAGGTTCATCGGGCTGGTTTGCGAAACGTACCATGATACAGGATAAAGAAGGGATTTGCTATTGTGGGTGTTCCTGGTTCAAAACCAAGGGGGGTATTTTGTTTTTGTTTTGATTTTCGAGGTTCAGTCACGTTGGAAAATATCAACTTCGGAAGATTATTATATTTACTATTTAAGAACAAAAGCTCACCTCGATGCGTTCTCGGCAGTACCATAACAAACTTCGGCAAAGATTAAGAGTGTAAAATGAAGTACGGCTGCGATCAAGACTTCTGGATACGAGGTACATACATTATGTATCTGCACTATACATGTAATCTGTAGAACTTATACCAGAAACATGTTGAATGAATCCATAATCAATGAAAATGGCAAGTTACTGTGACTGACGGCTACATTGTCTAAGTATAATTATTAACGACTGTCCAATAAATGACAATGATTTACCGTAAAAATTACTGTAATTCATTTATCAGTATAGACATACGCAGGATTGTTAAACTTACCAGGAAAAAATTACAGTGGCTACGTGCATTGTTCGGCATGCACAAGGGTTTATCCACTACGAACAATCGGGTGGGCATTGTAAGTCGGATGCCTCATAAATCCCACGTCGGCCCAACGAGGTGTCGGACTTAATATGAGGCGTCAGTGCGATTGACTGTGAAACATGGAGGAGTGCGGGCCCGTGCGACGCGTCGCCCGCGAGTGAAATTCAACTTTGTTCGCTACTCGTGCCCACGGTACTGACCTTGTTAGGAGAACTAAATTAAGCAGAATTCCTGCACAGTTTGTACACTGGTCCAGTATTTGTTTAATTCAAAATACCACTACGTGTAAGAATGATGTATGATACTTGGCTAAGTATAAAAATGCATTTTTCGACTGTAATACTTTTGAAATCTTAAAAATGTTTGTATGTGTCATAAGTAGTACACCATACTTGACACCAGGAACCGGTCTTGTTCCCAACGCCCGCGTCTTCATACGCTCGTAACGAGCGTCAAATCAAACGTCGGACTTTCTCGAGGCGTCGGATTTTTTGAGGCGTTGGATCTATGCCATGGGCCGGAAAAACCGTTGGAACTTTTAAACACATTTTGTCGGACTTATGAGGCGTCGGACTTACGAGCCGACCCCGGGCAATCTACATTACGAAATAAGGACAAAAATGACGAGAATTAGCCCAATTAAAAACGAAGCGAATTTCAAAGAAAAGGTTTTCTTCTTAGAAGTAATGAACTTTTTTATATTAAAAGTTACTTGTCTTTCATGTGGCATCAAAGTTATTTGAAGGTAAACCTGGCAAAATTGTGAAATTTTGATACAAAGTTAGGTAAAAAATTATGTTATTAATTGTGATTTTTCGAAAAATTGACATTTTTCACTTCTTTGATTATTTTCCGGAGATCTTTCTTACCAGAAGCTATTAAATATCACCATTTGACAATGCAATTGACTTGACAATTTATTCACATACAAGGTCTTCAAGGGACATGGCAGCACAATCTCTCACGTGTGTCACCCACGGACGTATATAAAAAAAACCTGGACTTGCAAAACCTTTGTATGAAAAAGAAGCCAACCAGCGGCGTCGTCAGGAAGAACAAAGGCGGGCATTGCCGGGCAAGCTTTGTATTCGGCTCGGTAAAATGGCCGCTAGTGGATTCTATGATCTCTATAAGCTGATTAAGGGCATTTTGAGTCCAGATTTTATTAAACATGTCCGTGGTGTCACCACCGATATGCGTCGTCTGCCAGAATACTTACTCGTGCTGACGACAAATTGTCACTTTTGCGCATGCTCGAATACACAAACAAATGCACGCACAGTCTATGGGGGTCAAACATACGTGATCCATGTTTCATTGATACAGGTGAATTTTGACTTCTGGAAAACGCCATTCAGTTTGTCATCTGTCTGTACAAAAT
The DNA here is from genome assembly GCF_054643075.1 of Acanthaster planci. Lineage (NCBI taxonomy): Eukaryota > Metazoa > Echinodermata > Asteroidea > Valvatida > Acanthasteridae > Acanthaster > Acanthaster planci. Next base: position 11,678,265 of record NC_141794.1, on the reverse strand, counting down.
GCCAATGTAAAAATGTGAAAACTTAGCAGTTTGTTTGGGGCCATCCTGAAAATCAGACACTTATTCTTACAATTGACCTTTTTTGCAGTATGAATTTAACGAAGATCCACCTCCTCTGGCTCGTCGTCTTCATGGTACTTGCCTATCCCGAAGAACCGGTCTCTGCGGTGCATCCCGAGTTACTGGAGCCAGATAACAACCGGCCGCAATGTATTGGGACATCAAGAGGAACCAATTTTGTCCTCGGTTTCTCGGACAACTATCTGGGTTCTGAACCGAGCGAGCTGACCGTGTTGGTTGTTGCTTTCAGTGATGAGCAAACACTGGTCACAATCAGCAGCAAGTTCCAGGTAGATGGAAAGCCATTCCAGGAGACCTTTGTCTTAGAGGCTGGTGGATTTATACGAACCATACTTCCTTCCGAGTTGGTAATGGAGGCAAACGGGAGAAGCTTCAAGGGCATCGAAGTGACAGCATCTTCCGAGGTGGCTGCGTACGGCCTAATGCTTCAAAATTACACTACGGACGGTTTCCTCGCCATACCGACAAGTAAGCTCGGTATGCAATACGTTGTGGTGATGTCTACGCCGGTGTGGACTTTGCGGGGCCAGTTTTCTGTGATAGGGACGGAGGATTCAACCATGGTTCAAATTGTCTTACGTGGTAGAGTGACCTTCGAAGGACAGACTTATGCTGATGGCGACGTTCTGAGTTTCATGGTTGACAAACTGGAAGCTGTTCATCTTCAAGGGGACGTATTAGAAGACTTAACTGGTACTATTGTTCAGACTAACAGGCCAGTTGCCATATTTAGCGGCAATGAATGTGTAATTAATCCGGGGTCAAACTGCGACACTTTGACTGAACAGCTGGTGCCCGTCAAAAGTTGGGGAGAAAATCACATCTACACTGCAGCCCGAAGCAACGACACCAATAGTTACCGAATCGTTGCCTATTTCACTGATACAATTGTCACTATCCCAGGATTTGGAAACCAGTCATTAGGTGCTGGTGAATTTTGGGAAGGGAGTTTGTCTGGTTCCGGTCTCGTGTCTTCAACCAAACCAACTCTAATGACACAGCAGCTGGTGCACGTTAATGGCGAACTGGTGAACCCTTCACTGATACAGGTTCCTTCTGTGGAGCACTTTGATTACGAGTTTGGGTTCACGACACCGCCCTACTCTGGAGAGGATCGTGATGGCTTCTTCAATTTTATCAACATCATTGTGAAAAAGAACTCGCGCCAGAATGTTTACCTAAATGGATTTCCTATCAACGGGCCTAATGTAACAGAAAGTGACGTTCATGGCACTGATTATACATCACTGACTGTCCAACTGCCTAAAGGAGAAGGGGTTTATCACGTGAAACAAATAGACCTTCAGTCATCGCCATTGTCAGTTATTGTCTATGGATATGAAATTCGTGAGTCCTATGGTTATGCTGCCGGCTTGTCTCTTACAAGTAACGAAGAATTTCTGAGTTTAACATCGTACTACTTACGAGAACTTGGTGGCGAGGTTTTCATTACAACCGTTCCGTGCTTGGAAAGCAATGAAGTATCCTATCCCGGTGCCCAGTGTAAATTTTCCACTGGTTTCGGAGACGTTGTGGTACCTGGCGAACGCACTGACGCCTACACCGTTATCTGTATCACCCCCACATTTTACAAGAACGGACTTATATCCGTTGGTGTCTCACTTGACGAGGGCAATTCGTTCCACTATTCTGGAATAGTCTATGTTGCCTCTGAAGAGGACCTTCTTCCATCACTAACTGTCCAACAGGTCAATTCTAAGTATGGCGATGACATCGTTAACCTTACCTCAGATGACCCGATCATGTTATCCTGGGATCCTCGTAGTCTTGGTAAAGACGTCTCACGTGTGACTCTGATGGGGCAAGACGCCGATTACAACATCGAGGGAAATCCGGTCTTAATGGAAGGTGTGGTATTGAAGGACGACGTCTTGAACAACGGTAGTCTGACGATTAATCCAAATCAGCTCCAATCTTTCTCTAATGATGGACTGTCTCTCTCGGCGTTTTATCTTACTCCGTCTTCCGCACGACAACGAAGGGATATCGGTGGGCCACTGTTGAGGCGGTTGAGGATTTACTCTCCCATAGTTTTCATTGCGACTGCAATTACCTGTGAAGTTTCCAAGTACCAGTTGAGAAATACGCAACCGATGGGACTTCCCTCCTGTCCATGCAACAATGGACAGGCAGGGAATGACGCCAACTTTCAGGAAGCCAATTTTGCCAATTTCTTCTTCCATCCCGGTGCCGACGTCTGTTATCGGTCTGTTAATTCACTGCCATCAGGAGCAGGCCAGCAGTGCTGCTATGGAAATGATGGTAACATTCTGGTCGGGCCCCCTGGGGGAGGAACAGCCGACAGGTACAGTCCAGGCGATCATTTCTGGAAGCATCAATGGTATGACGTACTTCCTTGGCTGTGCTTGTGTAAGCTGTCAGACAACTGCAACGAATACTACAAGTACAGGCCATCAGATGACTGCTCTGACTACGAACCACCTCGACCAGCCGGAGGAACTGGGGATCCTCATCTCACTAGTCTGGATGGATACAAGTTTACCTTCAATGGAGCTGGAGAATTCTTGATGGTGTCGTCTGACCTACACAACCTAACCTTCGTAGCCCGGATGGAGAGGTACCGTAACACCAATGCTTCCGTGTACACAGCATTTGTTCTTCAAACCAACGACTCCTCTAAAGTCCAGGTACAGATGTCCAACATGAATGAGACTCTGATTCTTGTAGATGGTGAGCCTTTGCGTCTTGACTCAATCCCAGTCAGAGTTCATCACCTCAAAGGGGTTCGAATCAGCTTCAACTCTGACCTGACCAAAATGAACATCGCATTTAGTGCCGGCATAGCTATCATCGTGTACATTGATACTGAGATGATGTCTTTCATTGTTCAGCTGGACACCAAATTTCAGGGTCAAGTTAGTGGGCTTCTTGGTAACCTAAATGGAAACCCGGACGATGACCTCCAGTTCCCAAATGGAACCATCATGGATCCTGGTTCATCGCTGAAGGAACTTCATGAGTTTGGTCTGGAGTGGTTGGTCAAAGAAGAGGACTCCATATTCACCTACATATCTCCATTTGACTACGGCACTTATCACTTTCCTGAATTTTCTCCTACCTTCGGGATTCCTGATCTGAACGAAGTGAGTCAGGAAATCAAAGACTTATGTGGTGATTCTGTTGAATGTGTCTTTGATGCAGTAACCACTGGTAGTCTGTCCTTTGCCAATGCCACCCTGGTTGTGACCGGTACGATTACTGAAGTCCAAAACTCGTTGGTGAAGATTGTTAGCTGTGGCTTCCCAGGTGATATAGAGAATGGGCAGATGTCAGGGTCTGTGTATCTGGTGAATGCAACTGTGGATCTGACTTGTGACGAGGGCTTTGACCTGAAAGGGTCCTCCAGACTGACCTGTAAAGCGGATGGTCAGTGGTCATCTGCCATTCCTTTGTGCGTTAGCACACCCCAATGGTTTGCAGGGATCATAGCGGCCATTGTTGTCTGTGCTTTGCTCATTGCTCTTGCATTCAGCTGTCTGATCTACTTTATTTCGAAGAGCAAGAAATCTTGACCTGATATAACCTTGAATGAGGGCATCAAGTAACGTGCGAAAAGGTATCCCCTTTAGTCTGTTACCAAATGGAGTAATTTTCCAAACAATATCCATTTGTAACTGTGCCAAGGCGTATAACGAAACTCTAGAAGTACACAAATTGCAGTGGTTAATTAAGAATTTGCAATTCTTTAACGTAAATTTAATTCGTGCTTGTTCACCTCTAACAGGACAATGTACATGTATATACTCTAAGAGAAAAAATTCGATGTCAACACGCGTGGCATTCTTTTTCTCTCAGCCCCAGGTGAATCGCAAAGCTGCTGGGTAAAAAGATCAAAATGCTGGGTACCATAGTGGTTGTGCGAATGACATTTTCTACAACCGTTGAGTAAAGTAGAACAAAGTTGCCAATTTGTCAGGAGAGCACATCGGCCATTTTTTTTTTTAATCTCTTCCGCTATAAATTTACTCTGTCGCATTGTATGCAAGTTGAAATGTTATGTTTATGCGCTTCTCCATCTGTGTAGTTTGTACCTGTGTGTATAAGAAGAAAGTTTCTGCGAATTTTTGTAAGGTATGTAACCGACGTGCATTTGAAGCCAAGGTGTAATAAGAACAGGCATATAAAGGAATATGAATGGTTTGAGTTAGTATCGGTCGGTCAGAGAGCCAAAAGAGCGGGATTTATTTTAAGTTTAATAGTATAGTAGCAGTAGCGTAAAGAGGTGTTAATTTGACAGTCAAACAGATGGAATCAATACTTCCACGAGTTCATACTTACTGCACATGGCCAAAACGATTTTATCAGCTGGATGTGGCCGAAGAAATTTGGCAACAAATACCATGGCAAGTATGACCTTATTCACTGTAAAAAGGTTGGTTAATTTGGGGTTGATATTTTGCCCAATGTTAGTGTAAATATCAACTTCCCAAATTCTTCCCAATCGTTGGTCAATGTTTGACCAACAGTGATGGAAATTAACCAACAATGTGGTAACTTTAACCAAGGTTGGGCAAATAACAAATGCGCAGTGTTTGACCAATTCTTTTTACAGTGTTCACAAGTCGGTCATGTTGAATTCAAAGCGAGATTATTACTTCTGGGATGGACCTGGGGTCGATTTCAAAATACTATGATGAATACCTTTACAGTTTGTGATTTTTAACTGAATGTTGTAATCGACATTTTTTTGAAAAATAAAAATGGGGCATGGAAACCAAAACAGATGGATCCAGGGAACGTGATCGAAAATGGCTTCCGTACGGTCGAATAGGGTCGATTTAAGATCTGATAACAATAGCAAATCCGTTAGAGTGTGATGGCTTTAAGTATGACAGAGGTTTTTTATCCAAAATGTATATATCTTTTAAAATTAGCGTCGCATCACTTATTGTCTTTGAATTAGCTTTCAACTAATTATTCACTTTAGATTTAGATGTTCGTGTTTCCATCTAAATACACTTATGAAAAATATCTAAATGTGAGTGTTAGAATCAGTTTTCCAGAAATAAATTGTATGTGTTACACAGAACCAGCTACAATTACGCAAAATATTTCTTTCAAATTCTTTCTATTGTATTGTAATAATCATCAGGATTGTTTTGCTCATTGCTTCCTATTAAACAGATTTCGTGTCTTAACACAAAAGCCTGAGTTTCACGCAGTTTTTACGATGAGTAGTGGTTTTGGTGATCAATCAATGGAGTCAATTATCCTACAGCCCTGCTGGATAAACTGTAATTCTCTAGAGAGAGAAATGCACCAAGATTTCATCTGACCTCCTCCCGAGATGGCACCGGTGGGAAACAAAAGTGCATTTCCAAGGGTTTGCAACGCGTTGGCTAATCACAACGCGCGGAATCTGTCGACCCTTTTCAAACGTGCATCGAGTCGACAGATTTCGCGCATCGTGATTGGCCAACGCGTTGCAAACTCTTGGAGGTGCACTTTTGTGAACCGCCCGTATTGAGATTCTTGAAGATCATCATTGAGCCGTTGCTTTGTTCCCAAAGGATTACCCCTGTGCAGGCACTAAGAGAATTTAGTTTGCCAACTGGCAACTACAAACAACGACAAATACCTCTGACCAAACCTCGTTGTGAATTCAAATACTCAACTTTATTTCAGCATTTCTGTAGCTGCTAATGTTTTGAGGAAAAACAGTTAAACCCGAGGAACCTCAACATTCCGTTTTGATGAACGAACAACTACACACTGTTCTACATAAAGATGACAGTAAAGAATGAAGCTGTAAGAGCCGAATACAACCGGGTTATAAGCCCCGAGCTGGACCAAGAGAGGGCGCAATTTTCTTAGCGACGGAAGCTCCTTTGGTCGGAGCAGCACTTCGCTGGTTTACAAACGACTATGAAATGCACTTGTTACGGTTGCATTGCTACCAGCAAAAAGAATAGCCTACCCTCGACCAAAATGGCTCTTTTCAACCGATGGGGGAGACTGCTCATGGTGGACTATGGACTGGAAAAGAAAAGCTTCACACGATTCATCAATAAAAAAAAAGCCAATCAGTCTTGGGAACTGTACATGAAGATTTGCTGAGCGCATGTAAGATTTCCATCTCAAATCTTACAATGTTTTTCCACAACGCATATAGTTATTGCAATATCAATTTTACGATATTTAAAAGTTAAGATCGTATTTTCGTATTAAACAAAGCATGGATTTGTCACCCACGATTATTCTAAAAGGCTGCCATGATCTCTTTTTTACAAGCTAGAATGATATTTGCCAATAAAATGAATACTACAAATTCGCTGAAGACTAAAGTAGGAAAGGACGATTTTCCAATCGTTTGCTACTTGAAGCATCGTTCCCTGTGACGTCATTCGTTTGGATCCATGACGTCTCAGTCGTTCTTGTTCCGCCCGGTGAAGGTGTCCATGCTTGCCGCCATACCACTGCTTCGTTGGGCCATGAGACTGAGCTCTTCAGGCACTATCCTATTGAGGGTCATAAGAGAAGTATCGACACTGTAATAAAATAATTATAAGCCAATGGACGATTTGCAAGGCTGCCATGTTACAGGGCAGTGTTTTTGTTCCACAGGGTATGTACCGAGGAGGTTTACCTGTGGAACGAAGGAACTGCCCTTCATGATGGCTACCACGCAAAGCCTCTATAGTCCTTTGGAACTCGGTTTTAAGGGTTTAAGAATAAGATCTCCCATATCTGACCAGCATTTAAACTGAAAGGAATACGCGCGATATCATTTAATCATTGATCCTTTGAAATAGTTGTTGCAGTACCTGCTGCTATATCTGACTCGAACCAGCCAGCGGACACCGAAAAGCTCAGTGGTTGAGTGGTTAAGACGTCTGCAGGAAGTCGTGGGTTCGAGTCCCACCTGAGTACGCTTGTGATTGTTTCACAAGCCTTCGGGGGCAAACACTGAGTATACAGTGTTGTAATTCAAGTCGGCCAGCACAAAAAAAATCCAGAAATTTTTCACCATCTCTGTGCATGCGTCCATCAATTGCAAATTTTTGATCTCCGTTAGCGCGAAATGGTTCATGTTGCCAACAACCACTGTGCTCCACTGAAGCGCGCGCTGCAGTTTACAACGTCATTTGCTGTCGACAATAAGCCTTTTGTGAGTTTGATTTGAATGAAATCTGGCACAGTGAGTTATCTTATTGCACATTGCATATAACAATTTGAATTCCCAAACTAAAGACATTGTTGCTATACCTCGTAATTTGGGGCAAACTTTTGGATAGCGACCACCATCTCTGGAATGGACTGGTTCCTTTGTGCCCTTCTTATCCATTGAGAACAGTGTATTGTTGCAAGGCGTCTCTTATGTAACTGATCAAAAGGTTGCCCCGAATCACGAGGTATAGCAACAGTGTCTTCAGCGTGGAGAATTCAAATTGTTATTTTCACATGAATTTTAAAAAACTCAGTGTACTAGATTTTATTCAAATTTAACTCGCAAAGGCTTATTCACCCAAACTACCCCCCATACTAAATTTTAAACTTAGAAAAAAGCTCCAAGGAAACTTACATATCAAGTAACATCATAATTGGGGCGTATCTTGGTACGAACACAGTCTGGTCGTTCAGAAGCACACCGTCCATTACCTGTGAAACCACGTACTCTGGGGCTAGGAACCTGAGAATGTACAAAAATCACCAGTTTTAGATGGTGTTGTGTCGAACTAATCTTGGTGTCGTGAGATGTCGTCTTGCTTTAAAAAAATGCCACCGGCCCGTTATTCCCATCTGTCTTTCCCTAGATAAACCCAAATGAAATTTTTTGGTTACAACCCGTAATGAAAATAGTAGCGGATCCCGAGAAGGCGCAGCCGGCGCCACTGTATTATGTCGAGAGTGTTCACGGCACTAGTTAAAGCTGATTATAGAAAGAGTCGCGACATGAGTGTCTCGTTTTTTGGAGCCAGAATGGTTGATTATGCATCAGTAGCACACAATATAGATGTATGCCGTACTGCACACATAATGGACAGCCATTTTGGTTCCAAACTCTGAAGTTGGCGCTACACTCTTTGCACTTCGAAAGCGAAGCGAATTAGACATGACCTCCAATTCGTGACGTCAGATAAAATGCTTACGCTGCAGAAGCTCGTTAAATTTTGGCCGAAGTGCAATTCGCAGCAAATATTTCCTACAGTCAGCTTGGGTGTCAAATATTGTAACGTTGCCTACTCTGCGGTCACGCCTTCGAACATTCCCGTGCTGACGTAGGCCGGGCAGACCAGCGTCATGTTGATGCCGTCGTAGCCTTCCAGCAGCAACTCAAGCCGCAGCGTCTTGTGCAGGCCGACGGCGGCGAACTTGCTGGCGCAGTAGTCCACCATCCGCTTGACCGGGAAGTAGCCGCAGAGGCTGGCGACGGTGACGATGTGGCCGCGGTTATTGGCCATCATGGCTGGCAGGAAGGCCTTTAAGATCTGGAGAGCGCGGGTGTTATAAAACCGGGTATAACTGACTGTTAACAAATCTTATCTTTCTATCACAACACTAAATAATAAACACTACAACTAATTACTACATAAAAACTCTGTAAAAGTAAAGGTGCAAATGTCAATTTTTGAGTTTGAATCTGAAACCAAACTGGGGAAGTATAAGTGCGAACCACTGCTGCCCATACGAACAGGCAGTAATGAGAGAATTCTATGCAGACGAGGTTGTGGGTAACTGCCCATACGAACAGGCAGTAGTGAGGGAGTTCTATGCAGACGAGGTTGTGGGTAACTGCCCATACGAACAGGCAGTAATGAGCGAGTTCTATGCAGACGAGGTTGTGGGTAACTGCCCATACGAACAGGCAGTAATGAGAGAGTTCTATGCAGACGAGGTTGTGGGTAACTGCCCATACGAACAGGCAGTAATGAGAGAGTTCTATGCAGACGAGGTTGTGGGTAACTGCCCATACGAACAGGCAGTAATGAGAGAGTTCTATGCAGACGAGGTTGTGGGTAACTGCCCATACGAACAGGCAGTAATGAGAGAGTTCTATGCAGACGAGGTTGTGGGTAACTGCCCATACGAACAGGCAGTAATGAGAGAGTTCTATGCAGACGAGGTTGTGGGTAACTGCCCATACGAACAGGCAGTAATGAGAGAGTTCTATGCAGACGAGGTTGTGGGTAACTGCCCATACGAACAGGCAGTCAAGAGAGAGTTCTATGCAGACGAGGTTGTGGGTAACTGCCCATACGAACAGGCAGTAATGAGAGAGTTCTATGCAGACGAGGTTGTGGGTAACTGCCCATACGAACAGGCAGTAGTGAGGGAGTTCTATGCAGACGAGGTTGTGGGTAACTGCCCATACGAACAGGCAGTAATGAGAGAGTTCTATGCAGACGAGGTTGTGGGTAACTGCCCATACGAACAGGCAGTAATGAGAGAGTTCTATGCAGACGAGGTTGTGGGTAACTGCCCATACGAACAGGCAGTAGTGAGAGAGTTCTATGCAGACGAGGTTGTGGGTAACTGCCCATACGAACAGGCAGTAATGAGAGAGTTCTATGCAGACGAGGTTGTGGGTAACTGCCCATACGAACAGGCAGTAGTGAGAGAGTTCTATGCAGACGAGGTTGTGGGTAACTGCCCATACGAACAGGCAGTAGTGAGAGAGTTCTATGCAGACGAGGTTGTGGGTAACTGCCCATACGAACAGGCAGTAGTGAGAGAGTTCTATGCAGACGAGGTTGTGGGTAACTGCCCATACGAACAGGCAGTAGTGAGAGAGTTCTATGCAGACGAGGTTGTGGGTAACTGCCCATACGAACAGGCAGTAGTGAGAGAGTTCTATACAGACGAGGTTGTGGGTAACTGCCCATACGAACAGGCAGTAATGAGAGTGTTCTATGCAGACGAGGTTGTGGGTAACTGCCCATACGAACAGGCAGTAATGAGAGTGTTCTATGCAGACGAGGTTGTGGGTAACTGCTCATACGAACAGGCAGTAGTGAGAGTGTTCTATGCAGACGAGGTTGTGGGTAACTGCCCATACGAACAGGCAGTAATGAGAAAGTTCTATACAGACGAGGTTGTGGGTAAGAAAGTCTTGCTGCTTTCGACGAGGTTCGCTTACTAATTGAAATTATCAAAGGTGCACCTTTGATCTTTTTGCATCAACCATAGTTTGCAATCCCTGTGAACTTAAACGTTTTCGTAGCATACTCGATCAGGGTCATTGCTATTTTAGCAGTGTGCTCATTTTAATCTTCAAGAACGCATTCAACAACACGAATTTATTTTCAAATCAAAAACAAATTCCAACTTAAACCTTTGGAAATATTTAAACTTCAAAACCTGTTTCATCAACTTCAGGCTTCACACGCTGTATTCCCTCACCCAGTGGTGTGACGTAGCATTGACGTCCATGGTCCGTCTGATCAGGTGATCAGGACAGTCCAAGAGAAGTTTGCCCGTCACCACCCCGGCATTGTTCACCAAGATGGTGACGTCACCGATTTCAGCTTTGACCTTGGCCGCAGTCTTGTACACCTCATCGGCGTTGGTCACGTCCACCGTGTAGGCCGATACTCTCCCGTCGAAGGCCTGGATCATGCGACTTGTCTCTTCGTTAGCTGGATAGTGGGGTTTCAAGAGACTGTGATATTCTTCACATAGACCGTATTCGCAGGGTACCAATTTCAGTCGTATTCCTGAACGTGTTCTATACATTTGAAACCCTTAATGGGATGGTACCGCGGTGATTTTCGAGGTCGGAATGAAATCGTAGAATAGAGTCTGGTTCTTTAAATTTAACGTTTTCAAATGAATACACTGCGTTGGGGAATCTGACTGAAATTGGGTATCCCGCAAATACGGTTTATTCAGAGTAAGCTTAGTTTTACGAATATCACGATCTTTAGTAATTTATGTAGGTAAAAGGATAATTTGAGGGCGAATGGGGGAAGAATATCTCACAAAAGTATCACATTTAAACCACAAAACCTATGTATAACAAAGGTCAAGACCGCAAAAGTACTTGTTTCATGTTCACAGATTGATTGAACTTTGTAGCTTAAAGCTCGAGGTTTCGCAAACATTTTGTATAACATAATAATAGAGTGTCTAGACTTCTCGTTGAAAGTCCAAGATCACAATGACCTCAGGTGGATAATCAATATTTGTTTCTTTCTCCCCTGATAAGATTACGTGAGCCCAGGTCGTCTAACCTGCCGTGTTGACGTCCCACAGAACGACGTTGGCGTCGCGTTTAGCAAACTCGATAGCGTAGAGGCGGCCCATGCCCATACCCCCGCCGGTGATCAGCACTATCTCCCCGCTCACGTCCTTCCGTTTGCGCAAAAACCTTGGGGTGAGAAACTTCACAAAGCCCACGAGAATGTACCAGATGGCCAGGAAGAAGCGGAAGAGGCCCATGATGTGCTTTCGCTAAGTCGGGGCCCGATCGTAGATTCAACTCTTTGGAAGAAATAAGAAACCCGACAATGAAAAGTTATATTGCTTATTTAACAGTCGCATATTTTCCCTTCAATTACTTATTCATACATCTTCTGATTTGATTTACGTTGATATAATAAGCTCTGTACACGTCCTGTGGCTAAGGCTCTTGGGAAATCTGTTAGCCAACGGTTTCCATATGCGCATATGTTGGTTCAGGTCGTAGCCTCAACTTTCTGGCGCGGTCCAAACTTCTCCTTGCCGGTGACACGTGACTGGCATTGGTTTAACTTCAGTTATCACTTTTGCAAAAATTACTTCCCTACTTTATTTTACTAGGGGGCCTGAATGGTAAGTTATATTAAGTTTGAAGTCGTGCAGAGTGCCATTTAAATTTTGAGCTGGATCCGCCTCGGGAGCAGGTGGCAGAGTGGGACATGCCCCGGGTGAACTTAACCTGTAACTTGTCAGCCACGCATTCCCAGCCCTGAATTATTACCACATGCAGGTGTGCACATGACCAAGGCCAAGCAAATCATAGCGAAACCATCGACGGCGAGGGGAAAACGACTGCACATTACAAACACGTCTATTCATTCATTTCGTTTAGTGAATGTACATGTACAACGACCGATTACGCGTAACAGTGACATAAAATTGCTGGTCCATTGACAAATTAGCATGATCCTGTCTCGCACTAATTTCAATATTACCGGGCATTGCATTTGCCATTCATAACCTTGTATAAGCTATTTATTGCCAATATAAGCTTAAACTGCAAAAATTTGGGTGTTAAATTTAACAGCCCCGTTATCAGAAGACTACACTGATTACTTTTCACAGTCTTGAAATTTTTGTGTTATTTGGTGTCACGTTTAACACCCTCCAGTGCACTGTGTAGGTGTGCAAAGTAACACCGGCGGTGTTAAAGTAACACCCTATGGTGTGGTCCTCTGATAACAGCAAAACATGTTGCAGTTGCAACATGATAACAGCAAAACACGTTGCAGTTTTTGCAGTGTATGGTCAAGGCCGATGATGGTTATGGTTGTCAAGGCTTGGCATATCTCAATTGTATTTTTTTAGATAAACGGATCAACCCTACAAATTGACATCGGACAGAGATTTTTTTCAACCTGTCTCAGTGCAGCCGATTTGGAGCGGCTCCGCCCCCTCGAACCTCTAGGATACATGAATATGCAACCATTCATAAGTCATGTGTACAGTTTTAGTAAGGTTGAACCACTGAGGGGCTTTTACAATTAATGAATTAAATAAAATATTAAAAACAGGCCAGATAAACACTGTTTTCCCAGAAAATATACGCGAAATTCAAAATGCACGGTTAATGCAAAAAGTTCGCTCTTGCTATGTTTCGCCATTCCGCACTCGTAAATGTGACATTCCACTCTAGTATGTGGTACCCCAGGGGCTGGTATAAATTCGGCATCAAAACAAGTGGGAGACTTGCCAACTTCCCCAGCCCCTAAAAAAGGAAACAAAGCAAAACCGCCACGAAAAGCGTTAAAGAGGCTAGAGAAAAATCCGTCAGGACCCCTTCAGAGTCAATATAGGCATTGAGGCACCGATCCATGATGTAAAGCTGAAAAAAGGGGGGTCCAATTTCTGTCATGGCAAATTCTTTCACTGTGATCCATAGAATTCTCCGCAGCTTAAGCAATGTCTATTTTACACGTATAGGAGACAGAAATGTCATTGAGCGATCTTCCCAAAAAAATCCAAGATTTCACATGCTCCCCTCTAAAACATCATGTAATGTCATTGTAAGAATTGTTTTCCTTATGTTTGAATTTTCAAGTGATCCCCCCTCCCCCAAGGGTACCCCCAGTAAGAAAGGTAGGAATTTTATACAACATTCAGGTCGACCTATTGGCCCCAAACCCTAGATGGAACAGAGCCAAATGCTGTAAGATCCACCTGCCGAACCTCGACATAATGTATGGTAGATGTCAGCATACAACAGCCCAGTTTAACACGCAGGTCCCATCTACGGTGATTTTCAATTTTTGACGTGATTATTTTCGGCCACAGTGTCCAGTGATCGGGGCAGAACCCTGTTCACTTTCGATCACCACATATCAGCTTTCATAAAACAACAATTTACCACAGATTGGAAGCAGTGAACTATTCCAGGACTTAATATCCAGGAATACTTTCTACACATAGTTGGTGAGAACCGTGCCTCGTCAACTCGTACAGTAACTAATTACATATATACACTGAATAGCTTAAACGGTGAATGACGGCAACCTACCTTCAATCCAGCAGCTCTACGCCACGCAGTCACAGCGAATACGCTGCCCCGAATCACCACTTTCAAAGAACGCCAGGCGAACGAGGTTCAGTCCAGTGAAGCTATATATACCCTTCCTATGTAGTCCCAAGTTCAAGGTACACCAAGGCAAACGATAGCCTCTTGTCAAGTCTTTTGAGTATGTTCCAAGGATGGAGGCCCATCACGGTCACACACTGACTTGGCATTTTAACCGTCTGCGACATGATGCGAGACCAACGTGTGTATTGCGTATTGAAGACCAAAATTCACGACCTCGCTCAATGGGACAATATTGACGCGCCCTGTGAAAGACGCCCTAACCTTTACAGTTCTTTCCAACGACAACTTTTCATTGATTCCAATCTTGTTTGCATTGCTTGGTCATTGTGTACAGTTTTTGGCGTCATGTTTGGAGGGTCACCTTTTGCACTACATGTATGGTTCAGAGTACGGAGCGCATGTTTCGAATAATTATTTCAAAAAGAGATGCTGCATCAAGTTTTCTTTACAAAAACCCAATGCGCCGAAATGATGTCACGAAATCCTAACACTTTCACAAGTTACAGTCCTTGTTAATAATAGGTATATGCCAGTGTGGTTAGATTTCACAAATGCCAATAGTACACTCGTCCAACCACGCGAAAAGTCAGGAGCAAAGTGTCTCTGCATAAAAATAATGTTGCAGATACATTTTATTATGTAGGCCTATGTCAAAAGCACTGGCTCGAGAAAGCGGTCGATATGGAAGTCGGCAGTTCATGCAAAAATTTTATAGAACTGATGTCAAAACGTCGATGAGAAATCAGAAAAGGGCTACTTGGGCTCACTCCAGCACAAAATAATGCTTGCTGATGAAATCAAGGCCGAAAGGGGGACATGACTTCCTAAGAGTCATTGTAGTGCATGCTTTTTTGTAAGTCTGGCCGATAAATATTGAGGAGAAAAAGACTGTTGTGTCTTGACAGTTCTAAGTTCAAGACCACACGACCTCCGGGGAAACCTTTGCACCACGTTCAATAATAAAAGATTCAAGGCAGGCAAACAATACACGTATATGTTTATCTTTGGTAAGATAAGGCTATGTCATGTAACAAGACTTGCTGACACCGCGCGGTACATACCTACCACCGATGGTGTAGCGAGGATGTTAGTGGGGGCACAAAGGGGGCACCAGCATCTTATGGGGGCACCAGCTTTCAGGGGTGTGGCTTTGGGGGGCAAGTTTTTGCTTGCATTGCTCAATATCCATTCATCCGTTTTTTAGTGGGGGGCACCTAGGGGCATCAGGAATCTGTGGGGGCACGTGCCCTCAGCCCTCCCTCACCCGGCTACGCCACTGCCTGCCGGTACCACCGCGGCCCATACCGCTACCCGCGCCGCCGGTGACAAGCAGAACTTCCACTGCCACGTCCTTGCTCGTATACGCCAACTCAAAAAACAAACTATCACCAAGGCCTCGAGAAAGTGTACCAGAGGGCCAGGTGATAAAGACGGCTTGAAAGAAGCCCAAGATCTGGTAACGTGATTGACTGTAATAATTCTGACTGACTGGGGAAATGTGTTCCCGTTGGAATTTGTTGTCTTGGCCTTGTTTTTTAACAGTGCCAACCGTCATAAAAATCAAACAAGGTGCACGTCATGCCCAACGAATACCTCTTTACTTATTAAAGTTACGGAGCCTTATGAATGACGTACGTTTTTCCTTTCAAAATTGTGCATAGGTCACTTGCCCTAAATGTCTGCGAAGGTGCACCCAATGCAGTTACCTTTGTTCCGACTCACCTTTGAGCATCAGGTAAACTTTGACCGCTCTGAATGGGTATCCACCAACAGCAGGGAAACATTGCACAAAGATAAGCCTTTTGCGAGTTAACTTTGCCCCAAATCTGGTACACTGAGCTCTTTCAATTCCCGTGAACATAACAACTTGAATTCTCCTTACTAAATCCACCGTTGCTATACCTAGTGATTCGTGGCAAGCTTTTGCTTACTTTAGAGACGCCTTGCAACAATACACTGTTCTCAATTGATAACAAGGGCACAAAGGAACCAGTCCATTCCAGAGATGGTAGTGTATGCGAAAGCTTGCCCCTAATCGCGAGGTATAGCAACGGTGTCCTTTAGTCTGGGGAATTCAAATCGTTATTTTTATGTACAGTCAGATAACTCACTGCACCAGATTTTATTCAAATTTAACTCGCGAACGGCTTATTGAATTCCAGAGGCCAACGATGGAGACCACAAAGTGTCATTGCGGGATTTCATTGATTCTCCCGATGCACACGTGTGACCCAACCTAGGAAAGTGACCTTACCAAGGTTATAATTGATCTCAAAGCCGTGAGTCTCGCACGATGGCGGGCGCTATATCAACCCATATCCTTTTCACCTAAATAGCCCCCCCGTTTACATTGTGATACTAAACTGAGTGGCGCATCAATACGGAATTTGGTCTTTTTACAGCAAAGCACAAGAGGAAAAGAGACACACAAAATGGTCTCATTTGCGCCCGATTAACTTTGTTTTCAGTCTTTGCATTGCCAAGTCTTCGACTTCTTGGTTACTAAAACAAATATCAGTATTCGCTAGATGATTGCAATATTGATATTCCGTATTCGGTAAAATTGCTATAATGGGTAGGCGTGTCCACGTTACCGGTGCATCTGCGCCAGAAGAACTGTTGCTGTTCTTCCAGACTCAAATTCAGAATTCTACTAGACTTGATAAATATATACTTCTGAACTATAAAGTGTACCCCAGTGAAGCGGCATCTTTGCAACAGCGTCCTCAATTTTGAGCAAATAGCAGCATGGACGTTGTCAAAACACATGTAGTGAAAACAAGCAGATGTTGGAGAAATCAAGGGGGGGAAGATACATAATTCAGATAAACGAATGTTTAGCAAAGTAGGAGTCCTGTGCGGAATCCATAAAGATAGTGAGAACGAAAAAACAAAGCTAGGACTAGTTATCTAGCGGCAGCTACGCAAACTTTTCAACAGAAGAGGAACCATCACAATCAACTGCAAGATCCCGATGACGGCGAAACCGAAGTCATAGCTGCCAGTGTGATCATACACAAAACCTGAAAATAAAAAGGAACAGAATTTTACCAATGGAGACAGTAATTTCGAAGCGTAGAGAATTCGTTTCCATTTCAAAAACACATTTTTCAAATGGCGTCAAATTTCGAATTGTGATGTTTTCTGTCTGTGTGCGACCGCATTGCAAAAAACATGTTCTGTGATCAGATGTTCTTTTACGTTTGAGTTAATGCAGACTCGTGAGAACGTAATTTGGCACGATTGAGTAGTGAGTCCCTGCGTTTTGATACTGAGCACCTTTTTCAACAAACTGCGCTCAGATTGAGCGTCGGGCAAATCAGTGTTCCCAATAGGTATCATGTGACGCCAGTTCCTGCCTGGGAGACTGGAATGAGTTGGCCTACCTTCACCTCCGAAGCGCCTTCCTTTCTTTCTAAAATAATATTGGGCACCATTCCTTTTGAGAATAGTCTTTACATAATGCTTTTAGTCTTGTCCATTTCATTATAAAGATGCAGGTTGATCGAAACGAATGAGAAAGTGCTGCTTTACCGGGAATAAATCCCCCGAGACACCTGAATAAGCCGGCAAAGAAGTTGGACCAGCCCATGGCCTGGGCGAGCCTGTCTTGTCCCAAGTACTCTTTCAACATCACCGCGACCAGCGTGAAGACCGCTCCCACGCCCGTTAGGAGAACAAAGGCATTGGCCATCAGCAGCCAATCCGTCACCATCCAGCAGTTGACGATGTGGGGCAGAGCAGCCAAGATAGTGGCGACCACTGTAGCGGCCGTGGTTGTCAACTTCTCTGCACGGAGAAATGTTCGCTTGTGCTTTACTGTTCAATCTACCTGTTTGCTTTGTTGGTTTCAAAGCAATAAACATGCACCATTCTGAAACATGGATTTAAGGGCTCATGGTATATAGTCCTTTATCATGATGCTGCCATGTTTGTCTTGTTCCCTGCAGACCCGCTGACAATAGTAATACAACTTGTTGATTATTAAATGGAGCAGACTATTTTCCCCTCCAGCCTCAGTTTGGTAAACTTTGGTTACATTGCTTTGAATGGTAGAAACTTAAAGGAAGATGGCTGCCCCATGGTTCAGATCAGTAGAAGGACCTTTAGACACCGTCCCGATGTTCTCGTGGTGGTGTTATGTTGACAAAGACTTTGATCTGGTGTAGCAAGTCCGGTGTGGCGGTCTCAGCTGTCTCCCGGTCTCAGCGGTCCCCCTTACCAAATATGGTAAAATACGTCATGCCATCTCTGCGCACGACAACGGGAAAGTGGTCCATTTAATTTCCGGCTATTCAAGGGGGACCGCTGAGACCGGGAGTCAGCTGAGACCACCACACCGGTTAAAGCTTATGCAGCTCAAGCCACCAAAAAGGATCTATTTATCAAGTCTTATTCAACGGGTCTGGAAAAGGGATAAGCTCGTTACACGCGTCTTGTGGACGTCGCAACGCGTAATACTCGAAGGACGTCATTACTTCCATCGAGCTGATCACTGTTAAGCCTGTTTTTGCTCTTCACTGGTCGACGCAGCCTTGTCTCGTTTGTTTAATGCGTGTACACCAGGACAGGAGGTGGGCTTTTACCAGATTCCCTGTAGTTGGCAGCCTGGAAATTGCGGGGGCTGGGAACCAGGCGGGCCTGCCCGGCCTCTCCGTTGCGGACTACTGAAGTAAATTTGACCACGCAGCCCGTGCATGAGCGTGTTCATTGCGCTGATCATCGCAAGTTTGCATGTTGAATCGGCCGTGCCCAAAGGACGCACCCTTCCAAATTCATTACCAGTCCAATGTTAAATCGGCATCATAGGGTAAAGTACCAAGGACGATCGTTTTGCCAACCTGCGGTCGATTTCGCCGGGTACCGACGATACCTTTTGCGTAACAGTACAAGGGAAAACTCACTAGTGGTCAACAAATCGTTCGAACTTGCCATTATCATACCTGCACTGAAAAATAACTATCAAGCCAATAAAAGTAGGACTACACAAAATACAAGCCTCGTGCACCTATAGGCCAACATATACAGGCCTCTTGCACCTATAGAGCTACATATACAAGTCTGTTGCACCTATAGGCCTACATATAGAAGCCTCTCGCACCTACATAATTTATATAAGGCTCATTCATAGGCCTACCTATACAAGGCTCTTTCACCTGTAGACCTACATACTCTGGTCTGTCACACCTGTAGACCTACATACTCAGGTCTGTCACACCTGTAGACCTACATACTCAGGTTTGTCACACCTGTAGACCTAAATATACAGGTCTCTTGCACCTACAGACCTAAACATACAAGCCTCTGGCACCTGTAGACCTACATACTCAGGTCTGTCACACCTGTAGACCTACATACTCAGGTCTGTCACACCTGTAGACCTACATACTCAGGTTTGTCACACCTGTAGACCTAAATATACAGGTCTCTTGCACCTACAGACCTAAACATACAAGCCTCTGGCACCTGTAGACCTACATACTCAAGTCTGTCACACCTGTAGACCTACATACTCAGGTCTGTCACACCTGTAGACCTACATACTCAGGTCTGTCACACCTGTAGACCTAAACATACAAGCCTCTTGCACCTACAGACCTAAACATACAAGCCTCTGGCACCTGTAGGCCTACATACTCAGGTCTGTCACACCTGTAGACCTACATACTCAGGTCTGTCACACCTGTAGACCAAAACATACAAGCCTCTGGCACCTGTAGATCTACATACACAAACCTATTGCACTTGTAGACCTACATATACAAGCCTCTAATTGCACCATAGGCTACATACATGGGAACTGCACCAGTATTTCCATCCATAATGCAATGCCTCAACTTAGGAAGAATTTTTGCAGAATGACATACCAATAATAAAACGACTGTTTCTTTCAAATGACTCTTTCAACACTCGATCTGTTGGACCAAGCCACAAAATATTATTCGAACGGATATCAAAAGGAATTTGAAGGCATGGGTTTTGAAGGATTACCAACCTGTATAAACTACAAAACTGGCGAGGAATGTTCCGGCCAAGCCACCGATACCAGCTACGGTCACCATCACAGCCGCCGACTCCAGCGTAAACCCCTTGCGCAGGGCAGCCGGCACAAAGTATATGATCCAAGCATTCTTGTTGGTTTTACACATCACGAGGATGACGGTGATCATCCAGAAGTTGCTTTCTGTCATCGGAGACCAGTCCAAAGCTCGGCCCATTTTCCGGCCCAAGGCTCTCAGAGTTGAGACGCATTTTCCCTCGTTGGAATCGCAAGATGGGCAGTCGTCTGGGAGACGTTCGTAATCAGGTCTGGTGTCATCAGGCACGCCCTCCTGTGATGGGTTGCCAAGGAGGACGCCGGAGACGACGTAGTGGGCGCAAATGGAGCCTTGGAGCAGCATCGTTGCCCGCCACCCGTAAGTGTCAATGAATAGCTTGATCAGAGGCGGTGAGCAGACCAGACTAATGGATACCGCAGATTTTCCTATTCCTAGGGCCAACGCGAAGCCTCTGTTGTTGTTGTTGAAATGCTGACCGAGTGAAACCACCGTCAGAACTTGGGTAAGGCTGATACCTAGGGCTGAACATGCAAGACAAATGCATTTGTAGAGGAAAGTTTATCTCTTTTCAAAGCTTAAAACAGTCAGCAACTGAGGACGTAGGCCTACGTGTTCTAATGATAAGTTCAGACTGCAACCTCGTGCTGCTATCCGCCTTGAGCAGAAGCACCCCCTCATCGGTTGAAAAGAGTCGCATTGGTCGGGAGTGTTCGAATTTTTGGTAACAATACAATCGTGACGCGTGCACTTTCTGATCGTTCCTAAACTAGTGAAGTTCAGTCCCGACCAAAGGGGCCTCGGTTACTAAGAAAACAGCGCCCTCTCTTGGTCCAACTCGAGGCCCATAGACAACCCAAGGACCTGTGCAAGTCGCCAGCATATGCAGCTCTCTACATTTCCCATTGACCCCGATGTTGTCTCCAGTCGTAGCCAATTCAATAAAATCATATCCAAAACAGCTTTAGTTGCATGCTTATGCACAGCGAGCCAGTCCTGTATTCCAAATAGGTAATTGGTCATTCACGAAAAAAGCATATAACGTCAAGAATTTTAAATTACATGTGTTGTGTATCATAGCTCTTTAAGAGCAGTAAGAAAAGATTAAACACAAGCTTCCAAAACAACAGATGTTTCTACTTCTTGTTATTCTTTATATATGAATAGTATATTTACCAACAAAGAAACTGATCGACAGCGCAACGTAGAGGAACTTCGATGCCAGAGAAGACACGACAAAGCCAGCGACAACCATGCAGCCGCCTGCGATAGTCCCAAGGCGATTACCAAACTTCTTACCTGTAAATGACGCTATAGGGCCTGTGTTGTGAAAAAAAACATGCCCGAAAATTGACACTTTGCCCCTTCTCTTCTACAAAATCCATAAGTACAACAATATTTTCTATGTATTATCATGGAGAAGCTCATAATTAAATATAAATATGTTCACTTGCCTTCAAAATCTTCGAAAACCCGTCCAGGAAGAAGAAGTTTAGGTGAAAATGACCCGTGACCTTTGACCTCATGTCAAGGTCACTAGATGTCAATAGAAAAATGGCATCCTCAATTTTGTTGTTCTGGGGACTCATAAGAATGTATTTATAATAGTTGCCATAAATTAACATGAAATTTCCACGGGAGTGAATTGCCGCCGCCCCCCCACTATAAAATAAGATCGGTGGAAGATTTCATAGAGCCCTGCGTTTACACAGGGGCCACTGGTAATAGGAGGCGCCCATTTACGAAAAACTTACTGCACACTCCAAAAAAAGAGCTACCCTTTAATCATAATTACATGTATTAATGTCAGTGCACATGAATACCAAGGGGTCAGCCAGTTGCAATCTTTAACATTCTCCATGAATTTGGAAGAGATTGCAGAAATCGTTATCATAGTCAAGGGCGTAAATCCCGGGGGATGGGGATATACACCCCACACACACTTTTTGCCCGAGGGGGAACCGGCTATTGAATCCCCACTTCCGTGAGTGAAAAAGAAATTTATAGGGGATAAGAAAGATTTTCTAACTTTCCAAAATCCAAAATCATATTCATTAATACTCAAAAGGGAAGAAGAATAAAGAAAAGCTATAAATTTGCCGCTCTGAAGTAAGATTTTGCAGGTGCCCACTTTTCAAATCCCCGCCCCCACCATTTCCCACAACACCCCAGCCCATATCAGGCACAAATGTACACCACTGATCATAGTATTTTTTTTTTCAAAATTAGCGAACACGACTTCAGCCCTCGTTGCGTTTTTGTCCCAATGGAGCTTTGGTTTACCTGTCAAATCGGACACCGAGTCCACCAGAGCGAAGACGGTGCCGACGACCCACGTGTCGACACCAAAGTCGTCTCGCAGCGGAACCAGCAGCATCCCTAGCGCCTTGCCGGTCATGCTGACCAAGAAATACATCACAAAGACCGAGGTGGCCGCTGCAATGCTGCGAGAGAACCGTCTAGCCACCATTATTGTGTCGTCGCTGTTACCAAAAGCAGTATCAGGCCTTCATTTCACTGTATCAATATTTTTGCTGTTGTGAATTTGCATCTTTCCTCGCTTGAGCTGATGCTAAAACTTGTCCTTAGCATGAATTATTTATAATTTTAAGTCCTTTAATCCTTCGAAATTTCACAGAAATAATACTTTCATCCTTTTCCATCCAGTTATGACCCCAGGCTAATTAAAATGCAGGAAGGCAGCGAAAAAACACAGGACCATGCCTTGTGTTTAAATGTATTCCTGTATTTTAAATGCACTTTGATCTGTCACCTTTTTTCCATTTTTCGCCATTTTTCCCCTACAGACATCATCTTTTCTTTGAGTTTCCCTTCTTTACATTGCTTGGATATACAAGTATAAGTACTTCCTGTGCTCAGCGACGCCCTTTGACTGGATGTCCTCAGACTGTGGTATAGGAATTAGTGGCCTTGGGAATCGTGATCTCCTTTGCAACAGGCACAAAGTAAATGAGCGCCGTTCTTGGATAAAAGCATAATTAGTGAGGAAGGCTTTATTACTCTCGATGACGAGTTTTTTTTACCGGATTTGCTGGAAATTACACGTACGCGCGCAAAAGGGTTTTTTAAGGGTAATTTATCTACCGTGGTCCTGCCGAGTAAATTACAGTAAAAGTGTGGCTAATTTTCCACAGCTCTCCATTTTTGTCAAAACCCTGGACCGTTAAGGCCAATTAGCTGGAAATACGTGCCTCAGGAATTTAAAGACTTGCTGCACTTTTATGGAAAGCGTCTGTGTATATGTACAAAATCCATCCTTTTCTTGATGACGTGCAGCTAACGCGACCGCATAGATCTAGGGCAATTTCATAGCGTTACTTAAGCGAAAAATTTGTCTAAGCGTGAAAAAACCTTGCTTGACAAATCGGGTTACCAGCCAAAACTTCTTGTGATATATATTGTTTAGGGGTGGTATTTATCTGTCTTTTGGTTCGCATGACAATCACATAGAGTTTGAGCAAGTAACCTTTGTTTATTAAGTAAGGTGTTTTCGTAATTAAGCAAGTTCTGTGCGTACACAGCTCTGTGAAATTGGACCCAGCTGGTTATACCTCTGCTAGCTGTGAGTCAAACAATCTTAGTTTCAAGATCTGTGCTTGCAGACATGGAGAGCTAATCGTTGGACGAAATTCATCGGAAAAAAAATTAGTTTTTTAAAACCAAACGTGGAATAAAATTCCTCTCAAATTTATCTCAACATCTGTGGAAACAAGCAGTGATGGAAACTGCCTGCACTTAATGACTTTAGGTCAAGAATCCATAGCAATATTTGTTGCCATTTATGGATTTCTACCAGTCTTTCCAGTTCGACCTCAATGGCGATTTTGTGACAAAGTAATGCAGGAGGAAGATTCAACGCTACGGAATGCAATTATCGTCATGGCGCGCCCCGTGAAAAATGAGCTCCCGTCAGCTAGATAGTCCCCGTGACTCGTGCTGCATTGTGAGGAGCTTTGAGACGGCGTTCGGATGCAAGCACTGGTAATCAACGCTCACGCGACTGCTCTTGGCAGCATTCCTTCAAGACCTGTTGGTTTGCGCTAGGGCGGCTCGAGACACTTTCCTACATCGTCGTGATGTGCTGAATAGCGATTACAACAATCCAAACCGTCCATCAACCACAGTGCCAAGCCGCTGAGAAAAACACGTCCGTATGATCTATC
Source organism: Acanthaster planci (assembly GCF_054643075.1). Taxonomy (NCBI): domain Eukaryota; kingdom Metazoa; phylum Echinodermata; class Asteroidea; order Valvatida; family Acanthasteridae; genus Acanthaster; species Acanthaster planci. Next base: position 11,654,146 of record NC_141794.1, on the reverse strand, counting down.
GCGATGGAAACTGGAATTTCGTTTCGTCTCCATCCCGAGAAATTAATCTCGTGATAGCAAGCACCCCGACGATCAGGAACTGCAAAAACGCGGCATGTCTCTTCTCCGGAGGATAAACAAAGTTGGAAAATGCACCTCTTGTCGACGGATGAGATGTAAACACGCTATATCGCGGATGTTCGAGGGACGCACCCTCTAATCAGATGCCAGAAGCAGCGTTTTGGGCGGTAAATCTCCTTGGCAACGGTATCACTGACGATGTTGACGGGAGGATACACGGGGCTCTGTTTCTTAATTGGAGGAGGATTGCAACATCCGACCACTGTTCATTTTGTTGGGCAATCCGTTAGACATTGTCTGAAGGAGAGCGGTAACCAAGTCGGTCCTAATCATACAGTAAGGAGGTCTTCCAAAATGACAGTCTTCAGCAACATATGGATCGATCTGCGGATATTAGTGTCCCTGGCTATATGAAGACACAATCCCAAGCAAATTTTCCAGAAAAGACAAAGAGTGGAAACTCCCCAGAGACTAACCAAAGAGGAGCAACTGGGGTATTTTTGTCGGCCAACGAAAGTGCCGGGACAGGCCAAACGGAGTTTCAGGACTCGCCACGCGATGTCTCAACTCTGACGGCCCGCCCCGGGGAAAAGGGAACCGATTTGAGAGCGGCATCTGTTGAGCCGGCTGAGAAGAATTCGGGAGAGGAAATTATCCCGGAACAAGGAAATAAGCATGATGCTGGAAGTAAGTCTCAGAAGGCGAAAACGAAGAAGGATTCCAGATGGAGCACGAGTAGAAAGAATGGGAAATCCCAACTGAACCGAAAGGGATCCGAGAAGTCGAAATTCAGTGCAAGCGACTTCATCCAGCCTAAAACAGCAAAGGTACGGAAACATCATTTTAACGTTATTTCACAGACCCCAATTCAGCTTAATTCTCCAAAAATAATTATTATCAACGATATCGAGTCTATAGCGCCCTCCATTGATTTCAGAGAAACCTAGCCAGTCAAGAAAGGACAAACATTCAAACTTGTTTTTCCCAATTACCCTTGAAACTGGATGGCACTCACCCGGAGTGGGTGATGATGTTGTTGGCCCTACTTGACCTTACACAACTGCCGAGTACTAATCCCCGTCATCTGATTGGAGGATATGATTGATCACGTGTCACTGAGTTCAGTTCACTCTTTTTCACGTCCATTGCACGATGCGGGCATGCAGCGAAGGAGAAATTCCACTCCACTGGTAGAAAGATGTTCTATCGCTCGAACACAAGAGGATGAGTAACTAATCTTGTATCTTTCACTGTGATCACTGGTATTTTATTAACACGTTAACACGTTAAAGAACAACATTTAGGTAAAGGGTGAAGCATAGATTTGCCTTTGTACCCTAATCTATTGACAGACATACTTTAGCAGAAGCCCCCCCCCCATCGGTTGAATTAGAGCTGTGCTGGTAGTGGGGGAGTGTTCATTTTTGTTGGTAGCAATGCAACCGCAATGCTTGCATGTCACTGTAGTTCGTAAACCAGTGATGAGCAGTTCCCACCAAAGGAGCCCACGTTGTTGCGAAAATTGCGCCCTCTCTTGGTCTAGTCGGTGCCCTTGGGTGATGATGGCTAAGGATTCATTCAGCTAATGCTGGGATTTATTCAGGCGTTGCTTAATAAACTAATGGGTCGAATGACTGTTCCATGTTTATGCATACTGGAAATCAGTAATTCCAGGGATAGATGGACTACTCCGGTCCAGTCACCTTCCACCTCATGAAATGAAATATTTCTCACCACCTCATGAAATAATTACCTCCCTTGTTCCAGAAGACTTTTATTTTACCGTGTATCACACTATCGTGTTCGAGAAAATTGCGAGGACATGATGTAATTTATTTATCTAAATTTATTATTAAATCATTAATTTATACAAAGTATAGAAATTTTCAAGTATACATCCAAAATCTCATCGCAGCACGCAATCGCCAGGAATCCTGTCAAGATTTTTCTTTCAAGACATTTTCTGTCTTTCAAGGCATAACTTCATTTCTCTTGCCAAAAACCCTTCGACTCCTTCAGAGTGCACTGTCATAAAACTGGGGTCACTCTCGTACTGCCGAGGTATAATAACTCCTCTCTGCCCGACATTTATCTCTCTAGTCTCAATTTCCTGAGCAAGCTAACATCGTGAAATTCCCATCACGTGGAGGGCCATCCATCACCAGTGTGAAGACAAATTCATTGTCCCACTCTACGCCCATGCACACCGTGAAGTTAAGTAAAATCCTTTCGCGAGAGCGTACGTGTAAATCCACAGATTCGGAGGGATAAAATAACCGTCCCGATTGAATTAGGTTTCGGTGGTAAGTGGGAATTTTGTTACTAGCCGGAGTCAGGTGATAAATCGGATGACAGTCCTCCTTATTAAATCACCGTTAATGGATGGGGAAATTATGTGACCACTTTTCTCCCTTTTTTTCCTGTACAATTCGCCGTACGGCCTTATACTGTGGCCACTCGAGGTGAGAACTGGCAATATAGTAGTGGCGCGACAGAAATACTTTCTGCATGTTTAAATTTGTCATGACTGATTTTTGTGCAAATAGATCAAAGTTCCATATCATACATTTTAACGTAAACCATTAAGAAAAATTTTATCCGACTACAACTAAAGTGCGTGATGCATCAACAAAACAGACCAAGTTTTTGTGTGCAGTTGCTAAGGCAACACTTTCCCAAAACAACTTGAACTGAGATGATGATTTTGACACACAGAAATTTAAAAGAAAGCTGGAGGAACCTAAAGTTGATCCCAGTTGTTTTAATATCATCCCCGAACTATATTCAAACCCCGCCCTTTCTTGGGCTTCAATAGTCATGCACCAATTTGTGGACTGAACCATTCCCACTGTGCAATGAATCATACTTGACAACAGCGAATTGGACAGCTTTCTCCAGGCAGTCCAACCAATCACAAACGACCTTGAACAGAGTCGCGGCACACACCTACTAGTCTCCGGCTCATTCGTCGGTACCATTTCAGGCAATTAGCACTGTCCTGTTGCTCTCACCTCTCATCAACGATGGGCTATAATTGCAAATGACCTTGTTCAGCCCTCTTGAGATAGGGAGGGTGAAAGAGGCTCAAGGATAAACTGAATATCGACACTTTTTCACAATGACGTCAAAGATGCGCGTTGACACACAGAGAATGTTTCACACTGACCTGGACCAGATCTTAATCAGTGATCCCAACGCTGGGTCGTTCCATGAGTTTAGATTCATGTGAAGCAAACCAGCCCTGGTACCTTTCGCGAGCAAGTACGTACAAAGTCGCACCCACGCTCCGGATTTCCCCGATTTTGGATATTAAAAGCGGTTTCTGCAATTGAATTAGGCCTACGAAGGCTCAGGTTGGAGAATTTGCCAATTACACTGGGTTATTCTAAAACAAAATACTGGGAGATTGACACAAACTTCGGTCCGGTTGGACAGCCATTCCCGGGATGGTCTGTCCAGCAGCCGGCTGGACGGTTTGTGCGTGTGTGGCGGCCGGGGGGGGGGTAGAATCTCCATTGACACCTGCCACGAGACTGACAAAAAGCTTTGCGGTTGTGTTTTTACGATGCGTGAAACGAAGATGCTGTTTCAACACATAAGTTGAGTAATGAGTTGAAAGCTCGGTCAAAGTGCCTCAGGTTTCCTTGCAATATCAAATCATTCATTTGGAGAATGAACCCGAGACGGTTTAGCTTTGCGACAGCTTGACTCCCAGGTGTTTAGCGTCCAAAATGATGGCACTGTACAAAACAGAGATTAGCGTTCCACAAGAAATCTGTCTTTCACCAGTACGTTTAAATAGCGCCACCAATTAGTTTAAATCTCGTCGACCATGTGCGCATGTAAGAACAGTTTTTCCCATTAAAATCTAATAGTTTATTCCAAAACTGTAATTAGCAGACACAGAAAAAAATTACCATACAAGGGCGAAGGAGGAAGATACAACGTATCAAAAACACTTGATAATATCTTACATAATATCGTTCAATTCACGTTATGCTATCATTGTCGCAACAGCAATGCAATGTCATCAACTCCATATGCGTCTTCACGCAATGCCAAGTGTATGGGTATGCCATCTCTCAGGTTACAGAAAGCTGAACAAATTTACATTCTTTGGTTCTGCGGAAAGAGGTCCGTGCATTTAAGCACTTTCGGCTTTCAGTTTTAATTATTTTTTAAGCTGGCCGATTTTCATCACGTTGTGTAAAATCTCTTTATCTATGCACAGATATATATCAGTCATGTCAGACCTATTCAATTAACTTTCCACTCGCCCGTGTGTATTTAGGACTTAGATTGGATCGTTCGATTGGTTTTTAAGAAATGAATAATTTTATGCCATCAATTTTATCGTGCTCATCATGTTGTAACTTGCATATATTGGATCCGTAAGAGACACTTTATACTTCCATTTGCTTCCTTGCATGGAAGCAGCTGACTCTTTCAGTGAGCAGATAAACTTCGACAAAATAAGAATTTCAAAACAACTGTTGTATTCCAAAATTGCTTAATTGTATTTTATTAAATTCCTGGAAACTCATCGGTAAAATAAACTATTTACGCATGGCGTGTCAGAGTTGGTGCAGTGAAAAACCAAACAGAAATCAAAGCTTAAAGAAAATCCTGACTGTCACAAATGATGTAGAATTGTTCCTTAAATGACCATTAAACGATCAACTGATTGAACTAATTAGTTTTGACTCATCGAAAGAAAAACTTTTGTAGTAAAAGGGCTCATGGAGGAAGGAAAAGAGATGTCGACTTTTGTTGCTCCCTCAAAAGTGAACGAATAGTCGTAATTAACCGTGATTCAAATGAGTATATATTATTACGTGCAGTATACACCAGGAACTGCAGTTGAACCAGTCTTGAACCGAAAGCCTAGTGAGCCGAATATTATGCTTTAGCAATCGAACCAACCTCCACCTGTTCTATCGCCAGAGGCACCACGCATGCACTGGGTACGGGGGGTCATTCACGGCCGATCGGCCTCAGGCGGCCACGTCCCATAGAATTGGCTACGGCTGGATACAATACGTGCATCAGTAGGAAATCCATCCCAAGCCGCCAGCTTGCGACTTCGAATTCCGTAGGCGAGTCCGTTATCTGAAGCCGTAGCCGAATAATCCGGCCAAACCGCAGATCTCGACATTGCATTCATTCCTATGGACCACACGCGGTCTGTAATGTACACACATTACTTGTGTGCACACACGGGATAGCAGACGTCTGCTTCGCAACTCGTTTGGTCTGCGAAAAGGGATCAAATTTCTACCTCGAATTTCTCTGTTTCTGAACCGCCATGGGAAATCGCTGATACCCGGAACTGTAACTTGGAAACCATGTCTTGAAGAAATTGTGCTTTTTCCTTCGACATTCCGAGGACTGACCCAAATATGGATTGATAGTTACGCCACGTTGTGACTTGGAAACTTTTTTTGAGTTCGTATTACTTCGTAAGTTTACTAAGTAATCTGCGTTCAGTCGGTGTTTACAACGGAAGTTTGATTAGAAATGAACTTGGAAACCGCGCCATTTTGTGAGTTTTCTCAATTAAATTGGTTTAATAATATCGTGTGTTTGAAATACTGAGGTCCTCCTTTTCTTCTAGGGACAGGGCTACAGGTATTCGCACCAGGGTTCGTCGCATTCGACGAGTTTCGCGATGTCCGATTCGGCATCAATCGCCGGTTCGTCTGTGGCGAGCAGCGTGTCTTCGGGACATGTGCCCCCGGGTAGCGCCGGGGGAGTGATCCAGCAGGGACTCGGTACCAATGGACGGCTTTTGCTACTCAGCCTACGAGGGGAATGGGGGACTGCGGAGACCTTACTTCGGAATGCAGAAAAGGGCGACCCAGAGATAAACAGACAAGATGAAGTGAGTTGATATCTAGTTCAATTGTTTTTTCTTAAGGGGACTTACACAGTGCGTGTACATGTATGTACTGGAGGTACTAGCTCAAAGATTTTTGTTTGGTTATTGAATGCTACACTTTAGTACGTGTATGCATGTGTTATAGTCTCACAAGGTGGTGCACTTTGAACATGCAAGTACATGTAGTAGTGATGTACTTCGGCATTCGCTTGATTTTCCTCTTACAAGTTACTGTGTTACCAGACCTCTCGTGGAGAAAGGACACAAACGCCATGGTGAACTGTACATTATAACTTCGTGATACAGGGTGTTCAACTTTTGTGAACTATTTCAGTGTCAAGAAATTTTGTCAAAAACGTTGGCATCCGGAAATTGGCTGAGCATGCTGAGTGTCGCCTAATGTGGTGCGCTTGAACAAATCTCTGCGCTTGAACAAGTTCTTGAAAGTTGATAAATTCTAGTAAATCATGGTTACTGCTTACGTGTACCGGTGCATGTACCAAACTACAAGTTCGTTGAAAAACCTTTTTGAGCTCATTGTAAAAGAGTTCAGTTTGCACTTTGAAAAAAATCAGAAAGTCAGGCCAAAAGCAAATTTCATTGGAAGTTTGTAGTAGATTTGTAAAATCAAAATTTAAAAATCAGAATATTTGGGAGGTTTATTTAATTTCACCTTTTGTGAAATTTGAGGTAAAACAATTACGCCAGTAAGACATTAGAGGCTAAAATTTAAAAATGTACCACATGAGAGGCACATCACGTTAGGGTAAATCAATATTAACGTACATTTGTATAAAGTGGTAAACCATTTCAACCAATGTACATGTACTACACTCTGTGTGTTAAGCGCAGTGCTCGCTTTTTACATTTTGCCCATTTCTGGTTGGGCCTGATTTCGCCGATTTCTGGTCAGACCGGATGCTACCCATGGGCCAAGTTGCCAAATGCTGGTCCAACCTGGTGTTGCCCACTGATTATTATTATCATGATAGAAATTAAATGGAAGGTCATTGGCCTTTATGCAACCTGTATGCCCCGTTTCTGGTATAAGGCATTTTTGATTTGCCTCATCATGCTCTTAAACTCGGTAGTCTTGAGTATAAAATGCCCTTTATACTTGTCAAGTTGTCATGGTGACACAAAACATCGGACAAATTTCTATAGATCGAAGGCCTTAGTTCATACTGTATCTTTTAAATGGCTGGTTAATTTTGTCGTAGAAAATTTGCTGACGCATTGTTGAGCTCAATTCAGCCAGGCTGAAACCAAATTCCAAACATTTCTGCGTTTCAGTTCACTGGACTTCAACACGCTACAACATTCAGATTTTTTGGGACATTTTTTTTTATGGAGTCACTAAATGCATCTCAATTCAATGAGTATTTGTCCAATTTTTTTTTCTCCGTCAACTACTCCTGGGCATATTGTACACTGCCACTTGATTATCTGATTGCCGTAGCAACGGGACAATGAAAATCACCAACTGCATTGTGCGGAATGGGGGGGATCCTCTAAAAAGGAAGCAGCCACAATAGAAGCAGGTGGAATCTTCACGGATTACTGCTTTCCTCCACCTGGGTCCAGGGCCAACGAGATACCCTGAATGCTGTGCTTCAGATCTGTCAATGATCCATTAAACAGATCTCCTGCGACGTGGGGGAACAATTTTTTAAAGTGAACCAGTGTGGGTAGGGATAGCTTAAAATATATATACCTCCACCCTCCCTCGGGGTATGTTTCTGAAAATTCCGTAAAGCAAGGTGGACAATGGTCACACTTACATGTAGGCACCTGATTTATTGTCCTGCTCTTAATTTTTGAAAAGCCCAAAAGTTCACTCCATGTTGCTTCATACAAATTGTCAGCTCTCTGCATTAATTGGCATGGGCTAGGTTTACATTTAACTATGCCTCTGCCATTATTTTCAGTTCGGTAACCGTCAAGTTTCAGCCGTAATGGCTTCCATTAAGCACATTGAGCAATGTAATCAATAATGACTTAGTTTTTGGACTTTACAAATGTGCAACAGGAAAAGAGATTTAGAGGAAATAAATGAGAATTGGATTGTTAAAACTGACAACTAATGACAATTGATTTTTTTTTTAACTTGTGAGAGTTATACCCACACTACATTTGAAACTGATGGCAGTGTAGAGGTTTAAATGAATTGCTGGATTGAAATCAGCTTGAACAAGGACAAAGAAATTTGCAGGTGCACATTGAATGGCCTCTTTTCAAGCAGTTTGGTTCATGTTACTAATCCACAAATTGCATTGCAGTTTACATGTATTTCCCAATCCTACATGTAAATAATGCTTCCTTTCCAGCCCTTTCCAACTCCTACTCACCTGGACTTTTTCTATGGGAAGCGATGAGAAAGGAAAGTCAGATTCATAAATTAACGAGAGCGAATGCCCCACTCAATATAAATAAACTCTTCCCTGAAACGTTGCCAGATAATTATGGCGCAAAAGTGATCATATGGAAATTCTGACATCAGATGAATACATTTGTGCGGTTGATCACATTTCGACTCAAGGGAATTTCACTGCAAATACACATGGTGACAATAAATTTGCTTTGTTTTCAAGTCTGCCTGAAGCATGAACCTGCCCTAAGACTTCACCTGTCAGTCTTGTTGGGGGTGACTCTGAAATGAACTGGTGAAATTGCCATTTTTTATTCTCTTTAGTACGTGAAGACAGTGACAGTAACAAAATTTGGATTTAACCAGTTTGTCTCATATACATGTAGCCTCACAACTCTGAAAAGTAATACAGACTTCATCATTAACTGTGCAGGGCAGTGGGTGCGATCCAAGAACCGGCCTTAATGTGAACACCTGACTTGTTTCTCGTCAGTCGTTATCGCAGATCCCCCAGTACATAATTATAGGCTTGGTAGGGGAGCATTCCTGTCCTGTGACAGCTTTATGATCTGGCTGTAATCTTCCATTTTCACTCCAGTAACCCTCCTTCAGTGAGGAGGTTTATATAGAAGGAAGGAGGAATACAGAATAAGTTGTCCAAAATCTGAGAGGAATTTACAGAGGTACAGTATGGCCCAATAAGCCTTTTGCGAGTTAAATTTGAATAAAATCTGGTACACTGAGTATTTTAAATTCACGTGAACATAACAATTGGAATTCTCCAGACTAAAGCCACTGTTGCAATACATGTACCTCGTGATTCGGGGCAAGCTTTTCTTAGTTACATAACCCGTAACTGCTTGCATTGCACGCCATGAAGGTACCAGAAATCATTAAGCAGATTTATACCTGTAATTAGCAGAGCCCATGTGCTTACTGCTAAGGAGCACTATGAAAGTGGTCCCACCTGGTCACCTGTACAATAATACATGTACATATAGTTCTCAGGTACGAGTATATTAGAGAAGTGTTCCTTTGATCAATCAACTTGTTTTCTTGCGTTTATTTTTCTTTCAGGAAACTGGAGTCACTCCGTTTATGCTGGCCGTCAAAGACAACAAAATTGTGGTAGCGGAGAGATTAATTGATCTCGGAGTGCACATCAATGCCAGGGCAAAGGTACAGTGTATGTGTAGGGTGTTTGCCGGAAGAAAAATCTTACTTTTTTCCTGGAAATTTCAGGTCAGGTAAAACAGAATTTGTAATTGGAACCCTAAACCCCTTTTCTCTTCATTCTTAGGCCGCTTGTACCCTTCAACAAACAATGACAAGGCATGTCGTGCTCACTTTGAGAAGTAGCAGACATCAGTTCAGAGCACATTTTTATTGCCGAACGGTTGTCAACTGTTTTTAATGCAAAACCATTCTAAACTGTAATTAGGCATCCTGGGAATTCTGTCAGTCCGTTGGTTAGAACAATTTCAAGTGAAGCTTTTCATCAAGTCCTTTGGCAGCAGCTTTTAATGTAACTGAAATTGTGCATCTCTGAGCAATACAAAGGAAAAAAATAATGATATTGACAAAGAGCAATAGAGATGTGTTTTGGAATGATGGAATCTTCCATCCCTGAAGTTAAGCTGAGTGAAATGGAATATTCGATGTTTCACTGAACTCATCTACATGTTCTGTTTCAAGGATGTGAAACATACGGTACGTACATGTGCAATTGTACATATACCGGGGGTACGTTACAGAAATATTTTCTAAATACCAAAACAAATCTTGTACAAACCCCTGCCCGGTTATTTCTATGCATCACCTGTGAGTTCTTGGGCTGTGAAATAAAACATCTTTTTACTACAGAATGGAACTTCCATTTTTGCAATGTGTCCACAGCACGCAGTGACAAGTGATCGATGATCGATCGATGAGTTCTTGGGCTATGGAATATAACTTCTTTTTATTACAGAATAGAACTTCCATTTTTGCAATGTGGTCACGGCAGTCTTGAAATGACAAGTGATTGATGATCAACCGATGAGTTCTTGGGCTACGGAATAGAACTTCTTGTTACTACAGAATACAACTTCCATTTTTGCAAAGTGGCCACAGCACTCAATAACAAGTGATCAATCAAATCACATGGATTTATCCTGGTATTTCAATTGTTGCTGCCAACTTCAAAGACCTATAAGTTTAAAATATTCAATGAACAGATCTTTGAAGGTCGTCATACAGCTACATCATAGTACATGTATTAGTACATGTACGTGTAACTCTGCTACTTGTCTGTCTGTCTGTCTGTCTGTCTGACCAACTAAATGCCACTACTTTCTTGAAAAATCACAACAGCCAGTGTTGCCTTTTCTGATCATCCTGAAGCCTGATTGAGTGGGAGCTTGCAAGCAATGTTTGGTTTCCATCCCAACCAAAATCAACACACTAGAGCTAAAGTAGGCATCTGTACAATGTAGCTGTGGCTTCGTACGGTATCAGGCTTCACTGTTTAATTAAAGCCCAACCACTCACAATTTCCACCGAGGATCTCCTCTCGAAGTCTTTTCATCAGCCATCTGCTCTAAGCAAAGTCGGAAACATCCGTCGCCAAGGAGGGCTTAGCAACGCGTCGTCCAATAAGAATAGTATTGGAACACGCAGATCACGTCAGATCAACAACAGCAATTGATTTTTGTGTTTTGAAAGTGGTGTTTAATTACACTGCATTATTGCTGGTGAGCTGTTGACACTAGGCCAGTGGAGGTGCCCGATGAATAAGTGATGAGTTTTAGCGTCTGTGTCAAAGCCAGAATGAGAAATTAAAAAGTGAATTAGGCAACAAAATTATGTTGTACCTAGCGGTACAATAATTAAACTTGGAGTTGTGATGGGGGACCCACAGCTGTGGAAATTGAGCATTGTGGAAATTTGTGGAATTCTAGCTTTTGAATTGATTAACACTTTACATGTACAATGTACATGTATTTTACATATACATGTACATGTAGGTGCACCATTACACTGTACGTGTACAGTGAACCAAATGATTATGTACAATGTATGTACATTTAAATAGTGCAGACTTACTCAACTGTTTTTAGTACAAAAAGTTTCTAACAAACTAGAGGGGAAAAGATTTTAAAATTTCATAATGGTACACAAACAGTATAGGCCTACATGTACATACTCTGGACTAGATTTTTCATAATTAAATTTACTTCATGTTTTTTCTTGGTTTTTTTGCTTGCTCGTGTAAAAAGCAACAACAAACGTGGACACCTAAGCTTCTTTGATTTCAATAATGGCTCCTTGTTGTGTTCAAAAACAATATACGAGCTTGACACAGGCCTACATGTACAGTGCATCTGTGTTGTCAGTACTGGCTCATTTGAAGTTACCCTGACTGTGACTTTTATGCCATTCAGCACCTATTTTTTACAACCTTCTTCACTATTCAGTACCACGTACATGTATCACACAAAAAGTTGACAGTACTGCTACATGCGTATTTGTACACACACTTACATGTAAAGGTAATGATCAGAACCCTGTGCAGAAGTGCCCCCTCGGTGGTGGAGAAAAGAAACATCTGGCCGACACACAAATGCCATTGGCCATAACTCCCAGCTCCCGTGCAAAGACAAGGACAAGTTTTTGCACATTCGCGTAGAACATTGTCAATAATTGGCACACCGTCCGTGCATTCCAGTGCAAACCTGCTACATGTACCGGTAGGCACATGTCCCAACTTTTCTCATTTCACATGACATTGCATGTGACAGTGTCAACAGCCATACAAAGTACACAGAGCTGATACATTAAATTTAAGGACACTGACCACCACTCGATTATTAAAACTGTGCTTTTAATTAAACTGTACATTCTCGGAATATCAACTACGCTGTAATTGGGTGAATGCTCTTTAGTTCATTGAACCAGTGGACTGTAAAAGTCAGGGGTGAGATTTCTCAGCTTTTTAGCTGATTTCAAGGATTTCTTTTTCTCCTCACTGGCTGTGTACATAAGTATAGGAGATTTTCACAGTTCAGCTTCTTTTGTGCCTCTTTTCAGCTGTTTTTGGCTATTTTTATCACTGGTCAATCTGTGGTCAAATGTACCACAGGGGTGAGATTTCTCAGCTTTTCAGCTGATTTCAGCTTTTTTGGTTATGGATTTCAGCTTTTTTTTCCTCACTGGCTGTGTACAGTTTAAAGTACGTGTATTGGAGATTTTCACACTTCAGCTTCTTTATGTCTTTTTTTCAACTGTTTTCAGCTACATTGTATACTTATCATTGGTCAGTCTCTTCCCTGGTACCAGCAGCGGCGCTGCGAGGGCAAAGCGCAAGTGGTATGTGGGACCCAGACACATAAAAATTATTCTGTGATCCACGGTGTGATAATGAACGTATCTCCATGCAAACTTGATGAACAGTAACGACGGAATGAACGTGCACACATTCAATGGCATAATGACAATCAGCAGGGGAAGCAAATGTGCTACATGTACATGTTCTTATGAATTTTTGATACAGTGGATTCTGCAGCTGTACATTTTGTGTAAGCATTGCAATGTGTGGAGTTACATGTACCGTAGAAGAGAGCAATATGCGGGGTGTGATACAGACTGCGTAATACAGTATTATACATTCACACTGCTTGTGCCATGGATCAACCAATCAGGATTGAGGATACAAGTTTGCTTGAAGATGCCACTGTGCATGCACCACTATTTCATTACTTCTGGCAGCCCTTTCAATATTTGCTGAGATAGATACTACGTACATGTACTAGTATGGTAAATATGTACATGTACATACAAGCAAATGTACATGTATACGTGTACACATGCACCCGGCACATTGTAGCTTGTATTCTAGACAAATTTGCTGAAATGAATCCACGCAGAGCTTTCAGTGATTTCTTCTCAATATGAACTCTGGCAAAATACACATATATGTAAAACGAAAACTTCAGATTAAGACCATCAAGACTTTTTTATTGTGGTTCCAGTCCTTGTGCGATACTGTTTAATGTCATTCCAGGTGGGTAATCAGTACCTTTCTTGTGCTTGAATGACCTTGGAAAGAGAACATAATTGTGCTGTACAGTTTGTGTCCAGCACCTGTGTCTTGGTCCCAAAAATGTTTTGTCATTTAACGGAATATACGTGTTTCAATACCCGGCCCAAAATACTCCAGACCATCGAACTTGAATGGTCATAGGCTTCATAATATGCAGAGTTGTAGACTCGAGTTGCTCGACTTGAACTGGAGTCACTGTTTTTGTGATTAGTGACTTGACTTGTCTATCAGTTTTTGATAGGACTTGCAAAAATGACTCGTGATTTGACTTAGACTTACACATTATGACTTGTTACCAACGCAAGTCGGGAAACTATTCAATCAAACCCATTAAACTTAAATGAGGCCTATTAACTTAGATGTATTCCTTGCATTCCAAAGCGTAAGACTTTGTTTGTCTCATGATTTCTACTTCGGTCTTGTCTGCCCAAGACCACATCCAAATCTCTTGGCTGAAGTTCGAAATCACACGTCCGCCTGACTAGACTTGTACTTGGATAAAAAGATTTGTGACCTAAGTTGCTATCTTTCGGACCAAATTGACTTAGGACTTGACTCCGCCTGTGATCAAATGATTTGTGACTTGACTTGTAACCAGACTAAATGACTTGCGACTTGGCTTCGACTTGCAAAAATTGACTCGTGACTTGACTTTGACTTGCAAACACAGACTTACTAATTACTATCACCTCTGACCAGATGACTTAAGATGTCAGAGGACACATTCCTGTGGTCCCCTGTGAACTTTTGAACGTTGGGGACCTTCCCATCTCAATTCTTGATTGAAGCTACAGTGCCTCCAGGTGTATATCGTATACCGGTAATGTTGGTATTAATCATTAATGATATTGGATAGAAAATGAAGCAGACGAGGCTCACAGTTATTATAAAATCCAATGGCTTTATGTTTGGCTGGCGGATGTGCATTGTACCATCCTATCAAGTCCGATAATTTTTGGAAAAATAATCCCTTACTGAAAGCACCCCATGAAGCACTCATGTTGGAATTTTACCTTTGTCTTCCTCAAGTAATATTTTGGAAAAGTCACCCGGAGATGGGTAAAAAATGAATTTTATTGACGACTTTTCACGTCCGGCAATATCGTACGTACATGTAGGGTGTCCTTGTTCATGCACGTTTGTTTTCACTCGCTGTGCTTTCTTGAAAACGAGATTGTACAACTTTGCAAAGATTGACCTACATGTACCTGCAGTCAATGGGTTCCAGATTCCGTGGAGTTGACATCACGCAGTTGTTGTCAGCAAAGGTTAGATAAAATATTAGAATCTTTCGTAAAAATAGAATATTGCTTTACGTTTATTACCTTATAAATTACCAAAATGTGCAAAATGTTTTGATCTGTTTTTGTTTTGGTTTTTACCCACAGACTACCATAAAATTTCAAACTGTAAACTTTCATCTGCGTACGAGACTGCCGTATTGCACTGTTCTTCATGTATTTTAGATTTTCCGAAGTGATGGGTCAATTTTTGGCAGGATACATATATTTCTCTTTTAGGTCAGCAAATTTTTCAGTTCCTATAAATTGATACATGTATACTAGCAAATATTTGTCAAAGCCCTTTTTCCAAGTTGGATTTTTTCAGAAGAAACTAAACGAAAAATTATTGCAAGTTCTAAAATCTTTGCAGGTTATTTTTCCTCTGCAAGGGTTGCAGAAGCGCATCATCAGGGGTCAACTTTCAGGCTCTATTGAAAGTGTTTGAAATGGCCTCCTGGACTTTCTGCAGGGCCACTGTACCAGTACTTCATGTACATGTATATCTATGACAAGGATTGTGATACTAAACTTTTAATGTACGCACATGTATGTAATAATGTTTATATCGAGTGTAATGTACTAGTACCGTACTTCTGGGAGGCTTTTCTAAGCAAACTGTCAGAACAAGTTTGGTAAAGAGTTGCATTTCAAGTTTTGTGCATGGAAACGTATCCAGAGTGTTTGCGATCTCTTGTACTCCGTGAAGGGCCACAAGGGGACCACAATAGCCCCATTCCACGTGTGTCAATAAAGTCATTCTCTGTAGTCAAGCAGCTGCCATTAATACCTGCGCTGGGGCCTCACTGCCGTTGTCATGGCGATGAAAATGCAGACTGCTACTGGTCATCAAAAGTTCTGGAAAAGATGAAGTTCAGTGTATTAAAATTAGAAATTATTCATTAAAAAATTGCAAGTTTAACCTACGTAATTGGTACATGTGGTTGCATATTAAACTTGCACAAACACAGTGAACAAGGATAAAGGTGATACTTTGTGGACGGCTCAGTGCTGCAAGGTTATTACAGCAAAAATGCAATTTTTTAATACATGTACACTTACCGGGTAGGGCCCTACTCTGAGCATGAAAGAAATATGGTATTGAAACAGATTGCTTTTGTTACAACATACTTTTATTTATTAACCTTAACTCCCCAGAGTGATTTACTAGGAACCATACCCATTCACACAATTTCCAACACCATATATGGTAAACTGTGCACAAAAACTGTTGAAATCTGTTTATTTTGGGTACATGCCTGAACCCATGTTAAAGCACAAGCACTTTAGGGTACAGTACCCAGTGCCACAAATTCACACACTTTACTGGTGTTTAATTCTGTGTAGTTAGGGAAAATTAGGGTTAAACCAGTTTCCCTGGATCAATATACCGATACATGTACCTGTGTATTTCAATTTCAACCAAATTTCTGGCCCTGTTTCAGGTTTGAAATAGGATTTTTCAATAACGACCTTTCAATGTCTATCTCGTGGAGGGCCTCAGCACTGACAAGACGCTGTATACAAAGTTTGATGGCATGCCAAGAGTTCAAACAATACAAGTACGGCACGCATTCATTATAAACTAGGAATAGTGCAGCATGCAACTTTTGATATTAATACACTTCAAACTCTAGCATGGCTTAAATTTCATGAAAAAAATAAGAGCCTCTAGACAGCAGTACTGTAACATTTGTTTTTGACGAACGATAAATCTGAGCTACATTTTTGTAACATTGTTAATTGTATTCATAAATTTCACATGCTAGTACTTGTACATATCTTGTACATTTCCTTCCACTTTCATTAAGTCCAAGTTTCATTTTGCCATTTTAATTTCCATGATTATTTTTCATTGCAAATTTCAAACACAGGTTGTTTGAATTGGTTTTGGCTGGAAACACAGACATGTGACTATGGCAGCTCTGTTAGCTGGTGACTGCAGGCATTGCCCATTATAAACAACTGCTATTTCAAGCTGTTAGTCAAGTAATTCAGGCATGGCTTACATGTACGATAAGGTCCATTAAAGTTCATTGCATCAAATGCCTGGAGAATGATACTGGGATGTAAAGTTGGGGGAATTTTATTGTTTTATTTGCATCGATGGTGTTTTGTAAGGGATTTCATTGCTCTTTGCATTGGTGTTACAAGTTTGTCGATTGTTCAGGCATAATCGGCACTGTACTGTACATTACCCAGTATTTTGCTGAAGTGTTAGGTCCGTTACCTGTATGTGAATAATGTGAAATGAGAAACTATAACTTGATTTTCTAAAAGGTTTCAATATGCAAACAGGAGGCTTATAAATGTTTGCAGACCATACTCTTTGGCCAGTTAGAAAACAGTTTCCAGGGGCCAATTTCATAGCGCTTCTCAAGTGAAAAATTTGTTTAAGCGTGAAAAACCCTTGCTTGACAAATCAGGTGACCAGCCAGAACTTCTTGTGATGTACATGTATACTGTTTTGGAATGGCACCCGGTATTTACCTGTCTTTTGGTTAGCATGATAATCACATGGAGTTTGAGCTAGTAACCTTTGTTTATTAAACAAGGTTTTTTCGAGCTTAAGCAAATTCTGTGCTTAAGCATCTCTATGAAATTGGCCCCAGCATGTTTCCCAGTATACTCCCCAGGGAACTAAGATGGTTTCAGGAATATTAAGATGATGTGGGCCCAATGTGCAGGTATAATGATAACAAGTGCCTACATCCATAATATGCGCTATACAAGAACTGATTATTATTACCGGTATTATCTTCGGGTAGACTTGATTTCTCAAATCTGATTGGTCGATCCATGCCAACAAACAAGTGTGATACATTGCACGGTTCATTCCAAAGCTTGCCCTGAATCAGGAGGTAAAGCAACAGCGTCGTACTTCAGTCTGGGGAATTGAAATTGTTCATATGCACTCAGATACCGTACCAGATTTCATTCAAACTTAACTTGCAAAAGGCTTATTGTCTCTGCCTTTAACGCTACGTACACGTGTGCTTTAGCAGAGGCCCTCAACTTTTGAAAGTAATCCTGTGTATATTTACAGTGCCCTCCTGGGCACTTTACTGTATACACCCTTCATTCCTGTGTGGGTGTCAAAGCAAATTCCATCATACCCAACTGGTACCATGTACTCCCTCATGTCACTGTCAACTGCCCATTGTCAGAGGATGAATACACTATAAACCTGTCCAATTGTAGGGGTTTCTTTGTGTAGAAATTGCTTCTGTTTACAAATTACAGTGACTGATGAAAAGAAATACATGTACATGTATACAACTTGGGCTTTAAAGGAGCAGGCTTGACTACACATCTTACTAGGAAGCGTGGCCTGCTCTCACTAAAAAATTTGTGACCCACTCTGTGAAAAAGAGTCACAAGTTGCCAGACCCACTTTGGACTAAAAGGTACTTTTAAATAATTTTGCACAGTGTAAATCAATAGGAACCCACAGCATTTTTCACCATGGAGTATCCTCTTTCATCAGGATGCCAAACTGAGCGATACATCAACACAAAAAACTCAATTTGCTCTTTCCAATACAAATGAAAACTCAAAAAGTGGCTCTGGCAACTTAAGACTCATTTTCATAGAGTGGGTCACATTTAACTTTTTGTAATTTGGAGTTCCCCAGTAAATCCAGCTTTCTCGTAATACATGTACTTCTACCCTACATAAACCAATGAGTAGGTGTAGACCCTATACATGTACGAGTATATCATTGCCCAATCTGTAGTATTTTTGTTCATTGCTACCAGTACTTTGCCATGGGTCCCTGGGAACTGGTTACACCTGTGCTTTGGTGAGCATTTGAAAACCTATTCATTTCAATTTCTGGTTCAGATATGGGTACATGTGCTGTACATAATTATTCATGGTTTTGTTTGGCTCGGAATCAAATTTGTTGGACTGGAAGTAGAACAAGGCTGTACTTTACATTACAACAAAGTGTGCGCTGCACTGGTACATGTACCTACATGTATTCAGCACTTTTATGTACATGTATGTGTACCTGTACCTGTAACTCCGTGTGAGTGTACACGTACATGTACATTACATATGGGGGGTACATGTATGCCAAAGATGTGAACCTGCATGTACGTCCATTAATCATGCAACAAGGAACAGACTGCTGGTCCTCTGTATATGAGCAGGTGATTTCTGTCTACATGTACTGTACTTGTATAGCAGACTGTATGGTCTGGCATAATGTGCTGGTTGATCCCTATTGATTTAGTCTGTAACCTAAGTCAGTTCATCACAGTTGCTTGTTTAAGTCACCCCTGTTGTGCAATGTAAAGAGTCAGTGTTGAATGGCACAGGGAACGTATAAAAAGACCCCCCCTTTGGCATTGGTGGAGACAGAGTTGTACCAAGTTGTGAGGGTGTTGACAGATTGACGTTGAGACCCTGTCCAGTCTAGTTCCAATTAATGACTGTTTAGCTGTAGCTGTTTAGCAGCATTTTACTATGGGCATCTAGAACAGAGTCATCCCTGGGTGATGACTCTGTTCAAAACGAGCAAAACCAGCGAAGCGTGAAGCACAATGATTTCCTAACGACCGTATTGACTTCCTCTGGTTCTCTTTATATTGTCATACATTTAGCATTCTGTTTCGGCATGTCCATCCTCAGCTTAAGAAAACTTGTTGTCCATATATATATATACTCATAAATAAAGAAAGTTCAAGCAGGTGTTCATCTCCAGTTTCCTTGGCATCAAACGACTAAGAATATTTCTATCCCCCCCCCCTGGATGGGATGCCAGTCCATCGCAGGTTGCTTCCCAAGCTAATGTTGGTACCCATTTATACTCCTGGGTGGAGAGAGGCAAGCAGGGGTGAAGAGGCTTGCCAAGAGCCACAACCATACTGCCAGCAGCTGGATTCGAACCTCCAACCCTATGATTGGAAGCCACTGACCCTAACCACTTGTCCACTTGTCCCCCTACTGGTATATGTACTGGGTCATGTACATTTTTTGTTGGGCATCACAGTGAAAAAAACCAAAGCCCTGCGGGTGCCGTGACAGTCCGGCGTGGGACATTTTCCTACCGGTACCAAGTACTGGTACATGTACATGTACCTTATTTATTTTTGCCAGTCGTACACGGACACACAAACGTACCGGGCCATGTACAATAGAGCTCTCTTGTACTCGAATGACTTTTGTTAAAATTGCAGAAACTGAGAAAAAGAGCTCCCGGTAATGATGCCGAAGCCCTCCTTGTGCCTATTCTGCTTTTGTATGGTAATTTCAAAGTCACACGCTGTAAGTCGCAACCAGAAGCTGGTGGATTCAAATGCCACCTGTCTCTCTTAAACTTCCAGTCACACTTCCTACTACCAAAGTGCTCTCCATGTTGAAGCCCCCAGCCCTCACCAAGGTGCTAAAAATGACTCCATCTTTCATTGTCAGCCGGTCTATTTTACCCCCTAATTGTTCATCAGTGACACATGGGTACACTAGTTATCACCCCCTTTGTCACCAGGGTTTGGTGGCGGTTGGCGGGGAGTGCAGTGTACACAAGGATGTTCTCACTGTGGGACATTAATTTTGTCCCTGTTCTGACAAGCCCATAAATCAATCAATTAGTTCACTCAAAGGGGTCTGTATTTTCTTTCTTGGAGGCCATGATAAAAGTCCACACATCAAAGTTCATGTATTGTACATGTACATGTGCTTTATCTGACTGGGTACTTTTGGATGTGGTACAGGACGCACTTGTAGAGTCACCAGAGTTCTGGATTCTACATGCACACCCCTTCTTGTGCTCGCACCTGCTTGAGATATCTTCATCAAAAAGTCTAGGAGTAATATTCCTATACTGTACATGTACCTGTTCTTCTGCTGAGACTGTTCAGAAGTACCAGTATGCAATGCATCAGGTATTGTTGCGTACATTGATCTGAGTATTAAGTTATCATCCAGAAAGTTTTTTGTATGTACATATGTTCACCGCAGCAGAACCATCATACAGTGTACAGATATCTACGTGTAACTTTCTCTGATTTTTCAAATCCACCCGTTGGTTCTGAAGGATTTTATAGGGAATTAGAGCCTAGATTTTGTTACTTCCAGGGCCAGGAAATTTCGTATGGTTCTTCAAGATGTAAGGATTTTCTGTCCCTTAAAATTCTGGGTTTCCAAAGGTTTAGTTATTCACATATCCAATTGAATATACAACTCCGAACTACCGGTACATGTGTAGATTAGGGCTGTTCCGAATATGCGGATATTCAACCGAGTATCGAATATTCGAATATTATTTTCCGAATTCAAACATTCGAATGCAAAAGTCACGAACACGAAGGGAGAATTTGCTTTTGTTGTAAATGAGAAAAATTGCACTGTGGAGGCTTGTTTCAAGAAGATTCAAATGAAAAGTGACAGGAATCTTACAATGATTCAAATAGTAAATTATTCATTAAAATTTTAAAGGACAAGAAGTACTGTTTGTCTGTAAATCTTTCTAAATCATGGCTGGAGATACTCCTAGATCTGAGAAGCTATTATAGTGATTGTAATGTACTATCGTGTGCGTTATTGCAACTGATTTTGTATACAGATTGTTCATCAACAATCTGCGGATATTCGATCGAATTGAAGGTCGACCATTCAAATAGTGAATTATTCAAATTGACTCAACCCTAGTACAGATTCATTGGGCACAAGTACATACCGGTATACATTTAGATCAGAACTACACAGGGCCCTCAGTTAGTGACATTAAGTTCAAAAGGCGCTGATTTACGGAGTTGTGATCATTTCTTTCTGTTGAATTCGCTTCCATCCTGAGATCAGTATTTCATCCCTTATCCGCTCTGAGCGGAACGAAAGAGGGCATGGGTTTTTTGGTACTCACCGCATAGGCGTGCCATGAGTCGCGCAAGTATACCGGTATGCACGTTTGACGTGGAGCACGCCGAGTACGCGTAACTAATTCATTCTTTGCATACATGCAGAACACGTGCAAGAACCCGCTTGTAACCACCTGTCTGTCTTTCGCCAACTGGGGGCGCACTTCAGCTTGGGCAGATAATTGAACGTTCTGAATGCCTACATCTACATGTACATGTACATGTAGTTTTATTTTTAATAATTCATATGTAGGGCCCCTCCGAAAGCTGAGGGAAAGTTTTAGGAAATTCCCCCCCCCCACAAAAAAAAAATAGTCTTTCCCCGTATGTTTGCCTCATGCACTTTCCCTGTGCTCTTGTGGCTAGCACATGCTCACTTTTAGCCTGTACAGTTGGTCAGCTGGGCAGTGACCCAGTTGCCATGGTCACTTCCTTCTGATTGGCTAAGGCACCCAGCAGGAAATGGAACTTCACCCTCTTTGTTCACCTTGGCGGTCTCAAGCATTCCTTGATGAGCAGCCAGTGATTAAAGACGTTGTCCAGTTTTGCAACAATTACTGATGTTTGCATAACTTTGCTCATTTTCAGGTATGTTCATTTCCTTTCACTATACATGTATCTCATATTTTAGACTTAGTTGTATTTACGTAATTGTAGGATTGATACTGTTTTGTCTTTCTTGAACCCAGTGATTTCAGTTAAAATTTGGCTTAAAAGAAAGCAAAGCAACTAGAGAAATGTTTAACTTTGATTTGTGTTTTCTGAAACTTCCCAAATGATAGTTTCACGGGAAACAGGAAAAACAAGGATTTGGGTTCCAGTTTTGGAAAGTTTGAGGAAGTTTATTTAAGTTTCCAGTAGGAGATGCCAGATTTTGATTGAGTTTATATAACCTTAGAAAAGTGACAGGTTTTGGAGTGCCACTTGCCAGATTATTACGTTGATAAGAGCGATTTCTCATACTTAGAGGTATTTCTTTACGTGCATAGAGGATGTGGACGAATGTGTAATTTAGTACTTTTCCACTTGTTCATAACTTTTGAAAGTGTTGAATTGAGTGTCCGCTCTCGTCACTTTCTGGAGAAACTCAGTAGAGTTGGACCATGCATTTTATATTGCAAGTATATGTACAGTGTCTGTGGCTATCCTACATTGGACAGGAAATGGTCCAAGCAGAGATGAGTCACGCATTCCTGGAACCAAGCCCTAACTCATTAGTATTCGGGCGAGGGTAGGGGAGACAGGATGTGCCCATGTGGTTCACTGGGTAGTGACCACAGGCACTGATTGAGATAAGAGGTCGTTTATCTTCGACCATGTGCTTATATGGCAGCAGCTGCAAGTGCCAAACCATGTGAAAACTAGTAGGGCCAAGAACACACATTTTTCTTGTGCATATTTAATAGGATTGACTTCACTCTTATTTTGGTTCACTTACTTGCGCAACTCAGCCCGGTGAAAAGACACAGTATAGTTTAAGGATCTAAATGAGTATTTGACAATTGTGCTCTTGCCATACTTCTATGCATGTATGAAAATTTTGTGTATTATGTTTCTTTCGTCCAATAGTTATAGTTTCATTTCTTTGGGATTGAATGTACTATTTAGACCTTCTGAATGGTTATAAGTTTGAGCGATAACTTGTTAGTGCGAAAGAAGGTGTTGATTACATGATGAAAGATTCCTTGATGAGCAGCCAGTGATTAAAGACGTTGTCCAGTTTTGCAACAATTACTGATGTTTGCATAACTTTGCTCATTTTCAGATTTCCTTTCCACCAACCCCTCGGGGCTGGCTTACATTTGGCGACCTTGCCAGGACAGGTGCGTCTGTTTGTTATGCAACTCTGACAAGCTAGACGACGTGCGCCTGTCCTGTGACCAGAACCTGTGATGCAGCGGAGAGGGCAGCACCACGAATGACATAGCGGACCCGATCTCCCAGCAACCAGTGCCCCCCCCCCTGTAAGAGAGAGATGGCATCCCTGGACGAGGTGGACGCCGATGTTCATGTGCGGCTGCAGTCAGCAACCAGGGATGTCCTGCTGGCTGTATATGCAGAACTCGGCCTGGAGGAGGGAGATGGGAAGACCAACTCAGCCCTTCTCCGACGAGTGAGGAAGCACCTCAGCAGTGACGACGTAGAGGGCCAGGAGGATGAGGGCCTTGCAGTACTTGAAAAAGTACTGTCAGTGCTGAAGGGGGCCCCATCAGGCACACCGCAGGAGGAGGAGGCAGCCGTATCAAGCCAGACGTGTGCCCCTTCATCGACGGAGGTAGCAGCTGGCCCGGTGTTCCGGAGGGAGTTTAAAATCTTTGGGCAAATTGGTGACGCGGGGCAGAAGGACAAAATAACCTTTTTGTCCCTAATGCATCAGATCGAGGCGGGGTTGGCGAGAAAATACAAGGAGAGAGAGGTGGTAGAGGCCGTCATCAGGGCCATTAACCCAGCGTCACGCCTGAGAAGTTACCTTGAGGGAAAACCTTCGCTCAACCTAGCTGACTTGCGTCGCATCCTAAGGTCACACTACGGGGAGAGGGATGCTACCGAGCTTTACTACCAGCTGTCGAGGGCCCGGCAAGATGTTAAGGAAAGTCCCCAGGAGTTCCTGATCCGAGCCATGGATTTGCAACAGAAGGTCCGGTTCGTCTCTAAGGAATTGACTGCAGGCCCAAAGTATGAGGCGGAACAGGTGAGGGCGATGTTCCTTCACTCACTCCAGACAGGATTCCGCAGTGAGGGGGTACGGACCGACATGCGCCCGTATCTCCAGGACCAGAACATCACTGACGAGGAGCTACTAGAGAAGCTGAACATAGCAGCCAGTCATGAGGCAGAGCTTCAGCAGAAGATGAACGGGTCACGACCCGTCACAGTCAGCAGCGTCTCTCAGAACACACCTGAACCAGCACCCACCAAGACCCCCAAGCCCAACCCTCTAGTTGAAGACGTGAAGGAGCTGAAGCAGCAGGTTGCTGCCTTGGTCACAGCTCTGCAAGCAGGCGGCAACCAGTCCGCCAATGCAGCGAGCAGCAGAGCGACCCGCCCCCGGGGCCCTCCCAGGAAGTGGGGCTGCCAGGGATGCCAGACACAAGGTGTTGGTGACCAGTGTCGACACTGCTTCAAGTGTGGATCACCTGACCACTACATGCGGAACTGCAGCAACCAGTCGGGAAACGGCCAAGGGTTACCGCCGAGGGGCGAGCAGTAACCACCCCAGTGACAAAGTCCCAGCATAGAGAAACCACAATGGAGGAGCAAAGGACAGGAGTAACAGCCCAAGTATGTGCCCACCTCACCCCGAGACAACACAAGAAAGTAAGTCGTCTAGTCGGGAACAGATGCATGGTGCACTGCTACATTGATGGGCAGCGGACAGAGGCACTTTGGGACACAGGGTCCCAGATCTCTCTTCTTCCCCGTTCGTGGTTTCGACAACATTTCGCACACGTCCCCTTACGACCCCTTCATCAGTTGCTGGGCGAGACCCCATTGGATGTGAGAGCTGCAAATTCAACCCCCATCCCATTTGACGGTTGGATCGAAGCAGGGTTCTCGCTGAGTGAGGAGGGAAATCAGACAACCCCAAAGCTGCAAGTACCCATGCTTGTAACCCCAGATGTGTGTGAACCCATCATCGGGTACAACGTCATTGAACAGTTCACGAAAGAGCATGAAGGCGACACCAGGGGCATCCTACGCTCGGGGTTTCCCAGGATGAAGTCTGCAGCCATCAAGGCCCTGGTTAGTCTCCTTCATGATGATAGTCCTGATAGCCTGTGCCAAGTCAGAGTGGGAAAGAAAGGTGTAATGATCCCAAAGGGAACAACGAGAGCAGTGGCTTGCCGGGTTATGACAGGACCCGTCAGCGAAGACATCCCAGTGCTATTCGAGCCCAACATCAGTACGCCATGGCCAGAGGAAGCAGATGTAGGAGAGTGCTGTGTAACAATACAGGCTGGTTCTTGTTCACACATTCGTGTGCCAGTGACTAATCACTCTGGACACGACGTCTTCATCAGAGGCCGAACTATCCTTGGCGATCTGCAACAGGTCAGGTCACTTCTTCCCTGCTTTGACGAACGTGCCCCGACTCATGAAGCCTCCCAAAACTTACAGGTGCGGGTTAATAAAGTGACTGTCCCACAGCACCAAAAGTCATCAGAGTGGACTCCGCCTGTAGACCTCAGTCATCTGTCTGAAGAGCAGAGACAAGCAGCAGAAGAAATGCTGAAGGAAGAGGCTGGGGCCTTTGCCAAAGATGACAGTGACATGGGGTGTATCACTAACCTCAAGATGAACATCCAACTCAAAGATGACAAACCCGTCCAGAAGACCTATCTTTCGGTACCCCGCCCCCTCTACAAAGAGGTGAAAGAGTACCTCCAAGATCTCATAAACAGGGGGTGGATCGCCAAGTCTACCTCTCCGTATTCTTCTCCCATAGTCTGTGTTAGAAAAAAGGACGGCAGTCTTCGTCTCTGTATTGACTACCGGGAGCTGAACAACAAGACAATTCCGGACCGGCAACCCATTCCGAGGATCCAAGACGTCCTTGATGGTTTAGGCGGGAACTCTTGGTTCTCCACCCTTGACCAGGGTAAAGCCTACCATCAGGGATTCATGGCAGAAAACAGCAGACCCATGACAGCCTTTGTGACCCCATGGGGATTGTACGAGTGGCTGAGAATACCCTTTGGCCTCACGAACGCCCCAGCGGTGTTTCAACGGTGTATGGAGACGTGCCTCGAGGGTCTGACAGGGGAAATAGCCGTCATTTACCTGGATGACATACTGGTGTATGGTACGTCCTTTGAAGACCACTTGGAAAACATCCGCAAGGTACTCCATCGCTTACAACAACATGGAATCAAACTGAAGCCCAGTAAGTGCCGCCTGTTTCAGCGGGAGGTCCGATACCTTGGCCGTGTTGTCTCTGCAGAAGGACACAAGATGGACCCTGCTGACATCAGCGCCGTCCAAGCCTTGAAGGGCAAGGTACCAGGAACTGTAGGAGAGCTGAGGAAATTACTTGGTTTCCTTGGTTATTACAGACGGTATATACAGGATTTCTCCCGGGTAGCCAAACCCCTGTATGACCTTCTCACTATCAGCCCAGGCAACCGAGAGAAACCCCAACACCATACCACTCAACGAGGCAAGGTGAAGCCCGCCAAACAAGGTGCAGGACAGGTCCCCTCTAAGCAACCAATCACCTGGACAAGCGAACACCAGCAAATTCTGAACTCCATTCTTGACCGGCTGACCAATCCACCTGTGATGGCATACCCTGACTTCTCCCTCCCCTTTGTCCTTCATACAGATGCGTCCAATGAGGGGTTGGGAGCTATCCTCTACCAGCGGCAACAGGGAAAGCTCAGAACCATCGGTTATGGGTCGCGAACTCTCACTCCGGCAGAGAAGAACTACAACTTACACTCGGGCAAGTTAGAATTCCTGGCCATGAAGTGGGCGATATGCGAGAAATTCCGTGACTACCTATACTACGCAAAGTCGTTCACGGTCTACACTGATAACAACCCGCTCACCTATGTCCTCACCTCTGCCCGGTTGAACGCCACGGGATATCGTTGGGTGGCGGAGTTGTCAGACTTCAACTTCGACATAAAGTATAAGCCAGGAAAATCCAATATCGATGCTGACACCCTCTCACGATTACCCCTCGACTTTGAGAAGTACATGGCCGATTGCACCCTGGAGACAACCCCAATGGCAATTGATGCCACTATCAAGGCTGTTAAAGCGCAGCAGTCAGGACTCTCATGGATAGCAGCAATCACCTCCTCAATCCCTCCCAGCAGTGAGGGAATCCAAGATGTAACAGATCAGGAGATGGCTGCTGACCAGCGAGCAGACCCTGGGATAGGACCGGTACTGGAGTATGTCAGCCGCAACCGACGACCCAAGAAGCATGAGAGAAGCAGAAATCCAGAGACGAAAGCTCTTCTCCATGAGTGGGAGAAATTACATCTCAAACAGGGAAGACTCTACCGGCAGCGAGGGTCCCAGCGACAACTTGTTCTCCCCCAGAAACACAGACGGCGGGTGTACCGGGAACTACATAACGAAATGGGCCACCTGGGAGCAGACAGAGTGCTCAGCCTTGCCCGAGATCGGTTCTACTGGCCCCATATGCAGAAAGACATCGAACACTACGTCACTCAAGAGTGCCCCTGCCTGAAACAGCGACGACCCAACAAGCCAACGCGTGCCCCTATGCAGAGCATCACTACCACAGAGCCATTTGAGTTAGTGTCCATCGACTTCTTGCACTTGGAGCGCAGTAGAGGTGGATACGAGTATATTTTGGTCGTAGTGGATCATTTCACCCGATTTTCCCAGGCCTATGCCACAACCAACAAGTCTGGCAGAACAGCTGCGGAGAAGATTTTCAACGACTTCGCCCTGAAGTTCGGGTTCCCTCGAAGGTTGCACCATGACCAGGGCCGGGAGTTCGAGAACCAGCTGTTCCACCGACTTCAGCAGCTGTGTGGTATTGAACAATCACGTACAACTCCCTATCATCCGCAGGGAAATGGACAGGTTGAGAGATTCAACAGAACCCTACTGTCCATGTTGCGAACTCTACCTGAAGAACAGAAATCAAACTGGAAGGCATCACTTGATAAAGTCGTACATGCATACAATTGCACCCGCAACGAGGCTACGGGGTATTCACCCTTCTATCTTCTGTATGGTAGACCACCCCGCCTTCCGATAGATATCTCCTTCAACCTTCCAGCAAGTACAGAAGGCTCAGCTACCAACCATGCTGACTATGTTGCAAAATGGAAGGCCCAGATGAAGCAAGCATACGCCCTAGCCTCCAGACATAGCTCCAAGACAGCGCTCCGCAACCGGAAACTGTACAACAAAAAGCTACATGGCGTCAGCCTACAGCCTGGAGACCGAGTGCTGGTAAGAAACCTGAATGAGACCGGTGGTCCAGGAAAGCTGAGAGCCTACTGGGAGGAGAAAATACACATTGTCATCAGGCAGATGCAGGACGACATGCCTGTGTATGAGGTCAAACCTGAGAATGGACTGGGGCGGACACGGGTTCTTCATCGAAACCTTCTCCTCTCCTGTGACCACCTCCCTGCATCAGAAACACACGGGGAACAACCTACAGCTCAACCAAAGAAGCAACGACGCTCAAAACGACTAACTCACCAATCACCCAGCCCAACTCAAGACGGCAGCAGTTCCGATGAAGAGGTCTATCTTCAGATGCCACATCAACTGCAGGAGCAGTTCACCCCAGAAGAGGACATCATTCCTGATCGGCACCAGACATTGGGGCATGAAAACCCTACAACATCCATCCAACCTTCATCAGCAGAGCCCCAACAAGAGCTGGAGATGCAGGCCCTTCCAGACCTGGAACTCAACGTGGAGCCGGAACAACAGCCGGGTGTGGCAGCTCTCCCAGAACCCCCTGTAGATGAAGCCCCACCTGAAGGAAGCGATGTATCCACAGCAGAGACTGAAGCCAGGTACCCAAGCCGGAACAGACAGCCACCGGATGCACTCACCTATGATCAACTTGGTGTCCCTCGTCAACACGTTTCTGCAGTACTGCCAGTGCTCGCGTCGGAACCCCCTGCGAAAACCCCAGAACAGGTTTTCGGTGAATATGCCCTGCCCCCACATGTCCCCGCCCCCATTCCGCCTGAGGTTCCCAACCAGCAGATGGGTTCTGCTCAAGCCCCTTACCCCTACAGAATGCCCTATGGGAATGGTTCATTTCCACAGCCATATCCTTCCATGTATGCAGCGCCACCCATGGGATACTACCCTGCACTACCGCAGTATCCTCTCCAGCAGTATGTACAGGGATCGCATCCAGTGACATCTCTACCGTACTTCAACCCACCTGGAGTGTGCTGAACTGAACAATAGTAGAACAGTAGTAATTGTGACCTATTTGAATGATGCTTGTCTCCTCAGGACAAAATTGCAAAGTCTTGCAGGGAAGTGCGA
Organism: Acanthaster planci; assembly: GCF_054643075.1. Lineage (NCBI taxonomy): Eukaryota > Metazoa > Echinodermata > Asteroidea > Valvatida > Acanthasteridae > Acanthaster > Acanthaster planci. Next base: position 11,624,616 of record NC_141794.1, on the reverse strand, counting down.
CTTTCTTTTTTTAACTTGATCTTCTCGATCAGATTTTTGGAATTTAAATTGGCTGATCACCTTGAATGATTCCAGTTATCGCACTATGCCCGTAAACTTATGGAGAGATGTTTTGGCTCATAGTTGGAGAGATTCTCCATAGTTCGCACTTCCGACTCCACATAAGTCCTATAAGGTGATGAGCACTCATTTGTTTTTTTTTGTACATACGTTTCTGTTACGGATTGTTTTGTAATGTTGAGGACAACATTTAATTTTTCGGGGGAGTATGTAGGGCCCCTCCGAAAGCTGAGGGAAAGTTTTAGGAAATTCCCCCCCCCCACAAAAAAAAAATAGTCTTTCCCCGTATGTTTGCCTCATGCACTTTCCCTGTGCTCTTGTGGCTAGCACATGCTCACTTTTAGCCTGTACAGTTGGTCAGCTGGGCAGTGACCCAGTTGCCATGGTCACTTCCTTCTGATTGGCTAAGGCACCCAGCAGGAAATGGAACTTCACCCTCTTTGTTCACCTTGGCGGTCTCAAGCATTCCTTGATGAGCAGCCAGTGATTAAAGACGTTGTCCAGTTTTGCAACAATTACTGATGTTTGCATAACTTTGCTCATTTTCAGGTATGTTCATTTCCTTTCACTATACATGTATCTCATATTTTAGACTTAGTTGTATTTACGTAATTGTAGGATTGATACTGTTTTGTCTTTCTTGAACCCAGTGATTTCAGTTAAAATTTGGCTTAAAAGAAAGCAAAGCAACTAGAGAAATGTTTAACTTTGATTTGTGTTTTCTGAAACTTCCCAAATGATAGTTTCACGGGAAACAGGAAAAACAAGGATTTGGGTTCCAGTTTTGGAAAGTTTGAGGAAGTTTATTTAAGTTTCCAGTAGGAGATGCCAGATTTTGATTGAGTTTATATAACCTTAGAAAAGTGACAGGTTTTGGAGTGCCACTTGCCAGATTATTACGTTGATAAGAGCGATTTCTCATACTTAGAGGTATTTCTTTACGTGCATAGAGGATGTGGACGAATGTGTAATTTAGTACTTTTCCACTTGTTCATAACTTTTGAAAGTGTTGAATTGAGTGTCCGCTCTCGTCACTTTCTGGAGAAACTCAGTAGAGTTGGACCATGCATTTTATATTGCAAGTATATGTACAGTGTCTGTGGCTATCCTACATTGGACAGGAAATGGTCCAAGCAGAGATGAGTCACGCATTCCTGGAACCAAGCCCTAACTCATTAGTATTCGGGCGAGGGTAGGGGAGACAGGATGTGCCCATGTGGTTCACTGGGTAGTGACCACAGGCACTGATTGAGATAAGAGGTCGTTTATCTTCGACCATGTGCTTATATGGCAGCAGCTGCAAGTGCCAAACCATGTGAAAACTAGTAGGGCCAAGAACACACATTTTTCTTGTGCATATTTAATAGGATTGACTTCACTCTTATTTTGGTTCACTTACTTGCGCAACTCAGCCCGGTGAAAAGACACAGTATAGTTTAAGGATCTAAATGAGTATTTGACAATTGTGCTCTTGCCATACTTCTATGCATGTATGAAAATTTTGTGTATTATGTTTCTTTCGTCCAATAGTTATAGTTTCATTTCTTTGGGATTGAATGTACTATTTAGACCTTCTGAATGGTTATAAGTTTGAGCGATAACTTGTTAGTGCGAAAGAAGGTGTTGATTACATGATGAAAGATTCCTTGATGAGCAGCCAGTGATTAAAGACGTTGTCCAGTTTTGCAACAATTACTGATGTTTGCATAACTTTGCTCATTTTCAGATTTCCTTTCCACCAACCCCTCGGGGCTGGCTTACACATAGACACTGTACACCGTACTTCTTCACGTCAGTGCAACAAGGTCATATCTCATATACAAAACAAATACAAGTTACGACCTTGTTGCACTTACAGGATGACTTGTAATCTGCATCCTACATGTAGACATACACTGTGCATACATGCACATGTATGTCTGTTTTACCTATGTACCTTTCCTCATGAGCTCATTTTAACTCAAAAAGTAATAATTTATAATTTACATGTAAAGGTTATTACCAGTACCGGTGCATATATATTGAGTCCCTGTGAAACATCGGGGAAAAGAAATGGACTAAATAAATAAATGATTATACCCTGACATTCCTCAGTCCTCCAACAGGTGAAGGATTGAGGAGTGTTACGATTAACAGTGCCCAACCACTCACAATTTTCTGATGAATTGGAATCAAAATTTAATTTGTATGGAGGGCGCCGCATGTGGTCACCTTTAATATTCAGCGCCTGTGAATCCTTCAGATCATCGGCTCGCCCAACCAAGCAAAGCAAAGTAGAGCTGTAAATTATTACCCAGCCGTAGAATGTTGTAATAATGTCTCCCCCCCCATCTGAAAGCGATAGCTTGTCGGCATTCATGTACACAGGAATTCCTCCTTGCAGGATTTGGGAATCTGTCGGAAACGCAATACGGCTACGTGGCAAGGGTTAGGGTTGGCTGGAGGTCCTGGTATCTCATGTTTTGGTGGTGTTTTTTGTTTTGCCCGTTTTTTCTTGTGGAGTATGAGTTGATTTGAGCTGGCTCATTTTTGCCAGTAGACTTACATTTGTAAATGTCACATCAAGGTAAAACTTCTGCAGTGCCCTGCTACATGTATACATTGGCTGACAGAATAGGTTAATTCGTGCTCAGTGCACTTTTTGATAAGATTTTATGCAACGCTTGAAATTATGGCCTAATCAGATGGGAATAAGCTCAGGTTGATTCATTTCTGTCAATTTGGATCCAATTTTTTGCCCGTCCTTCTTTCCGTCTGACATATAATTTTTTTTATGTTTCGAACTCATTCTTTTGTTTCCAAGATGGAATGAGTAAAAGTGCTGCAAATTACCTGCCAAACAAATCAAAATAGTCTGAAATCAATTTCAGTGATATATCCCTTGTCAAAGTATACATGTCAGGTGCAACAGGGATGGAAAACTGTCACGCCTCAGACCCCAGATCCCTTAAGTGCTGATACATGTACATGAAGTTTTCTCTACCAGAGCAAGCTGCCCTCCAAAGAAATTTAGAACAGTTATGCTAATCGATTATGCATGGAAAATTAAATTGATTTCAAAATCAGCAACATTTACCAGTAACTCTGTTTGTTTGTGTATTTGTTTGTTTGTTTGTTTGTTTGTTTGTTTGTTTGTTTGTTTGTTTGTTTGCACATGCTTCCTGGTTTAAAGAAATGTACGGACGTGTAGGCCAACATGAAGGCATTGCGTCTTTGTTCTTTCTACATCCACACTGACACATACCACCGGTAGGCATGCACAATTCTGAGATTGTATATGGCCAGTGATTCACCCTGTGGGTGCTTTGTCTCATCATCAGGTGGATGATTCTCGCTTGACCTTACTAAGTTCAAGTTCAAGTTACTGCCCTTCCCTACTGAATCTCCCACGTTGACCTTGAGGTTGACCTGACACCACAGGGTGGCACTCGGTGTGGGCCTGCCCCCTGCCAGTATGCACGTACATATCGTTTCCCCACTGTGAAGATCTCAATCAGTGTGCCTCCAGGACTCATGGCTTGGCAAAGGCCGGCTTAAAGGGTTCGTCATCATGATGTGAATGAACTTTCACAGTCCTTGGGAACACGTTCTGTGCTTACTTTCTACTCTTGAATGTGACATCTTTTGTTTGGAAAAATGGACTTTTGTGAAAGTTTGACATTTTGCTGGCTTTTCCTGACAAGTGGGGGGCACTGTTGACGTGATGTCATTGGAGGAAGACACTGTTCATTGTGATTGGGGCATCCGTTCAAATTGTGAACCCATGATTTGCTCATCAAAAATATTTCACATTCTGAAACAAACCTTTTCTCACTAGCCTACTGTCATGGAATGGACCAACAAACTTTCAAAGTAAACTTAAGTTACATGTAGACCGTAAAATGTCCAAATGTTGATTAAATATTAGCCCAGAAAGAGCTGTCTTTTTTTTCTTGGATGGCATCACACATTTGCTCAGAAATATGCTAATTTGCATTAGCATAAAAATAAAAGAAGGTACCAAACTGGCGTTAACATGGCACAAAATACCGATAAGTTGAAAACCTTTCTACATGTAAATACAGGTAGGACACGAAGAAGCACAAACCGCGTTAAACTTTACATCGCATGGCCTTTAAATGCATCATTGGGGTATCTTGATTGTGGGCTTTGTCAGGAAGAAATGTATAACGTAGACGGTAGATAACAAAATCATTGGCCTCAAATCTGTGCCAGGGCTTTTATAGCCAGCACTAACTTTGATTGAAAGTGAAAAACACCATCTCCAATTGCTGAAGTCTGGTGCTCTGTTTTTGTGAAAAGTTTCTCATCTTGTATGCGCTGCTAGGGATGCCAGAGGGGCATGGTGCAGTTTTGTTACCCTTTATCCAACCATCCCAGTGTCCCTCAGAGGCCCAGCAATTTTGGACCCCCTGTGGTCAAAGATTATGTCATTGTTGAAACAGGAGGATTGGTGTTCCCATCGTAACTCAAAGAGAGCTGGGCATACATGTATCAACTGCTTGGTCTTGATGTCCTTGGGAAGCTGAGTGATTTTGGATTTTATTGGTTACAGGTCAAGGAAACTGCGGCTAAAACAGTCGAAGGAGTTTGCCTGATACAGACTGTTCTTGCAATCACAAACGAACGGGGTATGAAAAGTGGAGCATCCGTGCATGTTAAAACCGGCGCCATTCTTTGATTTGTCAACAGAGAAAGTCGTCGTGTGCCCAGCAGAAGGGCGTAAGTGCTTACGCCCTTCTGCTGGGAAGCATGATCACTGCGAAAAAACTTCTCCTTGCAAAAGGACGAAAGTATGCAACTGTTGTATTTTAATGAAATATAAAGATTTCTTGGGGAAAAAAAATGCCCAAGTCCTTTAATAAGTTGTTCAAAGGCTGCTTTTTATACAGCCCAGGTCCATTTTATAGTAAATTCCATCCGTTTTTACTAAATAAAGAGAGTGCGTTTCTTATGCCCTTTCGTCGAGAACTTTTTTTCTGCTGTGATTATGCTTCCCGGCGAAAGGGCGTAAGTGCGCTTACACCCTTCTGCGGGGCACCTGACGAAGTGGTCATTTTAACGTCACATGTTTTTTAGATGGTGCTAGATTTTTGCCCTCTTTTGCTGACACTATTTTCTCTGCAAGCGCATACATGTTAATGAGCTTTCACCAATCTAACAAGTTTTAAAACTGAATTCACATGTTGTTTTTAAGCAAATGACACAACAGAAAACATGCACGTGCATATTTTACGTACGGTATGTTGTGGTGGACTGTTGTTTTGGGCAGCAATGTAGAGAAAGGAAATTTGTGGGTAATCAAGTTGATATTTAATGGCCTACAGGTTCTGTTACATCTAGGGGTACGGTCCACTAATTCAAGCCCCATTGAAAACAGTGTAGAATCAGCACTGTTCAGGGCCCAATAACATGCATACTAACATCCCTGAGATTTCTGAAACACAAATGAAATTATTGTCTGGTCCCTTATCTTTCAAATCAATTTCTTTTCAATTTTTTGTGGGTTAGCCAATTACAATTTTTAATCATTTCCCACAAAACAAAATCACCCCCCAAAAAGTGATTTTTCCGAAGTCTGATTGCAGCCATTTTTCAAGTGGCAACCTTCAACTTTCTCGGGCACTTAGGACCATTTTTCAACCGTATTTTTAGCCCTTCTGCTCTCATATGAAAGCTCAAAAACCCAGGGAGTTGATCCTGGCAACGATTCACACAATCTCACCATTTTGGGGGCCAAACAATCTCCTTTTACAAAAGACACTGTGGGGGTACTTTTAATGCTAATGAGCTGGCCAGAAATTCTCACTTGAATTAGTGGACTACGCACGCTATGAGGTTTTACAAAAGAAATGTAGGTGCATCTGTCTGTGAGATAAATGGGTTTTGTACATGTATATGCTCATGTTGTTTTGTAGTAAAGCCAATAAAAAAATACACCCCATGGGTCTTTGCATGAAAATACACAGGAGCCAACTCCTTCCACTTGCCTGGTGTGCTTTCCCATTTTGACAGGCGAGGTCACAGGGGGTCAGATGCAATTTTCTAGTGCTCTGGGTGGGGTGAAGGCAGAAATGACCACTAGGCTGAGGAAGTACATTACATGTACACAGATTCCACCAACAATGTGTGCGCCTCTCTGTAGTGTGTGTGGGTGGGTTTGTGTGGGGGGGTTGGGAAGCGGGGTGGTGTACGTGACTAAACATGCTTGGGAGATTTTTAACCAAAAATGAAAGTGCAGTGCAACTTTGCATTGTACACAATAACCGTCCTGTTAATAATAAGGAGGTGTCTCTGTATGTTTAAAGCTTTTTTCGTTCTGTTTTGTTACTTTGTAAATGCGCCCGGAGAGCTACCAGATAGTTATTAGGTTAACTTATTAGCAATCCGGCAGGGGTGCTTTTTTTTTGGTCATTTTATTGTATTGACCTGCGAAATAATAAATGAAATGAAATCAAGTTTTGTGAGGATTTCCATGAAGCTTGTGCATGCACATGTATAGGTCTACCGGTATGCGTTGGCAAGAACTGAGTGCCGATACTCCTGAAAGATTTTCTGACATTAAAGAGGACTAATTGTCACCAGCACTTTGGGCATTGTGATCGCTGTCTTTTGAACGGGCTTGCACGATATTCATCAGAGATGCCCGATACCACAAACAGGTGGTCCTCTGTGTTCATTACCAGTCATAAATTCACTGTGTGGATTGGGACTGGAGTGTTAGACCCCCTATAAATTGGATTCCTGGTGGCATCCATCCTCCCTTCGCCTGTACATGTATAACGTCCTGATAAAGGGGGCTGAAGTGGCTTGGTCCGATTGATCATCATTTTCCCTGACAGGTTTGGAGGGCCCTCTTGGGTTTTGATGCAGGCTCAGCAGGGGAGTGGTACTGTTAGCACTGGGGGCCACTAAAACGTTGCCACCTGCCAGTTTCGGGTCGTTGAACAAATTTGCCTCCTTGGCTTTTGATTTTTTTTTTCCACCAGTTTCTGTTTTTACTTGTCTCCTACATGTACATTTGTCATTGATTAATTAAGAATCTCTGGTATGGCATCATTGGCCATTCATAGGCATATTGTTAAGTTGCGCTGGTACATTACGCATACATGCTAGTGTGGGTGCCACAGACTCAAAAGTGAAAGTGTTGATATATTAGGACTTTTCCTGCAAGCTATAAATTAAATTCTTTGGATTTTCATAGTGTTTTGGGATAAATTAGCATATCACCCCAAACACAGGTAGAGGTGTGACAAGGGAAGGACTGCCAAATTGATTTGCCAGAATAGACAGAGTGCTGCTCTCATGATAATCAGGGGTGCCCCCCCTTTTTTTATTGCTCCCACCTGCACTGTCCAAGGTCGTGAATCTTCTGTCACAAAAACTTGGTGGGGTGTAAAAGTAGGATAAGCTTAGGGCATAAGGCATCCCAAAACAAGCACCAAGGAGACCCAGAAGTGTCCACGATCTCCAATCCGGTGAGCAAATCACCTTCTGAACACTGCCACTTCCCACGCTCCGATCCCCAGTGCAGCTAGATCCCCAGTGTACATGATGTAGCTGCACGCCAGCAACTAACCAGACAGGCACTCCACCTGCCGAGATAGAGATTGAGAAAAATTGGGCCATTGTTTGGAGAGTCTCAGAATTTACGATGAGACGAGTTGCGTGTAGAGTTACATAAATTTGATGGAGATGGAGATGGGTGGTTGGAGCAGCAGTTCTAGGGAGAAAAATCTCAATTACTCACAGCCACCTGATAATTGTAAATCACATGGGTGAATAGTGGCATTGTCATGGTCCCAAGTGAGCATTTTGGAAATTATACCAAGGAGGAATTTTTATCATGCGTTTACTTGGTTTTGCGTTCCTTCATCCCAGGTGGATTCTTAGCCTTTTGAAAAGCTGTGAGTAATTGGTGTGGGTTTAACCTGTTTAATTTTTGGGGGGGTTAAATTTAGAATGCGGTCTTTCCCCGAACCAATTAGCTGCAGACTTTGTTGCCCAAGTAACGGATGAGGTTACAGCTATTACTGAGCATTTTCCTTCTCCCTCTATCTTCATTTTTGTCAACAGAGGGCAGCATTCTGTTCCTCTAGGCAGCTCAGTACACTGCTTGTCATGTCCTTCCATGTTAAAGTTCAGGTCACTCTGTGCAAGTACATTACTTACATGTATATTGTACAAGTATCTTGGTAACATGGAGAGCTTTCCCTGGGATATCTCCAAAAATGGTACTTTCCTGGTAACAGTAATCAGACATGGGGGGATGTTGCATACCATACGGTATTTATTGCCAAAGAGCCATGAACCCCCCTCCATTGATAATAGAATGACCCACGAAAATGGACTTGCCCTTAAAGTTAGCAAATGAATATTTAATCAAGGCTTTTCAATGGCTTTTCACGAGTATGGATACATTAATGGTTCTGATGCACCAGGTCAGAGGCGGAGCACCAATTGCTAACAAGAATGATGCTGATCGAGGAATTCTTTTTTTTTCATGCAAAGAGCAATCCTGTTTTTGCTTAATGCACGTCCTTTACAAGTACATAATGCAAAAAGCATGTATTGCAAATCTTCACTTGGAAATACAGTCGGTTCACAATAGTGCGCCTCCAAGAGTGTGTTATATTTTAATATCTGACTGGCAGCCCTAGCGTAATTAGACACAGGACAGGAGGACATAAATATAACTAGATCAAGGTTTCAACGGACTTCAAGTTGCCCACCTTGCCAGCAGTTTTGATCCTCATGCTTGCCATCAGAAAGAAAACAGGAAAGCGGATGAAATGGGCCACATATACCAGTACATGTACATGAACTAGATTCTTTGTCCGTACGCCTTTTACGCCTTTTAAAACCAAGGATAACTTTACCAGTTGGCTTTGAACACTGAGGCATTAAGTTTATCTGGCATGAAAACTTCATGAAAAAGCTCTCGCCAAAGCTTTGCGTGTACATAGAATACAGATCCCAGCAATTTTCTACTACTATTACTTCAAACTGTCTAGTGCGGAATGGTAATGCGAAGGTTGGATTGAACTAGGGGTAGTTATATCTTATTGAAAAAAATTAGAAATTTTGTAAGGAATAAAAAATCTTTCAAAACATTGGCTAAAAATATAAACCTCACACGAGAAACACCAAACAGAATGCTAACATATTACATAGAAAATAACCGACATAAAAGGAGTCAGGAAAGACAAAATAATTAACTTTAAAAACACGAATCACATGACCAAAGTAAAAACATCACACTACATGTACATGTACATGTAGGTAATAGGTTAGAGCATAGTCAAAAATAAAGGGGAAAACTCTCACATGTAGATATAGCAACCTGGTGATAGATGGAACATGTGCATGTATGTGTAAAAAGAAATACCTGGTTGCCACCTACATTTACATGTGTATTTAAAACACTCTAGTATGATGTGTGGAGTGTGATAAAATTCTAGATCGAACGGTGCAGAATTTCAAAAAAGAAAATTGTTGTAACCCTAAATTGTCAGAGTTCCACCCATGAAGATCAGTTATCATTACAGCGTGCTAGTATCACCTGTTCCAGTTCGCTTGCTCCGTGAATGGGTAAGAGGTAATTAGACAAGTATAACGGCCACTTACGGTGCATGCACGTTAAGCCGTGACTACACAAAGGGTTGGAGCTCAGTGCTCTGATGTGCCGATCATTAGCAGATCAGGCTTTCTCCTGCAATTACCGGTACAACTTGGCACAGTGGCTCGCTGCCCCGGGCACAGTGGATTTGATCGGATTTCAATATTAAGCTTGTGACTTATCCGGGAATCGCACGGAAGATCCACTGTCATACGGGGAAAAGATGAAAAAGGGGCATAATGTGGGCGGCAAGAAAACTAAACCACCGGAAAAATCCCTTATGTCCATGGAGGCTCTGGAAATCAAACTGGAAAAAGAGAATTCCGTAATGGAGAGAGCAAGCATAGCGAGCACAGGTGATGAAAACCTATCGGAGGTAAGGGCTTTCGGGGAGACCATCTTGCACGAAAACAAATCATGGTAGTGGTTGAAAGAAGCTATTAAATTAGCTCTTTTTATATGAAAAGGGACTGTAACATTTTTGGTGTATATTTTTTTATTTTATTTTCATATCTAGGGGAATGAAAGTGGTTTTAATGGAAGGTTTTTTTTACCTAAGCCTCTCCCCTACAGATCAAAGATAAACTGGGGGATTGTACTTGTATTTATCCCTCCCCCCGCTGTGAAAGAAAACACTTTTAGGGTTCATCCAAGCAGATAATAAAACAATATATACGGTATGCGTAGCATAATTTCCTTTTCCTTTTTTGACAAACTTTATTCCTATGCATTCATCATAGAATGTACTTCCTGTATTGCATGTGTGTCATCACTTTACTGCCTGTGTGTAAAATGGAATCCAAACCTAAGTAGACCCGGGAAGAAAAGTACAGTTGGAGATGAAAAATCTGTTAGCAGCAAACTGCAGAGCTCATGATCCACCCGGCCTCCTTTCAACCCTAAAAGAGCTTTATATCTAACCCCCCCTCCCAGAATTTTCTCCTGCATTGCCACGGGTATCTTCTTCTCACACCAAGCTGTCCGGATTTATCAATCTAAGTTACGTCGTGACATCAATTTTATGAAAATCGGGTGCCCATTTTGCACCGACAACTGAGCCAAGATACATATGGTGTACTTGCACGATGTATGTAGTTCTTCCACTGACAGTTTTCACTGACGTGTGTGGCCTTGATCTTCAAACAACAATAAACCTGCCATGGAGGGTGGATTTGGGTGAAACTTTACACTTGTCTTGATAACATGTCTTGACATGAATGTAACTTTAATAATAACAGCTTCAAAATGATCTGCCCTCCCCAGCTGTGAGGTGGTCCCCCAATAAAACCAAACAACAACAAAATTCTCTTAGAGGGTAAAGTAGGAAACTTCACCAAGCCTTTGCAAGGATAGATGTATATTGTCGACCCAATGCGCGTTTGGAAAGGGTCGACAAACTTCGCGCATTATGATTGGCCAACGCATTGCAAACTCTTGGTGGCGCACTATTGTGCATCGCCTGTATTATATCCACAACTGTTGTTTTTCGTGTAATTTCCACACCCATTTTTTACTTTCCTTTTTACCTCGGACGTTTTTCATCAGACCTAAAGGGTGGCTGCCATCAATTTCTTTTAATACAAACCTTCAAAATGCACATTTGTGTCTCAGTTTATCTTGTTTCCAACTTTTATTTTGCTATTTCAAAAAAGTTCTCCCGTATTTTACTGCCTTCTTGGTTTTGATTCTGATTAGTATTTCCATATTCATATTAAAACAAAACTGTGATGTCATCCCAGGAGGAGGGCCTAAATGTTTCATTAGTTTGCACACAAAAAAGTCCTGCATTTTTAAACATGTTGCTGCAGAAAGATCGCAGCTACACTTTAACACGTGAGTCGAATCCATTATACTCTTTTCCACAGACGTTGCACTTTTAACGTGTTGTACATGTACTTTCTAGCTGAATTTTGGAAGGACCCCCCGTATTGATACAATCTTGTCCTCTTCTATCCAGTCTCCTTAAAGTAACTACATGGCTTGCAATTTTATTTTGGGCATGCCTCAAGATGTACCTAATAACTGAACCAATCTTTCACTCTGGTTGAATACCACACATACATGTACACGTACATGTACTGTCAAATCTTTTGAAGAGGAGTGCATAGTTTATGTCTTTAAGCCTCAGTGATGAGCCACTTTATTATTCATTCCATACAATGAAGCGTTTTGCGCCAGGGTATTTTCGCCAGAGTCTTTGTCCACCACCTGTTGTTACCAACAAATTAATTACTTAATAATGATACATGGTGCGTTAATCCTCCTTGCATTGGAGTGCACCCCGGGTTGCCATGGCAACTGGAAATATATTTTCAAAGCAGTGATGCAGTCATTTTTGTTCAAGGCTGAAGCTGAAGCACGAACCTTGGTGTTTCCAGCAAGTGGATCTGTTCGTGTATGAAGATTCGTACCCCACAAGTCTGTGCAAATGTGTATAAATGAGGATAGAAATTGCTCTTTTACATTGTAGCAAAAATTGTGATTTTTTTTTTCCAAGATAAAATTTATGATTGTGTGAACAGTATCGAAGGATTCATTGTGGGAATTAAACGTTTGTTGAAACTGAAACCAGATAATAAATTTGTACAGACATTTACCTACATGTACATGTAAACAATGTACATGTACATGTAGAGTACTTGTACATGGACATACCTGAAATAAGATTTCAACAGTAGTAATACATATGGGTCTGTCCACAGTACTGGTAAAAGATGCATTTGTGTGACACTCCGTACAAATTTCCAACTGTGAAATTTTGTCATTACTTTTTGGTTATGTCGTCACTGTTGCAGATCGTTATTACAGAAAGGTCAAGATAAATTGAGCAGTATTGAAGAAGTTACGGAAGTTTATTCTGGAAGCTGTAATGTTTGTCACATGGACAGGCACATTTTTTTCTTAAATATGACAATTCAATGTATCATTAATTACATGTACCTGCAGGTGTATTAACCCTAACAGTCCTCAGTCCTCTAACAGGTGAAGGATTGAGGACTGTTAGGGTTAGATTTTCTTTTTAGTTTACTTTTAGAAATGTTCATTATCTCAGAAAAACAGTTCCAGCGTACAGTATTTAACAGTGAAATTGATTTCATGAATACAAGGTAACGTTTGACACTGGACAGACATCATGTTTGTCACATGCCGGTAACCTGTCACATGGACAGACATTTTTTCTGGTGTTTGAATTAGAGTATGAAAAGAGAATTGTTCACAAGCCAAACTTGTTTGTTTTCAGTTTTCAAAATCATTATTGTTAAAAAGAATATTAGACTTCAGCTTCAATTAGCACTATGTAAGATTTTCTCAATGAGTGACATTTGTTACATGGACAGATGTAACGTTTGTCACATACATGTACATACAGGTATTATAATCTGGAGACAGACAGCCTTCTCACTTTCTTTTCAACAAAACAGACCAACTTTTTCAGTGGATTGTTCATTATTTTATTTACTTGTAATTTGGTTTTGTAATAAATGTACATGTATATACGTACATGTACTTATAACTTGTGACAAACATTGCAAAATAGTGAACAGATATTTGCATTTCCTAAAATCAAATCTTAAATTTTGTTTCTGATGGAAAAAAAAGCACAAACATGATATTGAGTATTAATATCCAAACTTTTCTCAGGAACATCTGTATTTTTGTTGGAGTTCCATGTACCTGCAGGCCTATCTGCTCAAGGAATGGCAAAATAAGCCTGTTTCATGTTGGTCACTCTGTGGACAGACACGAGGACGTAGGCTTACATGTATGTTAAAATAAAATTCCTGTTTGATATTACTCAAGTGAACAAATAAAAAGCCCTAGATTTTGACACATTTCTCAAATGTTATACCAGCAGTACCCATATTTCAACAAATGCATTGTTTTTCTCCCTGATAGTGGTATTTTTAGATAACCTGAAATACATGGGTTGACACAGTTACCGGTATGTACATTTCCCACCAGAACCCCTAATATAAGCTGGACATTTTCATAAAATTCCTATCTTACCAACAACCTAATCCTCTTCAACTGTGTAAATTATATCTCTACAATCATTAGTATAATTGTTCATTTCTTGACTCTCAACTGTGTTTAAGTTTGGTTGTGTGCAGATCTACAGTGTGTGTACATGTATGCGTTAGTGTGGACAGACCCATATGCAGTAGCAGATGTGTGTTACTTTAAGAGGAATTAGATATTAATTCTGGCTATTTGTTGAAGAAGCCTCACTAAATAGAAGAACGATTTATGATTTGGTTCAGCCTCAGGTATAGAGGTACCGTAACAAGTGCACATGCATTCAAGTTTGGTCTTTCAAAAACCTTTCTTTGTGTACATCGCACAAATGTTGAAATATACTTGTAATTTCTGCATACAAAAACTACTGCAGAAATATTTTGAAGTTGAATCGGTTACAGTACTTTTTCTGAGCTGGAGTTTTCAGTGTGGGATGTCAGATTGCAAAGCTTGTGCAAGGGTACAGTTTAATTTGATCGGGCAAATCACTTTGAAAAATAATTTCACAAGGTGCCGTACTCAAGAGGCGTGTCTCTGGTGGGCGTGTCTCTGGTTGGCGTGTCTCTGGTGGGCGTGTCTCTGGCGGGCATGTCTCTGGTGGGCCTGTCTCTGGTGGGCGTGTCTCTGGTGGGCGTGTCTCTGGTGGGCAGGTCTCTGGCGGGCATGTCTCTTCTCTTCTCTGCTATCCTGTCTACATGTACCTTCTGTCTTTCTCCTCTCACTGTAGGACGGACGTTCAGCAATCCATTATGCTGCTGCGTCTGCCAAGGATGAGATCACGAAGCTCCTTATCTCAAAGAGGGCCGATACGACACTCGTAGGCGGGGTAAGCTAAACTGAAAGTTGAGAGACGTTCAGGGACACCAAAAGATGGCAATCTTTGTAGACATTTGAATATGTCTAATATTTTTTAAATCCTGATCATCATCTAAAACACTTGTTATAAATCAATCCCCCCCAATGTGGTGCATATGCTGTCCTTTTGAACAGTTGTCGCCTGTGTGATTTATAATCTCCATTGTTTTAAAAAGACTTTCTTTTCTTGGTACCACTTTTGGTGTCATTTTGTGTGCCTCTGGTAGTCTAGAGATGTACTTCCATAAACACGAGCACTTAACACTGAGGGAAAAAATGGACGGCACATTTCACTGCACAATGCTATCAGCATTTCTTTCAAAATCAAATCGTAACGTTAGCAAAATGCACATTTTTGTATTTCATTCACACGTAGACTTGGTGATCAGATTTTTCTGAAACTCCGCATGCATGTGAAGAGGCTTACGATAAGCCTATCTGTGAAATTTTGGATCAGTTCCACATAGGTTTTTTTTGGTTATGTTCATTTAAAGTTCCAAGCGTCATCCCTGTCTCCCGACCACCCAACCCCAGCTCTTTTATCATGAAGAAGCTAACTCTTCCCATTTCCCCCTTACTTTGCAATAGCCTGCGAGTCAGCTGGCCCTCCACATGGCGGCTTCACGGACTAGCGGTGGCCTGCTGCAAGTCCAGCAGCTACTGAAGACGTCGGGGAAGGATTCCAGGCTAGCCAAAGATGCGGTAAGCCTCTTGATTAGTAGAGCTTCCACAAGGGCAGTGGGCAGGAAGTTATCGAACATGTTCCAACTCAGTAGTCTGCAGCTTGTAATCCGAACTGAATGGAGAGGGACTCTGCATCTGCCTCAGCCAATCGAGCCTTGCTCTTTTCTCTTTTCTTAATCTGTGATTGGTCAATGTCTGGGGCTTTATCCAAAACTTCACAGTCAGTTTCAAACCTCCGCTGTTGGAACTGAATTCAAGCCGTAGGCCTTATATTGAATAATCATAACGATATATTATTAGCAATGCCTCACATTGTCAACAAATCGCAAAGCTCCCCGTAGTTGGGTAAGCGTACCTTGAAAGAGAAAGAAAATGATTAAATGTTAGGCCTTGTGTGGTTTTTATGGCAGGAGATGATGCCGTATTGAACTAGCATCCCAACTTAAGTGATTGACTGAAGGGTCTTAGTGATGAGTTGTTCTCCCCAAATTTTTTTGTTCAACTTCATATGTATACAAACTTGTATGAAAACTACTTGAGATCTTGTGTTGCGTGTATTGAAAACTACGCTTTTAACCTTAAAACAGCCGGGAGGGAAATATTCGAATAAACAACAATGCATCACCAAAGAGAAGCAAATTTTCTCCGTCAAAGTCTGAAAAAGTCCAGCATTGTTTTCGTGCACGAAGAAACTCAGCACTGAAGTTGTCTGTCCGGAATTACATCACAAGTTTGCTCTTTACTCGTGCCTGTGAAAATCTCCCCAAAATCAAACCAGTACAGAAATACTCTTTAACAAGCAAAACAAAACAAAAAATGGAAACAAGGTTAATCAAAACATTTTAAGATTTGTATAGAATAGAACTCATTGTACATGTATAGACCCTTTAAATCCACAAAACTGACGGCCTGATGGACGCAAAAGGAGATTCAGAAACAGTGGCCGTAGAAGCTGATGAGATTGTGCCGTTCTACCCATTCACCTGTTCATCTCTCCATCCCCTACCCTTCGCTTCACATTCGGCCACCAGCTTCCCCTATTATGACTGGCCACACTTCCAGTAGACTCATTTAATACATCGGCCGCCATACTGCCAATTAAAATGGGATTATTTTTCTATGCTTCTGTGTATTGGTTTTGACATGTACTGTACGTATTTTGTATCTATGTATATTTTTCTATCAAACTGCATGTACATTGTACATGTACTTCATTATGTACATTTATGATGATGGTCTGTCCTGCCCAAAGTATTTTTGTTATTAAAAAAAAAAAAAAAGCTGGATTAAATCCTCAATTACGCCCGAAGCAATTTGTCGGGTAATGCCGCAGAATATAACTACGTGTAAGCCCCCCAAAAAGTCACAGCCAGTTCATAAAAAATTCATACATATGCAGCTCTTCATTAATTATCTCTTAATGAGAGCAGAAACATAACTGTCTGGTGTGGGTGAGAGCCCGTTGACTTGCTTGTGATGTCTGGAGCGGTGCGGCACGGAAATTGCGCGGGGGCAATGGCGAAGAAAGTATGTGGTACTGGGAACAGTGTGTTTTTGCAGTGTTGACGATATCAAGAACTTTAGGGAAGTTAGCTACAGTACATGTATTGCAGTGATTTGCATTTTCACAAGTACCAGTTGTTTCATTTGGGTTTTTTTTTTTTGTTTGTTTGTTGGTATTTTTCCAGAAATTATCCGCACAGTGCCGCGGATGATTCTGGAGATGAACAAAGAAATTGACTGGAAGGGGTTTGAACCTGTGACCTCTGGAGCACCACAGTGATTCATATTCCTTTCCAAACAAATTCTTCGTTTATAAGAGCCGCTTTGTGTGTGATCAGTTGACAGTGGTTTTTGTCTCCCTGTAATGATGTTTGTTTGGTAGGGACACACTCTCTGCGTCTACAGGACGAGGCCGTTACTGTGTCAAGGGGACAGTTGCTTCTGTCAGGAATTTCGAGACCCAGTTGTTGGGACTAAAACCTGTCCCCATAAGGTTTTGGGTCCCCACAACATCTAATGTGTGGTCACCACAACTATGGTGCCGGAACTACATGTACGTTCACGCGCGCTCGATGCGGGCAGTTCTGAACGTGTGTGACCAACTTCTGTTGGATTCATTCAATTTCATGTGTAGTCGTCCGGTGCCCAGTTGAATACTCCCCCAACCTCTCTCGCTTTACCGTCGAGGGAGCCCTTCTGAGCTGAGAGCAGCGAATCACTATTTTTGCATGTGGCTTCCATCCACAGAATGGCTGCATACCCCTCTTCCTGGCGGTGGAGTCTGGCAACATCTCGGTGGCCCGGGAGCTGCTGACCCACCAGCGAGAGGAGCAGCTGCGAACGGTGAAGGCGGACACGGGCGACACGCCGCTCCACGCGGCCTGCCGCCGCAAGGACCCAGATCTGATCAAGCTGCTGGTGGAATGCGGGGGCAGCGTCAATGTCCAGAATGTAAGTGACTGAGAGCGCAGTTAGCAGAGTCTGTGTCAGTCTCACAATTTATCAGAATGAGGAATTATCGCAGGTTGAGAAAAATTGACGGCTGAGAAAGTTCATGCATGAAAGTAGATCCAACATCAATATAGGGTGTAGAGACAATTCAGCATGCCTTTGTAAGTATTACAGTTTGTCAATGAAAATTGGATTACTGAGATCGTGTATGCAGGCGTATCCAACGTCAACATGCAAAATGGAAGTTTAGAGATCATTCGGCACGCTCTATGTTACTCTTGCTTTATACTAGAATATATGGTGCATGCAGTTCTGACGAGTTCTGATGAGTTTAAGGACGAGTTGATAAGTTTGTGCCTGCAAGTGGAGCCAACATCAAAGTGGTCAATGCGCAGCATGAATGAGGGAAACTTTGGTGGAATCCACGTCAGTGTTTGACAGCTAGTCATGACAGCAATTTTGCAAAAATTCAGAAAAATAACGAATGAATGACGGCTTGATTGCACGTGCAGTGCCAGTCGCCTACAAGGGACATTTACAGTGCAGAGATTTACAGCGCATCATTCACCAGTGCTTAGAGATGTAAAACGGGAGAGGTGTATTTTGCATGAGTAACAAAGCCAGACTTTTTGGAATTTGTTGGGGCATCCCCCCCTCCCCCCGGCCGTCTTTCTGACAGATGACCAGAGGAGATATTTTGGGAGTTCACTACTGTTTATTTACACAAACAGTTTGGTTTACTAACAGGACGAAGGGCACTCCCCACTGCACATTGCCGCTTGGGTAGGGGACGAGACGACAATGAAATACTTCTATCTAGCGAAGGCAGATGCCAACATACTGGACAAGGTGCGTACACAAAATATTGCTCCTCTTTTGCATGTGTGGTTTTACCCATCTGTCGTTTAGCCAACTTCTTGCACTAGTTTAGAGTCTTGAACAAAGTGTAGACACCGCTTGTCAGAATCACAGCAGTGCTGGAAGTGCACTTTGTGCCTCAAATGGTTCACCTCTGCTACATGCAAGAAAAGTTCTGAGCAGTGATGTGCATTCACAGCTCCCTAATTTGTTTCAACTTCATGTGTTATGGAACATAAAGCAGCTCATTACAGGGCAGGAGAAAAGTTTGGAAATTTGGTCAGAGTTGGACAAATTTCCCCGAGAGGGAAGTTGTCTCGGACTTGGCTTGTGGTTACTCGTCCAGTGTGCTTGATTATCTGGCCTTCCGTAATAGTAAAGATGCAGTTGACCTGCATTTCTTTCCCAAACCTTCACAGGCCATGACAGCTGACAAATTCACCAAGACCACACAAAAATGTACATAAGTAAATACCAGTATAAAATTGAAGCATTTTGGTTATGTTTTCTTGACTGGGTTATGACACTGTTTCAGCCAGAATTCAGACAAAACGGACCGTGCATTCCACAAATGTGGCGCATCCAAGTCTTTGGTCCAGTGAGCAACACGGGAATGTTTCTAAAGACAATTTCCTTATGTTCGTATACATGTAGCTGAGGTTCTTGCTGAAACTAACGTCAGAGGAAAGTCAGATTAAAGTCTGTTTACGTGTACATGTATACCACACATGGTAACAGGGGATGGATGAACTAAAGAAAAAGGGGTACATTTACCTTAAATGGAATTCAAACCAAAACATGTAGGAGTATATATGCACCTGTTCAATAAATCTGGGTGACTGTTTCCCTCTGGGTCATTCTATAAATTTGGGGTCCAGAGTGGGACATTTTTTCATCCCTGTCACACCTGATATGTACATGTATACTTTGTCAAAGGATATATCATTGAAATTGAGTTCAAACTACTTATATTTGTCTGGCAGGTGGGCCTAATTTGCAGTACCTATTCATTCTTGGAATGAAACAATGAGTTCTAAACAGTCAAAAATCATATGCCAGAAGTAACAGCGACAGGAAAAAAAATGACCCCCAAACTTATTGAATGACCCACCTGCAACCAGTTTGGTGTGAGAAAGCTACATGTATAGGGAATAACAAGGCATTCCCTTTAAAAATGACAAATGAGGGAAGAGGGCACCTATTGCGCGCCCCTTTGGATCCCTTTGGTGTCAGAGTTCATCTGAACTACTCAGGAACTTGAGGCCGGGACTTGATGAATGACTTGAAGGTTGTGATGGCCCGATTGCTATTCCAACAAGCCATCCTCAACCAACAGCGGCGGAACAATCGCCGGGCATCGGCCATTAACACTATAGGCCAATCCATTATGCCCCCCCCATTGTTGGACCTGCAAAAAGTGAAGGGGGTGGGGATATGCCTCGGTTGAAAAAGTGGGCCCTTCCCTGCTTCTGCTGCCAGTGTTCGCAACCAACATTTCTGGGTACATGTACATGTATAAAGGAAATGAAGTCAGTTTGGGGATGAATATGTTGTCAGGAGTCCTTTAACCCTAACTGCCCAAGGGTTGCTAACCTTCCCATTCACACAAAGTTAAACACCCATGTAGGACCTAATGCACAGAGGCTGTTGGACTTAGTTTTTCTGAGGTATGCCAAACCTAATGCAAAAGCCAGCTGTCTGGGCCTACCAGACCTATCCCCACAGAATTAAACACTTTACTACTGTTTAATTCTGTGTGGTCGGGGAAGGTTAGGGTTAAACAATTTTAAACCAATTTGAAAGAATCAGCTGTTACATAGTGGCTAAGATCTGAGGTGACTGCAGAAGCTTAACCGTGCTCTATCCTCATAGTCTTCTGGTGAACCTCACCTACAAAAGAGTTCATACATGCACTTTACTCAGTCACAGACACATTCTCAGGTAATCTGTATTCCTGGGGGAAACCGACAATGCCGCCGATCCCCTGAGCCTGTGAAGGCAGATACATGGATTATGCTTGATCCCCGATTTGTTTTGTCCCCCACACACAGTGTTTAGCGAGTCTGTGGAAGCAGACTGGACGAGTACCCGAACTAGCGCTTGGCCACTTGACAGGACCTGTGTGGTTGTAGTGATTTTATCCAACTATATGAAGGTGTAGAGAGGAAACCGTACAAATTTGTACAAATGACTTTCAAGAATCACTTTTTGGGGGCATGTTACTGCATTTCAAAAGAAGGCTGTGAAACGTGTCCACTTGCATTTCTTGACAGTCTGGTTTGGGGCCGTAATTAGTTATCATCAGCAGTTGTTGAACAAAATCATTAATTGTAAGCTGGTTAATAACCTGTGGAAGATGCCTTCGCACTCTGTCTAGGATTTTTTTCCCCCAGTCCAAAATTCAGGGCACAAGTTTGGTGACCCAAAAACCCAGGGCATTCTCTTACATGTACACAACGTTTTGACGTAAGACCCATTTTAAAAGAAAAAAAAAAGGATGGAACCGTTGGATGCTTTGGCTTGGGGCTTCACTTTACTTGTTACCACGCACTCCAAGCCATTTCTCCATGGCAACTCTGCCGAACGTCATTCATTATAAAACATCCCCACCACATTGCCCACCGTCTGGTTGTACTGATACGTGTCATTTGTCACTGTCGCCTGAGCAGCCGACCATATCAGTACCGTGGTCATGGCTTGATCTTTTTAATCCAGAAAACAATTCCAGCCAGGTATAAAAGTATATTAATTGTCCACATTTTTCCCCCGATATAATTTTGTGGCAGTAGCATGCATGCACATTGGTGGAGTGTGACAGTGGAGAGGGTGGAGCTGTAGGCAGGGGAAGGGGGTGAAATCTTGCCCCATCACAAACGTTGACCTTTTTTTTTTTTTGAAAATTGAAAGCCTCCAAATTTCAGAAGAAAATCTCTCCCTTTTGCCTCTTCCTACTCAAATCCGGATTAGCCTCAAGTTAACTTTTAACATAGTAGTTGTGAAAGACCAATTAAAAAACTTCCCGACAGTGTACTGAGTACATGGTTTTTATCCACATGAACATGTCCATGTACATGTATGTGTGTAAATCTAGGTCTGCTCCTTGTGCATACACGTGTTTGTGCTCTTCAAAATTTTGAGATAATAGGTAATTCCAGAAATTAGGGGTCCACAAGTGTGGCATTTTCGTCTCCCTGTTACATCTGACATTTGTTATTTGGCATGGAAATATCAACGACTTTGAATTATTTTCACACTTTTTGTATTTGTTTGGCAGGTACATGTACTTTGCATTAATTCATCACTCTTGGAAATTAGAAAATGTGTTCTGAACTCACAAAATCATATGTCACATGTGACAGGGACACCAAAAAAATGGACCCTTAATTTCTGGAATTACCCATACATGTATGTGTGCAATCAGGCGTACGACGCTCAGTTCTCGTAGTTGATGAGCCGTCATATGTGTATGGTTGATTCATACCCCTGGAGGATTTTTTTTAAAGGGAAATAAAGTCTGACATCCATTCTTCGCAGACTGGTCTGGTTCCTGTTTCCAAGTGTAACTTGTGGGGCCATGGCTTAGCTCTTCCCTCATCCCTGCACCTCAAAAAACAAAGTGTGTTGTTTGATATCGACAGAAGATTCTCACCTGATACATGTACATTGTATAATCCAGAAATGGATGTGTTAGGAAACGTGAATTCACGGTCTCCTCCCGCCCCCGCCTCTCTTCCACCAACAGTTGGATCGTTCCCCGGTCCACATTGCCGCCGAGAATGGCCACACGAACATTGTGGAGTTGCTCGTGGATAAGTTTAAGGCCAATGTGTCAGCCCGGACCAAAGACGGCAGCACCCTGATGCACGTGGCCTCTCAGTGTGGCCACCCAGAGACGGCGCTCATGTTCCTCAAGAAAGGTGTCCCTCTTCACATGCCAAATAAGGTAGGCTGGTCTCCACTGCCATCTCTGTGCAGGCTTTCGTGGGTGTTCTTGAGCAGGGCACTTTACTCTGATTTTCCAATCAAGGTGTTATACTTGTCCACAAGCTTTTTATGCGAAGATTCTAAATTTGTGATTTCAAGTCTGCATTGTACATGTACTTTTTAACTTAGTCACATGTAAATGTAATTTCCCAAACTCGCTGCTTCTTTGAAATGTGCCGGAAGCCATCATGCTGCTTCTGTGTATGTTCATGAGCAAGGCATTTTACTTTGATTTTTTCCACCAAGTATTCTGTATTCCATAGGCTTTTGTGTGAGAAATGGGAATTCCGAGTTGTGTACTCATTTCAAGTCCACACTGTTCAATGTACAAGTGCCTGGAATTAAAGCTCTGAAATTCAGCATTTCTTGGAAATGTGGCCAAAAAGTCATCGCAAAGTTTAGACTAGACCAATGTCTTCCAGTAAAGTTGGTACCACCACATCAGGGTAGGGCTGGCATTCATGAGCTCTGACCAAAAAAAAGAATACCATTCTTGTAATCCCATGCTGGAAATGTAACATTGTTTGGTATCGGCAAATACATGTAGCAAGGGAGTGAGTTCTTTGTCTTTGCCCAAGTATAGATAGTTTGGCCAACATGCACTCTTTTACTGCATGGCCTCAAGGGATTAATCCATGTACAATGTCGTATGGCTGTGCAAGCAGTCCGTCGTGCTCATTGTGAGGATGACAGTGACTCCTCGCAGACCGTCCCCACGATTAATTGTCAGTCTCCGCCTTAACGACCAGCAACAACTGTCTGCGGTATTTATCGTGGTTTCCATGGCAATAGCTTAGAATATCGCAGGACGTAATGGGCTGCTATTGTTCGGCTGGTAAATGCGTTTTCTTAAATTGTTGGATTTTAATACCAAGTATGCTGTACAGTCCAATAATTGCACGGCAGCGCCATGGCCATAATCTGTTTATGTTATCACAAATGTGCCAGTACCTATTACAAAGTGTAGAAGAGGATTTGTCAGCTGACAGCCACTGTCTAGAATTAAGTCGTACCACTTGCGCTTCCGTGAATATGTACATGTACGCATTGCAATATACCCAGTGTTCAGTTTATATCCCATAATTGTCTGACCTGTGAGCTTGCATTAGAGTGGGGGGGCCCATCTCTAGACTTGTCAGTCGCACTCGGAGTGAACTCGGTGGAGACTACAATCTGGTTTCGGAGATTTGATTGTTTTTTTCTCCAAAAAGCAGAACTGTGATTCCAATCCAAGTCTCTGCGACAAGATTTGTCAGGATTTTGCCTGATTTGGGGATTTTATCATAAGGATTTTCTCAGTGTCTGGATTTTTCAAGCAGTTCCTTTTAAAATCTGGGAAATCCCGAGTTTACTATTGTACTGGGGAACATTTTACATATAAGTTGGTGCACAAGTACATGTATTTTAAGGGGATAACTTCACTGAGGCAAACACAAATGTGTATGGGTCATTCCATGAGGGTGGGGCACAATTTGTGACGGTGTCCACTGTTACGTGGTTTCCGTAAAAATGAACAGCTATTTCCCTGAATGTGGATTCCAAATTATACATCTTGCTAGGCTGAATACAGAGGTGGGTTACTTTCACTGAGTAAATGACCTCCTCTGCGGGTCGTGACAGGTGGTAAAAGTTACCCATGTAACAAGGAAACCATCACAAATTGTGCCCCAACCTCATGGAATGACCCACGTGTCGTAGACACCTTCCTATGGGGCCCTTAAAACCACATGTGATTATTTTGTGGATACTTCATTTTCCTTCAATCATACCCTTGAAGTCTGGAATCAAATGGCTCCTCAAAAAGTGACCGGTTCTTTATGTTAGCCATCAATTAATTAACCAGTTTAAGGTTCCTTGTACAAGTACTGTATACATACATGCACATGTATGCATTTTACCTTGTTTCTATCAGGCTGGTGCCGTGTGTCTTCATGCAGCTGCCAAGCGTGGTCACATGGCAGTGGTCAAGGCACTGTTACAAAAGGGAGCTTTAGTGGATGCCAAGACAAAGGTACCCGTACCTTATTGAATGTCTCTTTTTGCCATTATGCATCAACATCGCCTTCTTAAATATGTTCTGCTCAAAGTGAATCTTCATCATAACGGGCAGAGAGATCTGGCTTGTTCCCATATTAGAAATTTATACCGCTTTGGTTCTTTCCAAGAGGAAGGTCCATTTCATGCGCCCAAACAAAAGCCGGACATAAACAAAACTAGGATTATTGAATCAAAACAAAAGACTGTGCAGTTCAAGGTATTGGGTGCACTCGCCCACGTGACAAAAATCACACGATGGAACCGCCTTGGACCTAATTGTGTGGCATGTGAACATCTGGTAGACGTTCAGAGGACATTATCTCCAGTAATCCAGTGATCTTCCAAATTGCAGGAATTTCATAAAATGTATTCCATGAAATTTAAAAAAAAAACTTCAACCTTTGATCCAGTGTGACAATACCAGGAAGACGTCTCAACTTTTCACGGCCCATTCCACCTGTTCAGTGTATTGCACGCCACCATAACATCACAGCGTCTGAAAATGCCAATGTTTTGCGTTCGCTTGTCTTGTCTTGTCTAGGACAGCTACACAGCATTGCACATAGCAGTCCAGCACTGCAAACCGTTGGTGGTGCAGACTTTGCTGGGCCACGGGGCCCAGGTGCAACTCAAGGGAGGGAAGGTAAGCTGGACATCGTCGGAAAATGCCCATGATGAAACTTGAGCCTACCTAGCAAGAGGCTGTATTGAAGCCGTGCTCTTTACTTGTAAATCTTAGAAGTGTTATACTTCAGCAGATACAGGCACTGTACCCAACACATCTTTTTGATAAATTGCAACCGTTGTTGGTCACGTCTCTACGTACATACGCATGCATACCCCAGCTGCTATGCTTTGACATCAGCATGGTAGTATTCTGAAATGACAGACTTGAGTGAAATGCTTTTATTTCACTGTACATGTATGCAGTGTTGTAGTTGAGTACTTTCCGAGTACCAATGTTCTCCGCAAAGTACTGAACTGGGTAAGAGGGAATAAAGCCAGAGTGCACAGGCATTTGATGGTAAATGTGCAAAGGTAAGATTCCAAAATAAATGTTAGACTTCAGACACTCCCAGTTGTGTAAAATTTAAGTTTTAAGGAGAAAGGTACGTGGAAAGTACTCAGCCGAGTACTTTCCGAGTACTTTTTTCCTAAAAAGTTAATTTTAATCCAACAGTGAAGGTCTGAAGTCATGATGTTGCTTTGTAATCTTACCTTTATGCATGTATCATCAAATGCCGATGTACTTCAGCTTTGTTCCCTCCTAACTAGTTAAATATTTGGCAGAGAACTTGGTTCTCAAAAAGCACTCGACTATATCACTGCATATATGTAAGCCACTGAACTTGCTCAGAAGCAAACTTTGTACATACTTTAACACATGCAAAGATATTATGTTACTTAGTGGGACGTCAAAACAAAGTACAGACTGTGCTCTTTGCAATGTTTGTAAAAGGCTATGGCTGTGGCAAGCCAATGGCTAATGACTGTTATCACTTTCCATAGTCATGTGTTACGTACAGCCGCAGCCAGTCGATTTGGACACAAGTCTAAAGTACAGTCTGGTCAGATCAAGTCAGATTTGCAGATATATATCATTATGCCTTGGGGGAAAGTCCCTCCGGGAATATACCCTGGCCGTGATGTTTGCTGTCGTTGATGAGATCTCATTTTGTCCAAGTAATGACACCTCTTTGAAAGGGAATTCATTGAATGGTGGATCTGTTGGGCATTCCTGTAGGCGGAGGAAACACCCCTGCACATCGCAGCTCGCATCAAGGAAGGGGAGAAGGTAGCGGAGATGTTACTGAAGAGTGGCGCTGACGTCAATGCAGCGATGGCGGTATGGGTTTTTACCTCAGGCCAACACAAAAAAATTGTTTTGTTTCCTAATTCATCCAAAAGACATTGGGGTGGGAAGGTGGGTAACACATTTTTATAAGGTGCAGTTATCAATCCTTGATTGAAAGATCAAATAATCGAAAGATCTACTAATTGATGAGGTGATTTCCTAACTGAGTGGATCCTATAATCCTTTAATCAGTTAGTCACTTGAGAAAGTTATATCACTCAATTGAATATGCTTAGGTAGCATAGAATCTTGGCATGCTGTGTTGTTATTGTAGCGAAAACCTGCTGCATTGTGGTTGAGACCATCATAAGACCAGTCATAAGAGCAGATACCAGACCAGACACAAGAGCTTACGCAAGACCAAACATAAGAGCAGTCACAAGACCAGACAAAGATTTAGACATAAGAGCAGTCACAAGACCAGACACAGAACCAGTCACATGACCAGACACAGAACCAGTCACATGACCAGTCACAAAGGATTGCTATTGTTGCAGTTCATTTGAATAGCCCCTGACTTGCATTTAGACTGGAGGTCTTGTGTCCGTCTTGTGGTGGTCATTATAACTTTTGACTACACGTACAACACTGGAAACCAGAGGTGCGAGGCCGGAAGTCCACATGTTTTCCTGTTTCTTCAATCTGTAGAATGGAGAGACGGCCATGCACACAGCAGCTAGACATGGTCATTTGTTGATGGTACAGGCGTTACTGGAAGAGGGGGGGGATCCTGTGTGCCAGTCCAAGGTAAAAAAAAAAACCACTTCATCTCGGGGTTTTTCAAGTTGACAAACTAGTCTCCGCAGGTTTCCCTTCGTTTTTGTTCATCACCTACCAATACCTCAGGGAGCTATTATCGACTAGCTGGCCCCAAGCCAGGTTGCAGTTGAGTAATGTGTCTGTGTCCCAAGATGGAGGCCGGGAAACCGTTGGCATGGAGACTGGAAATAAACGTCCATTTGAGCGCGGGCTAGTCGTCCATCAGTCCACGATGCTGATGCATGTATTTATTATTCATACCCTGTCAAGTTTATTTGCAACTAATCATGTGTTCCCAGCAAGAAATCTCTGTGCATTTGCCGTCGTGCACATCTGTGGCTTGTCCAATTGTTTTGAATTTCTCAACAATGCATTTCTGGCTGAGTCAGTCTGAATTATTGAACGCCTGAATATATGGCCATCCATTCAAATGAATGCTCAGTTGTACTAAATTTCTTGTTTTATGTCCTTTTTTTTTAATTAGTCTGGTGAGAATCCACTCCATATTGCTGTGCGACGGTCGCATTACCCCATCGTCAAGGAGATCATACAGTTCTTGCACAATGAGATGTCGCGCCTGGATGCCGTCATGGCAGTCAACGAACAAAGCACGGTGAATGAGATTTCAGCGACTTCAAAACCACTTCAATACATCATGTCACTGTTGAGAGAAAAGAATAGTCTCTTTTCCAGATGTTATGTGCCTCAGAAGTGACGCATTGTTCTTTTTGGGGTGTGGGGGTTGATGTTTTGGTCAGTTTTGTGTTTCCTTCTCTATTTATTGCTTTGAAGCAATGTCCATGTGTCCAGTGACTTGGCTACAAGGAGAATCAGCGTTTGCCTAGTTGGTGGGGCCTATAACAATTGTTCATGGGTGTTGTAAGGAGGATACTCACCACCCCTCCAGAAGAAAAGTGAATAATAACAAAGGAAAAATAGAGGAAAGAAAAGGTACTGAAGAAAAAGCTGGTGGAAGGAGATGAAGATCACTGATTGACCCCCAGTTGACCCCCTCCTGCTGTTTACATTTCCTTTAACCGGACGAGTTATTTGCCCCCAACCCCCCCTAAATAAAAGTTCCCCTTGGAATAAATTTTGGCAGTGCGCATATAATTGTCAGTTTGTGTTAAGAATTGTGAACCATGGTATTAAACAGGAAAATCTGTTTGATGGGTTGTTTGTTGCTATATAGACTAATCCGATTAGACGCCATAACTGCGGTGGCACCGCACTCACACGCACATTCTTTAGCTTGACGCGCTTGCATTTGGCAAATCACGACACCCTGTTGGTCGAAGAGGTAGCGGGCGCGTACCACCTGTCCACGAGAAGTACAGCACTGCAGTAATGGCTTCTACTTCTGGTGGTCGAATTACACTATAGGCTGATTTTTTTTAAGACAGTCAGATGATGTAAGTCTAGAGACTTTTTTGTGTTTAGGAAGGAGAAACACCGCTCCACTATGCAGCTGAAATCACAAAAGAGATGATCCATTACCCTGGGGAGGATACCGATATCATGCAGTTGTTGCTGCAGTATGATGCGGACATCAACCTCATCACCAAACTGGTACGTATGCTTGATACGATGGCCAGGTCGTGCAACTTAATTGACTGTTGCCAGCCTGAAGCTGCATCCGAATCTGTTGTCTAGAGCTAGGTCTGGGTCTTTTCTCCATCAGAAATGTGTGGAGACGCGTAGACAATAGACCTAGCCGTAACTCTGGAAGCCCTTTCGGACACGGCCTGAGTTCTTGTTGGAATCGACTTTCTAGATGTCAGCTGTTTTCACAGATTTATTCTAGTTTGGGAACTATGCACAGTGGGAATGCAGTGTTTGCTCGCCCAGTTTTCATCGGAATGTGCACAAAGGCCTAGCATCTCTGCCGTGAGATCAGGTGTAGACACGAGCAGTGTAAATTGCCATTTGGTTATGGTACATGTATTTCTTGGCATGTGTACTGCTGAAGGAATTGTGGTTGGTCGGGCCCTAGACCATTTCCAAACCAGCTGGCTTTGGATAAGAGTAACACGTATCCGTGGGGAGTTTCTGGAGCCACTAGCCATCGGCGTCCATACGTGCACATTTCTAGCTCCAGCCATGTACCTCTGACAGCATCTTAGTTCCTATCACTGAAAACTCTGTCCCTCTCTATCCCTGTGCTCTCGTTCCTTTTGATTTACACCTTTCAAGCCGATCATTGTAGCCAGGTTTATTATACATCTACTTTGTTTCAGACCCAAGAGTCGTCGCTCCACTACTGTGCCAGAGCTGGCAACAACAACATCATGCTGAAGATGGTGAACCACCTGGGACCCAACCGGACCCAGCTCGCTGTCAACAGACAGAGCAAGGTACCGGTAGCCATCCTGACAAACTGTTATCAGGAAGACAAGTCTTCCTGCAGTAGCCTTCGGGCATTCCTCAACTTCCACCACAAACTGGTACTTGTTCCGGTACATACGTGTGAACTTTTTCTGGATTCCTGACATTTCAGGCGAAGCTGTCAAGTCCATCTCCCTGCTAGGGCAAACGTCCAACACGATCCAGATTCCAAATGCCCAGCATTTGTGACTGTTTTCGATCTCATCTTCTGATTGGTGCTTGTTCAAATGACCACAAGATCCATTGAACAAATGGTCTTGATGATAGATTCACCCTTGTCTCGAGTCCTACATGTACATTGCATTATCAGTTTTGTGGTTGGATGTACATAGAAGCAATTTTTGTGGGGTTTTATGGTTTTTCTGCTTGCTTTCTCAGTTACAGTTTCTGCTTTTTTGGTTGTTAGAATGGCTGGTCCCCCCTCTTGGTTGCCAGTGAAGAAGGCCACGTTGAAATTGTCAAACTCCTCCTTCAGAGCAATGCCAGAGTGGATGTGTTTGACGAGGTTTGTATGTTTCACGAGGTGATGTCAATTCTAGAATGGAACGCAGTGTTCGTAGCTTGATGGCGCAGTGTCTTAGGCCTAGTCTGTCTTATTCTTAGGATTGTTGAAGAAATCATAAGCTTGCGGAAACTCCCTTTACTCAATTTTCTGGTTGGCCCAGGAGTGTGATCTCTTGAGGATTTTTCCGAATGCGGCATTTTAACCCCCACGATGTGGAATTTGATATGTGTTGTCATTGAAGTTTTTCTACTTCGTAGCACACTGTACAAACCATTAGCAAGTAAAGACCTATCCGGCTTGCTGACTGCTGTCCTCAATTGACCTTTTCATTCTGAATGCCTTGGTCGTTTCTCGTCTCGCAGCACGGCAAGGCAGCCCTCCACCTGGCCGCCGAGAACGGCCACAGGGAGGTCGCCGACATCCTCCTCTGGCACAAGGCCTTCGTCAACGCCAAGTCCAAGCTGGGCATCACCCCGCTCCATTTGGGGGCGCAGAACGGTCACAACGAGCTGGTCAAGTTGCTGATCTGCACCCACAGTGCCACCATCGATGCCCTCTCCCTGGTATGTTGAAGTTTGCATGTTGTGAAATCAGCAGGGACCGTTACCATTTCACATTCTCATGGTGCCCATGGGTTTCTATTAGAATGCCTATACCCAAGCAAATGAAACTCCTTGAACCATAGGCCAGTTTCCAAAAGCTGCTATCTGCCCCGAGCGGAAGTGCGCCCCCAGTCGGCGAAAGAAAGATAGGTGGTTACAAGCGGGTTCTTGCAAGTGTTCTGCGTGTACGCAAAGACCATACATGCCGCAGTAAATTAGCTACACGTATTCAACGTGCTCCAGGTCAAACGTGCATATACTTGCGCACCTCATGAAGCGCCTATGTGGTGAGTACCAAAAACATGCCCTGTGTTGTTCCACTCGGAGCGGATTAAGAGCAGTTCAAGTCTGCATGGCATGGAAAGGTTTGGCCTAACCAGTTACCAGCCAAACATGCACCCAAGTCAGTTGCCTGTTACCGGCTCTCGACTTCTTCTCGCTCAGTGAGATAATCAGCTGAGCAGTGTTTTCATCATCTAAAGATGAGATTAAATTCCCAACCTTCTCTATGATTTCGTTGTGTAGGCGAAGAAGACGCCCCTCCACTTAGCCGCCCAGAGTGGCCAATTGGAAGTCTGCGAGACACTGCTGAAATTGAAATCCGACCCCAACTCTAGCGATATGGTAAGCCAGTCATCCAAAATTTCACCTAATAAAAGAGAATTACTCTCATCTCATTGTCAACTCATTCCCTTGACTTCTGATCAATTGTTACGTTGGGCATTGTGACTGTAAAAATCAAGGTAGATTCAAGCATATCTGAATTATTGCCACGAATACCCCGATCAGTTCCCAATAAAAATTCTTTATTATTATTATTAACCATTTCTGGTCAACCTACCCTAAGGCTTTATCAAAGCAAAACATGTTTTGCTTGCTTAAATTTGGCTTGTGTGATTTGTTTTATTTTTTACGTGTATCCAGCATAGAATTTGATCAGCAGTGGTGCACTTCTACCTTTTCTTGCAGTGCATTTATTTTGCCACCGTACAGGACAGTTATATGGAACTTTATTCGTTTGCCTTTTGGTAGGACAGGTCTCGGGCAGTGCTGTTGAGAAGGAATTTTTGAGCTATTAAACTGTCTAGATCAACTCGGATCTGCTGAATTTCAATTCCACGTTGTACAGTTGTTTGATTCAGCAGGGGCACAATATCCCACAATTGTTCAGATTGCCGGATTTTTGCTCACCCAGAGTTTGAATTTTTCGATGTTTGCAAATACCCTTTCTGGTTTGCTGCTTGTCACGCTTTGTTACACAAACAAGGGGGCAAAACTCCACCAGCGACTAAAAGCTCCATTAACCCTAACCCTCCTGAATCCTTCACCTGTTGGAGGATTGAGGAGGGTTAGGGTTAGTGACTAAAAGCACCCAAAAGTCAGTGTTTTCTTGTAATTGCTACAACCCTTCTACTGGATGTTTTGTGGATTTCTCATCAACCCCCAGTCCTGCCAGTCGTACCCTTATTCAGGTCTGCAGAGCCCAGTTACCGTCACATTACATTGTACTAGATGTGTAAACATAAGTTCTTTAAGGGATTTGCCTTTGAACTGATACAGTACATGCACTTGTTTGTGTGTAGAACAATTCTGATATGAAGCAGTCATGAGCGAATTCCTTTTTCGTTTTGTGGCTGTGCAGTCAATGGCATTTCCGTGTTGCCAGGGTTTAACATACCTCTGCATGTTGCATTCTGCAAAATGCCGGAACTCTGTATCTTGGGCACGACCATTACATTTTGATTAAACAACCGCCTTTGGAAAGTACCGGTACATTAACAAGCCATCGTGGTAAGAATGAATTTGCCACACTTGGAGCTGGTCCAAGAATGGTTCATACCGAAAGTTGTGGCTTTATTTCCAATAAATTGCAGAAATTCTTTATAATTTGTTCTAAATTTTTAAACTCGCCACGGAGCAGTTTTGTGCTCTGATGAAAGTCTGTCCATAGCCTCTGGCAGTTTGTCTTTACCCTGCAAACTCAGGTTTGTGTCGTCTCGTTGCTCCATGCCAGTTGCTCACTCATTACCCCTTAAATATTTCATCCGTTGTTCATCCATTATTTATCACTAGTTGAGAGTTGACAATGTAAGTAACCATGGCAACATCTCATCCTCATTTCATCATTTGTTTCCCCTCTTCCCCAGAGTCTGCTCGATGAACCTATTCCATCTAGTCTCTCCTGTGTGTTTCTGTGAATTGATATGAAACCAGAGAATGAGTCCACTGTTTGTAAACTACGCTAGAATTTTTTTTCCCCAAGAGAATGCTTGCGTTCGTAGCATGGCATGACACAACTTCAGTTTCTGTCGTGTTTATAATCTGCTGTAACAGAGGGTATACTAATTGCTTGCATTCCATTTTCCCTGACACGTGTGATACGTTCTGATTCGAATGTGAACCTTCACTTGTGAAGAATTCCTGATAGCTTCTTGAACCTTGTAGCATGTAGAAGTGATTCTTTGTACACATGGTTGTGAAGTAAAGATTTAGTGCTGGGGGAACGTGGAGAAGGATGCGTCCCCCAAGATCTTGGCTGTCCCATCAAACAACTTTTCTGAAACCTTTCACGCATGTAAACACGTCTACATGAGCACATGACCACACCTCTTAACTGTCAATTTAGACCTGAAAAGGATATTGTTGCGGTCATTTATATCTGGGCCTCTCGTGCGTGCCTTCCCATGCACTGAGCTCATGTCAGTTGGAAAATTTAAATCTTTGGCCTGCCCATCTCATAAGGACGCTGCATTCTACTTCCATAAACTTGGTAGATTGGGACAGTAATAGAGTTTATTTTTGTAATACTGGAAGCAGTTTTTTAAGGTTAACCCTAACCCCCTAGGCCTTTTTACTAGGAACCATCCTCAATCCTCCAAAAGCCTCCCAAATTTTTAAAACAATTTGTTTTGGAGGTGTGCCTACTGCCTCAATCCTTCAAAATCCTCCGGCAATTCCCGTCATTATGTTGAGGCAGTGCGAATGGCATTCTTGAGCTGTGCAGTTGATTCAAAAGAAATATCGGACTGGATGCTTGACTAAGCAAAAACAACACAAGGTCTAATCCACGACCTTCAGGCATGGCCTCCGTCGCAATAAGCCATGCACTTTTGACATTCACAGCGATCCTCCAAAATCCTCCAAAACCGCCCACAGGATTTTGGAGGGTTAGGGTTGAGTCATCATTTATTGACGTGAACAGTGGCCCAAGCACTCATTTATTTTTCATACATCTCTTGAAACCAGACTCACAAGTCAACTGACCCTTTCGTGGACTCAACTTCAATTCAGATTAAACCGTTTGCTCGATTCTGCAAACCATGTAATTTTTTAGTAGTCAACTTCTTTTGTTCAGGGATTGGACTTTTTATTGATACCGGTATGTTCTAAACTGTTTTGTAATCGGTCACGGCTTGTCAATTACCTCACAGCATGGTCAGACTCCATTGCACCTCGCAGCCAAGAACGACCATGCCGAAATCGTCAAGCTCTTCTTGAAACACAAGCCGGAGCTAGTCACAATGGCCAACTCGGTGAGTTCACCATGGACCTCTTTTCTTTCTGTAATTGCAATCAATGATATTTCCTTAAGTTAGTTGGCCATTTCTGTTTGCTGAAATAAGATAAATAAATCCATCTGTCGATATTCATAAGATGTGACTTGTGCATGGGGAAATGTTAAGTTTTATGTTAGAAATATTGCTCTTTTTACGTGTAAATTTATAGCACTTTATACCCAGTATTGTTCAAGGTCTTGAAAAAATCTCAAGCTTACTTAGGGTTACTAAAACTAAAAAACTTCTGTTAGCCGTTGATGAACTGAAATCCTAATGGACATTGCAAATTTGTTTCTAATCCAACCGGGTCGACCAAACTTAGAAGGCAAAGGAAGACCTTTTGACCTTGCTGGGAATCAAACCAGGTGGCCAAAATTGGGAGGCATAGGAAGAGTCCTTGACTTGGGTGGGCATTGAACCTGGGTGGCCAAAATTGGAAGGCAGTGGAACAACCCTTGATCTGCATGGACGGTACATGGGGGTATGAATTGAACCAGGGCAAATAGGAAGGCAAAGGAAGAACCTTTAGAAGGACACGGGACTTGGGTTGGAGTCAAACCCAGCCCCCCCAAGATGGAGGACAGTAGACTGCATTTAAATGTTAAGACTGTGGCTGTATTACACACGCATCCATGGAAGCCACTAGCTAGCCACTTACTAACGGCTACGGCTACAGCCCATAGGCACATGTTATACTCTCTCAGCCACAGCATGTGGATATGGGCACAGCCCTATTAAACTGTTGCATCTTATGGCTAATAGTCTCATTGATTTCCTTGTGCGTCATCTCGGCAGGATGGGTCTACATGTGGGCACATCGCCGCGTCCAAAGGGAGTGTGGCTGTCATCAAGGAACTCTTGCGCTTCAACAAAATCGGCGTATGCACGGCTAAGAACAAGGTCAGCAAATGAATCTTCTGGCTCCCCACCAATGCTTCGTTTGGAGAGATGCGTTGAAATTTTGGCATCATCTTCCTTGAATACCAAAATATTGATATATTATGCTTGATAAAGTCAGTGATATCAAATCATTGGTATGACTTTGTTGCCAACAAAAACATTACCAAGTAATTTGAAATTTACTACTGCAATACTTATATCGGTCACTCAACAGACCAACGACTCTACAGCGTTGCACCTAGCGGCCGCGGGAGGTCACAAAGACGTGGTGTCTGTCCTGATCGATAATGGAGCCTCACCAACTGAGGAGAATGCTGTGAGTGGCAATTGATATTCACAATACTCTACAACCCCTGATTATTGTGCTTGTACGTGTGTTCGAAAAAAGTTGGGAATATGCAGTTGCTGCCTTGATACACCAAGCCGGTGTCATAGGAAATTAGGACCCCTTGAAAGCCTGTCCTTTTCTTCAGTATGGACTCCCAGCCAACACATCGCTGCTAGTAATCATTGTTCCAAATTGTATATAGTATGATTCAGGGCCAGAAAGTTTGTAGGTGAGCAAAGTATCAATATGCCTGACGTTTTGATCCGAGCAAGAATCGTTCTCCGCTTCTTCATAGGACGGGATGACTGCAATCCATCTGGCCGCCAAGAACGGCCACGTCGGCGTCCTGGAGTCACTGAAGGGCAAGGTGTCCTGGAAGGCCCCCAGTGTCAAGACGGGCCTGACGGCGCTGCATATTGCCGCCCACTACGGCCAGAGCGACTTTGTCCGGGAGATGCTGACCAAGGTGCCGGCCACCATCCGCAGCGAATCGCCCGCTTCTATGCCAGGGGACCTCAAGGAAATCTCCATTCACGATGTAAGACCTTATTCCGTCTTTTATACAATATTGGGTGTTGGGAACAACGGTATTCCAATTGCCTCTGCCTCAGGAGCCATTCAAGTTAACACCGCTGATTTCTTAAAAATGGGTTAATTAAATCAGATGTCATTTTCGGCAAATGACCACAGCCACCTGCCTGAAATTCGCCGGGACCTTCTTCTGGTTCAACTTGGGACTGTATCTTTACTGTATCTTTATAATGTTTACAGTATGTAAAACTTCAACCTGTGTGCCACAAATTAACCCCAATGGTTCCAATACCATGGATTTATAATAAATGATATATAAGCAAGCCCAATACAGTGAGATTACATGTGTATTCAGAATGTTTACACTGTCGTTTTGTAAATAAAATTTTGTTTGCATGTGGTGGTATTTTTAGCATGGCTTGACTCCCCTTCATCTTGCGGCACAGTCTGGCCACGAGGGCCTCGTCAGGTTGCTCCTAAACTCTCCTGGTGTCCAGCCCGATGTACCAACCCAGGAACAGGTATGTACGCGCAGCGCCCGCTGCCGACTTATACAGTACTCTATGAGGACCCCAAATTTGCCTTGTGTGGACCTGCTTCCCGAAACCGAGTGCAAAGTACGTTTCGTAAAACCTAAGTTCTGCGATGCCAGGAATTCTCATTTTACCAGAAAGCCTGAATTCAGGCAGCTGAACTCGGGTTTTTGGCCGAGTCATACCAGGATTTCAAGCATCCCTCTTCATCCACCGTAATATTCCTGGAGGAAACTCCAGCAGTAAGCAAATACTATCACCTGATTGAACGGCACGTGGGGTACATCTCACCGTGCCTGAACTTTGACAAAGTTAATGTAGCCAATGTGGTATGTAGTTTTATGAAGTTATAAAACCTTGTTTTCCAGTTTTAATTGCTGAAATGGACCGATTGCACCTGCTAAATCAAGGATCTATAGTGGGTATCACTCCCATACGGTAGCTAAGTGTGTTTGGAGTGTTGTTTACAAATGGTGAAGCCGATTCTGGGTACAAAGGAATTCGTATGCGCTTTAGTTCTGCTGTGCGGCAAATCAAGTTGAGAACTATCAATTTGAGAACTATTTCCAGTGACTGTTCTACGTTGTTGACTATAGGTCAGGTGACTTAGCAGGTGCAATTGGTCTATTAGGGCTTAAACGAATGAGTTACTTCAAATCCCAGTCTAGTGTGGAGATAAGCCCCATGGCAGTAGGGGCATTCATTTGTCCCACAGATTACTACACAAAATGTGGAGTAGTCACCTGCAGTGTTGACATATTGCTGCAGGTGCCTAATTGATGATGTCAACTTTTCTGCAGCAAAGATTTTGGTTTCCTGGTTTCAGACCGGGGGCCAGATTTTTAAAAGAGATATTCGCCTCATGTATTCCTGGCTTAAAATTTGTTTCTCTAGGGGACGATTCCTCTGCACCTGGCCTCCCAGAGTGGCCACACGGCCGTGGTGGGTCTCCTTCTCAGCAAATCCACCACGCAGCTCCACGTAAAGGACAAGCGGGGACGCACTGGGCTCCACCTAGCTGCAGCCAACGGCCACTATGACATGGCATCCCTGCTTCTCGGGCAGGGCTCGGACATCAACGCCTTCGATAAGGTGAGCTCAAAAAATGAGGCTTGGAAAAAATAAACTGTATGAACCATGCCATTTGGACGGGTGAACAGACCTTTTATTCTATTGTTGCGAGATCAAGATGCAGTTTTAAGAAAGGCCTCACAGATCCTTCAAAATACACTAGTTTTTAAAGATTTTGCAGGATGGTGGAAGGTAGAGCCCAGCCACTGTTACTCTACCTGGGGCTTGATGCCCCACGACAGTTAAATGTGAAAAAAATTGTGCTATTGGTTTCCTGCACAGTTGAGTGTTTTACAGGATTTGGGAGGGTTTCTTGCAAAAATGCCCAAGATTTTTGCTACAAAAAAATTCAAATCAATTAAGTTTCATTTTACAGGTATGCCTTTTATCCCCGATAAGTTCCTCTGTGGATGGAGTATATGAATATTCTAATTAAAAAGAAACATTGAAAAACATGGTAGTTAAATTATGTAGACTAATTAAGATGTTCTCCTGTGACCTACAGAATGGCTGGACACCTCTCCATTTTGCAGCAAAGGCCGGCTTCCTCAATGTCGTGACGCATTTGGTGGAGAGTGGCGGCTCACCAAAGTTTGAGACCAAGGTGACCCTACTTTTTGCACAAAGATATCAAGTTGTTAGGGGTGATCAGAAAGTTGGACAGAATCAGGACTTGGTACTGAGATCCTTTCAGAAATCTGTCCCAGTGGCTCATACAGTGAATCAGTTCTTGATATTAAATTAGTGGTTACATTTTATAGAGCTCATGAGATGGGAGTTGTCACGAAGGGCTTCGTCCTTCTGAAAATTGACCTCTGCACTCTTTCAAATTTTCAATAGAAAATCTTCCACTTGTCATCAGTCCACTGCCCAATTAACGAATGCCCTTCTTTGCCACTGCAGTA
The DNA here is from genome assembly GCF_054643075.1 of Acanthaster planci. NCBI lineage: Eukaryota > Metazoa > Echinodermata > Asteroidea > Valvatida > Acanthasteridae > Acanthaster > Acanthaster planci. Next base: position 11,586,117 of record NC_141794.1, on the reverse strand, counting down.
GACGACACAAACATTTTTGACCCACCCTAACAATATTAAATTGTCACATGGCACAAGTCACATGTCACCCGTCACAAGAGTCATTTGTATCATGTAAATCATCGATTATTGCGTTTTGCTTTGATATTTGTGTATTCTGTCAGGATGGGAGAGTAGCCATTTGCTACGCGGCAGCAGCTAATCATCTCGCCGTGCTCAGCTACCTGATGAAGAAAGAACACAACACACAGCACCTGATGGAGGACAGGAAGGTAAGATTACCTGACCTGGAAAGCAGGACAGCGTGGGTTAACAGGCACGGATCCGCCCCCTGCCAATTTTCCTGTCTGGGACTTATAATCTAAAGCAGGAAGGCCCCCTAAAAGCTTAAACTATGTAGCAGTCTAATGTTGTGGTTATGGATAAGGACAAAACAACATCAGCAACAGCGACAACTACATTTTGTAACCCTCCCCTGTGTGAATAAATCTTTCCTGAAACACCCCTAGCCAAAAAATGCTGTACCTGCCCCTGGTTTAAGTCACTCCTCTGTACATGTAGAGAGTGGACTGATCACATTCAGCATTTAAGAGGCCATCTTGGCAAAGAGCAGGACTGTATTGGTTCGAACCCCTCCAATGTAGCTAGCCAAATCATAACATTCCAGCAGTTAAGGCCAACTCTCACCCTTGAGTGGAATCTCACGAGTTCAAACCTTCTGGTGTGGCTAGGGGGCTGACCACGTTCCAGCATTGCAGACCAACTCAACCTGTGAGCTGAATTACATGGGTTTGACCCCCTTAGCTAGTGGAATCATTACATTCAAGCAATTTTTTAACTTAGGAGCAGCCTTCAGAAATGAGGAATCCGTCTATTACTTTTATTATACTACCATAATAGCAATTTTGAATTGGCTTTGATCTTATTTACTCAAGTGTATTTTCATTTGCTTCCAATTAAATTACGGGTGTGATCATTTTATCGCCAGTTTGTTTTTGATTTAATGGTGTGCGGCCGCTACAACAACAACGAGTCCATCCAGGAGTTCATTCTGCGATCGCCAGCTCCCATCAATACAGCAGCCAAGCTCTCCAAGAACTTCCGGCAGCAGTCGGCCCGGGAGAAGGAACGGGCCCGGGACCTGACAGAGGCCAGCGCCTTCTGCGAGTGCATGGCGGTGGACCTGCTATCAGTCTCAGCCAGCACCAGCAGCGCCGGCCACCTGCTGCGCTCGGTGGACAGCCGGGGCATCACCTTCCTGGACGTTCTCATCGAGTGCGAGGACAAGGAGGTGGTGGCACACCCTTCAGTGCAGCGCTATCTTTCCGATCTGTGGATGGGCAATCTGACCTGGGCATCCTGGCAGATCCTCCTCCTGTTCCTAGTCTTCATCATCTTGCCACCCATTTGGGTCTTCTTTTCCCTCCCCCTAAAGTTACGTTTCAACAAGCTCCCCATCATCAAGTTCATGGGTTACCTGGTCTCCCACATCTACCTGATCATCTTGCTGATCTTGACGACGGTGATCACCCCGTTCATCGAGGAATTCATCCGGACCAAGTCGCTTGTGCCCAACTGGTATGAGTGGCTTCTTCTAGTCTGGCTGACGGGTCTCCTGGTGTCGGAGATTACCAACCCAGGCGACCGGCAGGGCCTAGGCTACATCCGGGTTGTCACGCTGGCGTTCTCCTCGGTGGCCTGCATCATCCACATCGCTGCTATCCCCTTCAGCGACGACACCAAGCTCTACATGATCTATGCCCGCAACCAGTTCTTCGCCTGGTGCCTCCTCTTCACCTTCGCCGGCCTGCTGGAGTTCCTCTCCTTCCACCATCTCTTCGGACCCTGGGCCATCATCATCCGCGACCTCATGAAGGACCTGGTCCGATTCATGGTCATCCTGCTCATCTTCCTAGTTGGGTTTATGCTACACCTGTCGGCCGTCTACCAGCCGGTCACCGAGCAGACACCAGAGATGGCCAACAGCACAGACTCGATCCAGACCCCCATCGACACCTTTGTGGTGCTGTTCTTCTCCCTCTTTGGGCTGGTTGAGCCAGGGGATCTGCCCCCCACGATCCGGAGCCCACCCTTCACCACCGTCTTGGTCAAGTTCGTCTTCGGCACATATCTTATCGTGACCCTCATTGTCCTCATCAATCTGCTCATTGCCATGATGAGCGACACCTACCAACGCATCCAGGCCCAGTCTGACACAGAGTGGAAGTTTGGCAGGGCCAAGCTTATTCGTCAGATGAACAAGTCCTCGGCTACCCCGGCCCCCCTCAACATACTCACCAAGTTGGTCACGTACTGCAAAGCGGCCTACAAACACAAATGTTAGTATTCGGTCCTCATTTTTCACTTACCAATAACAACCATTTAAATGAAAATCTGGTATACCATATCATTCCTTAGCACTATTACCATGCAAACCTGGTATTGTGATCAAATAAAGTAACATTTCTGTATTTCTATCTTTTGAGAGTAGGGTACAATTTGTCAAAAAATTAAGCATTTTAGGTAACAGCACCTGCTGTTGAAAATCTGTAAATAATGTGTGACTTTTGGTTTTAAATTCAAAGCTAATCCAATTTGTATTTGTGACCCGCTCTGCAAGAAAAGGGTAATACGAGGAAGTCCCACAATGCCAAAACACTTAATGTCCTGTTCTATTTGGAGAGGGCAAAATTTCTTCCAAAATGTGATTTTGTGTTATTCCTTCAATAGTTTCTATAATATTTATATTTCAAACAAAGATGAAAAACTGATCATTCAGTCTGAAATCCTAGATAACATTGTGTTTCCAAGCGCTACACTTTATGAGCTTTTTCTCCAAAAGTGCTTTTATTGAATATAAAAATGTGGATATTCATATGTCTATATATCTCCGGAACGCAGCACACTACAGGGGTCATTCATATATCAAATTGTAGCTTTTGATGTACACAATCCAGCCATATCAAAAACTCATAACCTGAATCTGGCCACTTTTCCATTTTTCTAGAGCCGGTTACGTTTGTCCAAAAGTTCCAAACTAGTTTGTGTGTCTTTAAAAACTCACTATGGAAAGAATCTGCACACCTGGAGACATATCTAATCGGAAGAGCTGTGCTCGTAACAGCAGAAGTTGACGTCTGTATATGAATAGTGAAAGGGGATATTCAAGTATGAGTCCAAGCGTTTTTTGATTTCCCGTTCTAGGTAAAGTGTGTAGCGCACAGGCCCGTGACTACATCAACGAGAACGAAGAGATGGATGCGATATCAGATGCTCGATCCATCGATATCTTCGGTCATCACACTCACTGGCTGAGAAACGTCGTTCGTCGCAACACACAAGTCGCTCCCGACGGTAGGTTGACCCTCAAGCTCTCTCAGTTTCTCTCGAAGAAATTGGAAGAGGTCCGTCACAACTGCCTCAATTTTTAGGAAGAAAACAAACGAATTAAACAAAATTACAAGACCAATCCCACGAGAAGAGAAAGGATTATCAGAATGCCCAAGTTTTACCTGATGTATGCTTAGTTTGACTTGCAAAGATGAAAGTGCCCCCCAAATGGAATAAAAAGTCATCAAAACTGGTTACTTGTTGATGTCAAATTAACTAGTTGACGTCAGATTGTTGACGTCAACATGTTGACGTCAAATTACAGGTTGACATCAAACTTCATTTGTGCCCTACTTTTGTACATGCACAAAGTGAGTATGAGTCAGCTGGCTTTTTCTTGCTTTCTGCGACTACAGGCGGATTCCTACGAGCCGGTAACGGCAACGGCCCCACCCGCATCGAGGAGGTGCTGGACTGGGACAAGGTGGTCCGGCGCTACCTGGTCATTAAGGGGCTGGAGGAGGACCCAAAACTCAAAGAGGAGCCAGGGCTGGACGACGAGAGCAGGACTGGCAATGCCAACAACACCGCCGTCAATAAGGCCGACGGGACAAAGAACGCGAACCACGTCGTGTGAGTCTGCCGGCACCAAGCTTAGCAGGAACAAGCCGTGCGCCGTAATGAAATTCAGTCACGCCTGTTGTGCTAATAAAATTCACTCATGTGAAGGACAAATGTTGTTTGTGTCGGAATCTGTAATAGTACAAGTTACAGTAGTACTTTGGGAGAATCTTTAAAATGTTTCACTCTGAAGTGCCAGTTTCGGTTGAGAAGATTCACTGCTCATCTCGGGAACAGCTTCCAAGGTTCTAAGAGGAAGGCATGGGCCCACATATCAACATGCTAGCATTTCCAAAATGCTTGGGCACTGCCGTTTTCCCACCTTCAAATCACAGTGATTCGCAAGGACGACTTGTAAAGGAGTGGCAATGGTTTAGGCATGCTGGTTATTCTCATTGGTGATAAAGCAAGAACGATAACACCATGCATCATCTGCCAGGCTCTGAAATAGAGACTAGCACCGTAAGAAAGGGAAAAAACCACTGAAGCGGAGAACACAAGAAAAAGCTGTCAAGATCACTCTTTTCCTCTGCCAATTGTGGGGTCATGTTGTACCTTTACATTTTTTTCTCCCAAAATTGTGATTATTGCAAAGGCAGCCTCAAAAAAAAAGACAACTGGAACTCACTTATTTACGGTATCACCTTACAGCCACAAACGTTTCTCTAAAGTTCCTCCTTTCCTGTTGCTGGTTTCTTGGAGACAGTGTAGCGGCCGTCCTGGTTGCAGAGGTGGATTGTAATTTTGTCCAGTTTGTTCTACTCTCCGACATTGCTTTCTGTTAATAAAAGAAAATCTGTCATTTGAAAAACTCAACATTTCAGATCCTGTGGTAGAGAATTGATAGATTTTACACTCCCGAGCTTTCACGGCTGGCTTCTACTTTGAGGAAGTACTTGTCAAGAAAGTATTTACTCTTTTGAGTACTCAGTGTCATATAGTCATACTGTTTAAATTGCATCTCAAAGGTGCTAAGTTCACTTGGGTACTAAATACCACTTACACCAAGGACTTGGGCATTGCCAGCGATTATATAAGTTATAATGAAAATTTTGCGGGATCTAATTCAATTCAGTTTGGGAAGAGAAATCACCTTGAATAAATTGCTGTTAATGTAAACCTTGAGAAATGTATTTGTGTGCTATTCAAAAAGTTATTTCAATTTGGACTGTCATTCCATCCAGATTTTCTGATTCAGCGACAGTACTTCTTGCCAAGAGACACAGTAATCAATTTAACAGCAGAGCAGCATTATTGTACATTTTCTGATGTAAGAATACAGTTGCCAATTTCACGGCACTGCTTAGCGCAAGTAAAAAATTAGCGCTTACCCCAGCAGAAATTCTGTGCTGACGCCGAACGGGTTAGCGAAGAATTTTGGTTTGTACGCATGCGTACATCCTGTAACTAAGGACTCTGTGCTTTAAGGGTTAGCGCGGAATTCTGCGGTAAGCAGCGCCATGAAATTGGGCCCAGGAGACAGGAAACATTTATACTAATCGTGAATTTCATTTAACGCTGCAATTTTTTAACCGTGTTCACCAAGTTGTTTGTAGCTGACAGCATTATGTTTTCCCCCTTTTGAAGCAAATTCCATACTTTCAATATTTGCAAAAACACATCTCCTTTGTGTTTCAGCAAAGTATAGCAATACAGATGGAATAGTACAGTACATTGTATTAGAATTTAAATTAATACAGTTGTGACAATGATGTACCAAAAATCCTTCAAGTCTGGTGTAAATCTTATAATGCTTACTTTGAGCTGTCTACTTCGGACGTTATCCAAGCACGTACCATCTTCATTTTTGTCCATTGTGATGTCTGTAACCTCATGTCCTTTTTATAAAAGAAAAAGAAATCACGAAATGGTAATTACTTTCAAAAAGTTGCTCTTAGCATTTATTTAGATTGGACATTGACATTTTTGCAGGACTGTTTGCAGGAGAAAAGGCAAAGCAAAAACAAACAAACAAACAAACAGTATGTTCAATTTTCCCATCACGGCAAAATGTAGGTCTGTTGGTTGGTCAGTGTTTTGCTGTACACAGAAATCTCTGTAATACACAGTGAAAGTTGGGAGTTTAGTTTTGGGAAGACTACGACTCTAAAGTAAATCTGCCTTTTTATATCTGTAAATTAAGTATATTTTAAACCAATATTTACTTGCATGTATATGATAATGTACAGTAGACAGATTACCAAAAGCAACTATTTTTATGTATTAGTACTTCTGTAAAGATACGTCGATATTTATTACCAGCAAAGGTTCTTTGGTCGAATGCGTTACCTGTTCATAAATATCAACTGCACATATTCAGAAGTCGTAACAGTATTAGATGTTTTAAAGTCAGCATTGATGTTTACTGTGTACTGAATTCGTTAAATAATGTCACTTTGCAAAAATCAAAACCCTGATTATAACATCAGGTTATTTGATAAGTAATTGTTGACGCTCAGTCTCCACTCCAGGTATGCGTTTGTGTACAGCATCGGAAGACGCTGGAAAACGAAGATTGAAGTGTAGAAATGGATAAGGACCCAGAGAAAAATGAAGTATTTTTTCCAATTTTCTACCTTCAAAAATGTGGTTTTATCTACTGAAGCTAAAATGACACTGTCCAGGAAATCTTTAACTGAACAATTCAAATGAAATATTTATAGGAATTTCTGAAACTCTCATTTCTATACAAGTGCCACTCGGTCAAATGCTGACTTTCGTCATGTTTGCTTTGTTGGCTTTTCAGACCCAGTACTTTTCAAAGATTTGACGGTACAAGAACTAGTGTCAGTAGGATTTTTGCACAAAAGCCGAAGTTCTAAACAACGGTTGACGGAAGGTAACAAAGGAAAAGAGGAACAATGGAAAAGTGCAAGCATGAAAAGATGTTTTATCTTCAGTGAGCCTAGTTTTTTTTTCTGCGAATGACATGATGTTGTATCAGTGATTTCTATTTTCAGCTTGTAATTTGATATAATTTGTACACAGATAAAAACACCTAATACGTAATTTTGTATTAACAAATGTATCTTAAATTTGCATAGTGTAATAAATGCTGTAGACAGAACTGAATTGAGTAGACAATTGACAAATTTGAGTTGCTGAATACGCAATTTTAAATTTCGTTTCATATTTGAATGGTCCAGTTGTACAAAAAGCAAAGGCTTAGCTTTGCTTTTTACTGAAATTTGTTTGATTTTTCAAAACTTGAGAATGCTGTAAATAAACAAACACTAGCACTGTATTCAAAATTTCTTCTGAAATCTCTATGAGATGGATTTTTTTGCAGCAGAGCAAAAAGGTAAAGTTTCCATTTCAGTAAAATTTTACTCCTATGATTTTTCCAATGAAATCAAATTTAAAAACAGGAAGGAGGTAGCCTTCTATCAGTTTCGGAAATTTTTTTATTCTAAACTATCTTGCATTTGGATGAAATGTCGTAATGCTCTTATTTTTCAGCAAAATTCAAATCTGGAAGGGGTAAGTCTTGCATTTTGATTACTTTAGGGAATTTGCTCAATTTTCTTAAAGATTCAAAGTAGCAAAGGGTTAGCCTTGAATTTTTAATAATTTGGGAAATTTTCTCATTTTTCACCTAAATTCAAATCTGTAAGGGGTTAGTCTTGCATTTTGATTAATTTGGGGATTTTTCTCATTTTTCACCTAAATTCAAATCAGCAAGGGGTTAGCCTTGTAATTTGATAATTTGGGGGAATTTTCTCAATTTTCTGAAAAAATCAAAATAGCAAGGGGTTAGCCTTGCATTTTGATTAATTTGGGCAATTTTCTCATTTTTCACCTGAATTCAAATCTGTAAGGGGTTAGCCTTGCATTTTGATTAATTTGGGGAATTTTCTCAAGTTTCTGAAAAAATCAAAATAGCAAGGGGTTAGCCTTGTAATTTGATAATTTGGGGGAATTTTCTCAATTTTCTGAAAAAATCAAAATAGCAAGGGGTTAGCCTTGCATTTTGATTAATTTGGGAATTTTCTCATTTTTCACCAAAATTCAAATCTGTAAGGGGTTAGTCTTGCATTTTGACTAATTTGGGCAATTTTCTCATTTTCACCGAAATTCAAATCTGTAAGGGGTAAGCCTTGCATTTGATTAATTTGGGAAATTTTCTCAATTTTTTGAAAAAATCAAAATAGCAAGGGGTTAGCCTTGTAATTTTAATAATTGGGAAATTTTCTTATTTTTCTGAAAAAATTCACATCTGTAAGGGGTTAGTCTTGCATTTTGATTAATTTGGGCAATTTTCTCATTTTTCACCTAAATTCAAATCTGTAAGGGGTTAGCCTTGCATTTTGATTAATTTGGGAAATTTTCTCATTTTTCACCTAAATTCAAATCTGTAAGGGGTTAGTCTTGCATTTTGATTAATTTGGGAATTTTCTCATTTTTCACCTAAATTCAAATCTGTAAGGGGTTAGCCTTGCATTTTGATAATTTTGGGGAATTTTCTCAATTTTTTGAAAAAATCAAAATAGCAAGAGGTTAGCCTTGTAATTTTAATAATTGGGAAATTTTCTTATTTTTCTGAAAAAATTCACATCTGTAAGGGGTTAGTCTTGCATTTTGATTAATTTGGGAAATTTTCTCATTTTTCACCTAAATTCAAATCTGTAAGGGGTTAGTCTTGCATTTTGATTAATTTGGGAAATTTTCTCATTTTTCACCTAAATTCAAATCTGTAAGGGGTTAGCCTTGCATTTTGATAATTTTGGGGAATTTTCTCAATTTTTTGAAAAAATCAAAATAGCAAGAGGTTAGCCTTGTAATTTTAATAATTGGGAAATTTTCTTATTTTTCTGAAAAAATTCACATCTGTAAGGGGTTAGTCTTGCATTTTGGGAAATTTGGCAATTTTCTCATTTTTCACCTAAATTCAAATCTGTAAGGGATTAGTCTTGCATTTTGATAATTTGGGGGAATTTTCTCAATTTTCTAAAAAAATCAAAATAGCAAGGGGTTAGTCTTGCATTTTGATAATTTGGGGATTTTCTCATTTTTCACCTTAATTCAAATCTGTAAGGGGTTAGCCTTGCATTTTGATAAATTTGGAGAATTTTCTCAATTTTCTGAAAAATTGAAAATAGCAAGGGGTTAGCCTTGCATTTCGATTAATTTGGGAAATTTTCTCATTTTTCACCTAAATTCAAATCTCTAAGGGGTTAGCCTTGCATTTTGATTAATTTGGGAATTTTCTCATTTTTCACCTGAATACAAATCTGTAAGGGGTTAGTCTTGCATTTTGATTAATTTGGGCAATTTTCTCATTTTTCACTTAAATTCAAATCTGTAAGGGGTTAGTCTTGCATTTTGATAATTTGGGGGAATTTTCTCATTTTTCATCTAAATTCAAATCTGTAAGGGGTTAGTCTTGCATTTTGATTAATGTGGGAATTTTCTCATTTTTCACCTAAATTCAAATCTGTAAGGGGTTAGTCTTGCATTTTGATTAATTTGGGAAATTTTCTCATTTTTCACCTAAATTCAAATCTGTAAGGGGTTAGTCTTGCATTTTGATAATTTGGGGGAATTTTCTCAATTTTCTGAAAAAATCAAAATAGCAAGGGGTTAGCCTTGCATTTTGATTAATTTGGGAATTATCTCATTTTTCACCTAAATTCAAATCTGTAAGGGGTTAGTCTTGCATTTTGATAATTTGGGGATTTTCTCATTTTTCACCTGAATACAAATCTGTAAGGGGTTAGTCTTGCATTTTGACTAATTTGGGCAATTTTCTCATTTTTCACCTAAATTCAAATCTGTAAGGGGTTAGTCTTGCATTTTGACTAATTTGGGCAATTTTCTCATTTTCACCGAAATTCAAATCTGTAAGGGGTAAGCCTTGCATTTTGATAATTTTGGGGAATTTTTGTCAATTTTCTGAAAAAATCAAAATAGCAAGGGGTTAGCCTTGTAATTTTAATAATTGGTAAATTTTCTTATTTTTCTGAAAAAATTTAAATCTGTAAGGGGTTAGTTTTGCATTTTGATTAATTTGGGAAATTTTCTCATTTTTCACCTAAATTCAAATCTGTAAGGGGTTAGTCTTGCATTTTGACTAATTTGGGCAATTTTCTCATTTTCACCGAAATTCAAATCTGTAAGGGGTAAGCCTTGCATTTGATTAATTTGGGAAATTTTCTCAATTTTTTGAAAAAATCAAAATAGCAAGGGGTTAGCCTTGTAATTTTAATAATTGGGAAATTTTCTTATTTTTCTGAAAAAATTCAAATCTATAAGGGGTTAGCCTTGCATTTTGATAATTTTGGGGAATTTTTGTCAATTTTCTGAAAAAATCAAAATAGCAAGGGGTTAGCCTTGTAATTTTAATAATTGGGAAATTTTCTTATTTTTCTGAAAAAATTTAAATCTGTAAGGGGTTAGTTTTGCATTTTGATTAATTTGGGAAATTTTCTCATTTTTCACCTAAATTCAAATCTGTAAGGGGTTAGCCTTGCATTTTGATTAATTTGGGGAATTTTCTCAAGTTTCTGAAAAAATCAAAATAGCAAGGGGTTAGCCTTGTAATTTTAATAATTGGGAAATTTTCTTATTTTTCTGAAAAAATTCACATCTGTAAGGGGTTAGTCTTGCATTTTGATTAATTTGGGAAATTTTCTGATTTTTCACCGAAATTCAAATCTGTAAGGGGTTAGTCTTGCATTTTGATAATTTGGGGTAATTTTCTCAATTTTCTGAAAAAATCAAAATAGCAAGGGGTTAGCCTTGCATTTTGATTAATTTGGGAATTTTCTCATTTTTCACCTAAATTCAAATCTGTAAGGGGTTAGCCTTGCATTTTGATAATTTTGGGGAATTTTTGTCAATTTTCTGAAAAAATCAAAATAGCAAGGGGTTAGCCTTGTAATTTTAATAATTGGGAAATTTTCTTATTTTTCTGAAAAAATTTAAATCTGTAAGGGGTTAGTTTTGCATTTTGATTAATTTGGGAAATTTTCTCATTTTTCACCTAAATTCAAATCTGTAAGGGGTTAGTCTTGCATTTTGATTAATTTGGGAAATTTTCTCATTTTTCACCTAAATTCAAATCTGTAAGGGGTTAGTCTTGCATTTTGATAATTTGGGGTAATTTTCTCAATTTTCTGAAAAAATCAAAATAGCAAGGGGTTAGCCTTGCATTTTGATTAATTTGGGAATTTTCTCATTTTTCACCTCAATTCAAATCTGTAAGGGGTTAGCCTTGCATTTTGATAATTTTGGGGAATTTTCTCAATTTTTTGAAAAAATCAAAATAGCAAGGGGTTAGCCTTGTAATTTTAATAATTGGGAATTTTCTTATTTTTCTGAAAAAATTCAAATCTATAAGGGGTTAGCCTTGCATTTTGATAATTTTGGGGAATTTTTGTCAATTTTCTGAAAAAATCAAAATAGCAAGGGGTTAGCCTTGTAATTTTAATAATTGGGAAATTTTCTTATTTTTCTGAAAAAATTTAAATCTGTAAGGGGTTAGTTTTGCATTTTGATTAATTTGGGAAATTTTCTCATTTTTCACCTAAATTCAAATCTGTAAGGGGTTAGTCTTGCATTTTGACTAATTTGGGCAATTTTCTCATTTTCACCGAAATTCAAATCTGTAAGGGGTAAGCCTTGCATTTGATTAATTTGGGAAATTTTCTCAATTTTTTGAAAAAATCAAAATAGCAAGGGGTTAGCCTTGTAATTTTAATAATTGGGAAATTTTCTTATTTTTCTGATTAATTTGGGAAATTTTCTCATTTTTCACCTGAATTCAAATCTGTAAGGGGTTAGTCTTGCATTTTGATTAATTTGGGAAATTTTCTCATTTTTCACCTAAATTCAAATCTGTAAGGGGTTAGCCTTGCATTTTGATTAATGTGGGAATTTTCTCATTTTTCACCTAAATTCAAATCTGTAAGGGGTTAGCCTTGCATTTTGATTAATTTGGGGAATTTTCTCAATTTTCTGAAAAAATCCCGAAATGTATGACATGTATTTCAACAAATCGGCAAGGGGTTAGCCCTTAAATTATTGAAAATTTGGCCCAACTGATTCAGTAAAAAAAAAAATCTAAAAATCATCAAGGGGATACTTTCTTAACATTTAAAGTTTAGTGAAATTTGCCCGGACTGAATCTTTTTTTAAATTTTAAAAGGGCAGGCATAGGCCTACCCCTTGGTGATTTCGGGAGCGAAATGTCCATGAGGAAAGAATGCCGTACACGGCCGAAACTCATAGCCACCTATTAGCCGCCTAATTTGACCTTACAAAAATCAAAATTAGCGGGAGAAATGTTGAGGTATGCTAGTATAGAAATAATATAGAAAACAAAAAGAGGAGAAAGATTGAATGGTACCATTTTGAACTCACCTAATAGGCGCATGCACATGTACATAACCAATGCAGTATCAGTCTTGCCAAAACTCTTGAGTAGCACTGCAGAAAATACACGTATAAACTCTACCACGCCCAGTCCCGGAATTCAAGATGGCTACAGGAAACCCCAAGCTTTAAACACCTCTGTTGAGGCCACCACGCTATAAGAATTATGAGTGAACATTCTATCCTCCACGGCATTTCCTACACACAGAGAGTTGAAAAGGGTCTTCCTCCGCGTTTTAGCAGCAAAAATGCCAAACATGCGTTGCTGTGGTTTCTGCTATTGTTACAATGGCTAACAAAATTAGAGCCCTTCCCCTCTGACTTGTGTGGTAACGTACTGATTTGTGCCTCACTAGCCTGACTTTAGTATAACAAAAATACGAAACACGGCTATTTGGAGAGGGTAAGGTTGCTTAAAAATCAACTTCAGACAACACGTGGTGTGAAATTGTTCGGGTTTAAAAACACTCTAAACTTTAATTGATGTAAGACGACGAACAAGTGCGTTTGTACTAAGCACGACACCTCAGCTATTCGTTCGCCTGGTCACCCAGCGCCCGAACAGGGCGCTGAGATGGGCCAATGGCCTTGCACAGATTTTATACAGTCATTCATAATGGTTTATTTAAAACATTCAAATCTCGCGGCACTAGGCCGAATTGCGTTTGAACTTCCATAAAAGTGGACATATTTAGTATTATAATTATGTATAAAAATATAAAAATAAATCATTCGTCATATCAAAACTGCAGGAAGTGGTTCTACCTACGTACACAATATAAAACGTTTAGGATTAGAAAAAACACCTCTAAAATTACCTTTACGAATTACGGAAAAAGAAGTAGGCCTATGAAAGCTTATAAAATTACTTAAAAATTAAAAATCATTTAATAAACATAATAAACATTTTAGTGAAGGAAATACGTCTTACGGGTCACAGCTAACAACACACAGAGCATTGTTGGTAAATTTTTGCCAGGCGCGCGAGTTCGCTCGATGTGTTATATACACAAGCGGCGGTTATCAATTCGATATTTTTTTTCGTTTTACTCCTCACTGCTGAAAATACTCTCGCTACATTATATTTGTTCATCCAAAATTGGTCAAGACAACCAATGATTTGAAATAATATCGCCCAAAGACATGTGATCAGTGATACCTGGTGAGAAGATAAATTATCACACCGTTGCCGACACTTTGCCCGTGCTAAAGCATTGCCATTGACAAACCAGAAAATTTAAATACATGTAGCGCTTCGCTAACAGGAAGTGATAACCTCGCGGTCATGTCGTGCAGTGTTCGGGCGCTGGGCCACGAACGAAAAGGTGTTCCTTGCTTCAAAATGGAATTAATACCCATTTCTCAGTGCACACCAAATATTAATGCCACCGCCTACAGAGCCGGATCACAAACGGGGGAGACATTTTATTCATTCCACAGCATCTTACGCTTAAATACGCCTTGCTCCTTTCAAGAAAAAAAAAATTAATGACAAAAACACATCAACTACGCACACAAGCTCTCCGTTGTAGATTCAAGTAGGGTAGTTTTTATTGGGCTTTATTAAATGTTCCACAAAATTTCAACGATCACAAAATAATCCACTCACATTGGTTTTTTTCTTATGAACACTGCAACACATTTATAACCACATTCATTTTTGGTGGCGTCCCCTTCCCCGTCTATTGCATATTGAACTCCAGCACAAACTGGCAGCTGATGACAAATGAGGGCGCTGTTCGAACATCATTTCACTCCTGTACCGTGTTAAAATTTGCCAAAGGGATAAAATGCGCCTGGCAGTGTCAAAATTGACTTTGAAGCACACAGCCTTGGCAGAAGTGTATCAAACATTTCTATTCACCATTAAAACAGCGCTCTCAAAAAGTGTTTGGGACAACATTCGGCAAATCTCTCTCTCATCAGCTAATCTTCGGAATATCAAGTCGATGTCACGTCAGCAAAATTATTCGTCATCACGAACACATTCACCAAAGAATCACCAGACGCCTTGAGCTAATTCGACAGCTAGGCATCTTTAAAAACTTACACCAGTTAACGCTTTACAAAAACAGAAAGCTTTTATTTTTGGAAATCATGCAAATGTAGGTCAATGTACTCACTGAATTGTTATAGTGGTTGCACAAAAAACTTAGGGTCCGTAGATGTATAAGCAACTGAATTAAGGTGAATCAAAATACAAAAAATGTGGCGTACTACGATAATTTTTCATACAGAATTCATACAGAAACTTGGCTTCAAAGAAAAACTCTCGCTACTGAGCACAGCAAAGTGATAGAAACTCTAAAACTGGCTGAATGATGGTGTTTGTGTAAATGGCGTTCTCAAGGAAAACAAACAGCCAATTGTGACAAAACCAAATGCCCTGCATGCAGTATGTCGTGGCAGAAATAAAAACCACGAACGATCAGAATTACGGCCAAAATCTACTCTCCTTTGCCAATTATTTTAGACGAGTATGTACAGCGGATCAAAGGTATTTGAGGGACGCATGTCCACAAGTTTTTGTCTCACTGTATGAAAACGTTCCAACGACCAAAATAAAAGATGTCTTTAAAAATGTAAAAAATGAAAAAAGAAGAAAAATTCTACCTGTGGTTAAAACGTGCTGCGAATTTATTGATCCCGGTCCTTTTTCCAATTTTTTTTTCAAATCTACTTTGTAGTTTGTACTTAAGAGTGAGAACTAGCATCTATTTTCAAAATCAATGCAGTGACTGGAGAAATAGAAATTTAAAATGTTACAACTTGACTCTTTCCAACAACAGAAGACCAAAAGTAGTTGGATATTTCACAACTACAATTTTCGAAGGCCTTTTCTGATAAAAGCACAACGTAAAAAAAGATAAACATGCCTGGATTTTAAAAAAAAAAGAGGCAACTGAAAACTAAACAACAAAATACATTTTGAATGATTTTTCCCATCAATTCGACTACCGTTAGTGTATTACAAAATGTTCCCATTGCATTCTAACAAAGCCAAATTATACATACGTCCTCTTATCGTCAGTACCGTCCTTTCGTTCAGGAAAAAAAGTACTGTTTACATTCAACTCCACAGTGATACAGGAAACAACAATGACTACATGACATGCTACGCAAATTGGGTGTTTTTTTTCAACAATAATTACAAGAAATTACCCCATCACCGCAAAATTCAGTGGTGACAGGATCACCGTTAAGTGTCGATCACTTTAGTTTTTTTTTCTAACCACTAAGATGACTACTCGATTAAAAAGCAAGATTATTAATTTATTACATTATGCTGTAGTTACACTACGTACGCCCCTTCCGGGACATATACTGCACATTTTCAGCAATTTCTACACGACTCAAGACGCCAGGAAAAGAATTATCGGTTTTTGAATTGTGTACAATTTTCTAAGCGTTTTGTAATTTTTTTGTTTTTTTTTCCTTTTCTTTTTTTTCCGCCCATTTTATTTCACACTACAAATTTGCATCTCCAGTTCCGTCTTGATGGCTACTGCTACTTGTTAAAACTATCCAACACACAGAAAAATCCAAAACCAATCAGTAACAATGATTTTAACGAGCCCCAAAAGTGTCACTGTCCCTATGTGTTAGGAAAAAAAAGGTGAAATGTATTTACGGCAGAACAAATCTAAAATGGACACACAGCTCACAAATTTAAAATATCTTTTTGTCCACAAATAAGGTTTGCCTGGGAACCTCACGAGATTCTACACTTCAGCAGAAAAGCCTGAAAATTGTTCTATTTCTTTAAATGGCTGCATCAAACCATTTCATATCTCACCCACATCTTTGGTAACGAAACAGAGGAAAACGAAAATCCCCAAATTTAACTATTCTCATTACTTTGCATTGTACCTATCCATTCCATTTACAAAATCAATCCAGAAAAAAAAAATCAAAGGAACAAAACCGAAAATAATTAATGAAAAAGCCATCACTTCAAATTTTACATTTTTAAAAAGTCCACATTTAAAACTCGCAAGTGCCCAAATTGTCTTCCAAATTAAAAAGAGCAAACATGATCAAATAAACAGTTATCTAAAATGTGGCAAGCGCCTTTTGAGGAGTACTACGGCACAGGAATTAAGCTGGTAATAGGTGTGTATACAAGTTTCTACAGTGATAATAACTTGACGTACTTGGTAAAAATCTGTTTAGAACGGAGTGCAAAACGGTTTGGCTTGAATGCACCTCAAGAAAGTAATCAGGTGTTTGACGGGTCTCCGCTCACTCGTTAGCACTAGAGTACAAAAAGAAAAAAAAATTAAATCCACTGACTACATGATAAACATTATAAAACTGAGAATTAGGCAAAAAAGCAACAGGCCCATAGACAAACAATTTCATCCAAGGAGAAGCTCTTCTGTTATTGTGATCCCTGGATATGTTTCAAACATGGCAAACTGTTGGAATGGGTTGAGCCAGACAATTTTATGATTGAAACACACGCCAAGGAAAAGGGAAGTGCACAAGGGGCTGTAATTAGATCTCCAGGGATCAACTTAAGAGCTTTATTTGAGTCCATTTTAGGTCTTTACTGAGACTTATGAAGACAGGGCTATGTGGGATGGGGTAGGGGTGGGGCTTACCCTTTTTGTGTCTCACCTGTTATGTAACTCGCTGCAGGGGTAATCTCGGAATCGTTATCAATTAAGAGTGATGGGTAAAGCGGGGGGGGGGCTACCTTATATCTCACTCCAGGGTTTAACTCAAGATCCTCACTAATAATAATGGGGATGGGAGGTGGGACACTTGCCCAGTGTATATCTCACTTTAGGGATCAATTTGACATCCATACTGTCTAATAGTGAGGGTGCTAAAGGGGGTGTAAGTGGGCTTACCAAGAATACCTCTAACTCTAGGGATCACCTAGAGTTTGACTGTTGCCGAGGGGGCCAACGGGGAGTTTCAGGGAGCATACCTGGCATATTACCTCACTCTAGGGATCAACTTAAAAAATCTTACGGACCGATAGTGAGGGGGGGAAGACAGACAGGTGCTGGGGAGTGTACCTACCATATATCTGACTAGAAATCCTTACTGACTGATGAGGGGGAAGCAGTGTTGAGCGGGTCAGGAGGCAGTGTTGGGGGTCAACCTCGTACATATCTCAGTATAGGGATCAACTTGAAATCCTTACTGACCGATGCGAGGGTCGGTAGGCAGTATTGGGAGGCATACCTTGTATATATCTCAGTATAGGGATCAACTTGAAATCCTTACTGACCGATGAGAGGGTCGGTAGGCAGTATTGGGAGGCATACCTTGTACATATCTCAGTATAGGGATCAACTTGAAATCCTTACTGACCGATGAGAGGGTGGGTAGGCAGTATTGGGAGGCATACCTTGTATATATCTCAGTATAGGGATCAACTTGAAATCCTTACTGACCGATGAGAGGGTGGGTAGGCAGTATTGGGAGGCATACCTTGTATATATCTCAGTATAGGGATCAACTTGAAATCCTTACTGACCGATGAGAGGGTGGGTAGGCAGTATTGGGAGGCATACCTTGTATATATCTCTGTATAGGGATCAACTTGAAATCCTTACTGACCGATGAGAGGGTGGGTAGGCAGTATTGGGAGGCATACCTTGTATATATCTCAGTATAGGGATCAACTTGAAATCCTTACTGACCGATGAGAGGGTGGGTAGGCAGTATTGGGAGGCATACCTTGTATATATCTCAGTATAGGGATCAACTTGAAATCCTTACTGACCGATGAGAGGGTGGGTAGGCAGTATTGGGAGGCATACCTTGTATATATCTCAGTATAGGGATCAACTTGAAATCCTTACTGACCGATGAGAGGGTGGGTAGGCAGTATTGGGAGGCATACCTTGTATATATCTCAGTATAGGGATCAACTTGAAATCCTTACTGACCGATGAGAGGGTGGGTAGGCAGTATTGGGAGGCATACCTTGTATATATCTCAGTATAGGGATCAACTTGAAATCCTTACTGACCGATGAGAGGGTGGGTAGGCAGTATTGGGAGGCATA
Source organism: Acanthaster planci (assembly GCF_054643075.1). Classification (NCBI taxonomy): domain Eukaryota; kingdom Metazoa; phylum Echinodermata; class Asteroidea; order Valvatida; family Acanthasteridae; genus Acanthaster; species Acanthaster planci. Next base: position 11,567,789 of record NC_141794.1, on the reverse strand, counting down.
CCTTGTATATATCTCTGTATAGGGATCAACTTGAAATCCTTACTGACCGATGAGAGGGTCGGTAGGCAGTATTGGGAGGCATACCTTGTATATATCCATCTCCAGGGGTCTATTCCAGATCCCCATTAGTCTCTTCCCCTTCTTTGTGGATGACCACCTTCGTGATTTTGAAGTCAGGGTTTTCTCTCTGCTCCTCAGCGATGGCCTGGGCCAGAAGCTACACGGACACAAAACAGAACTGGCATTATTGAAGTTGAAAGCTGAACGGGCACAGAAGCTGGAAAAGTACTGTCCAAGTCCTACCTTACATCTTGACCTGCTGGTTCGAGTGTGAGGCTGTGAGACTTATGGCTCAAAGATGAAGACGTGAGCTGCTCGGCTTTTGAGTCAGCCTCGAGTCAGTTCAGTTTCTCTTATGAGTTTGAATTACTTGATTGCTGGAGTTGCAGTCGGGTAAGGTCCAAGTCAAACTCTCAAAGGGAAGAATGCAGAACTAAACAAGGAATAGCTCAAGGTTTTACACTGAGGGGACCCACAAAACCCTGAACCTAGTCAAACCTCGCAATCAACCTTGAGTTGCCACCTGTGTAAGTCTGCATTCTCCTTACGCCCTATCCCTCCACCTATTTGGCCGTTTTTGTAGGAACCTTCCTAAATCCCCGAGAATCATTACAATTCTCTGACAGAATCACATGGGATCGCTTTGTACAGAAGATGTTAAGTGACACTACGCCACACGTATGACACAATAGTGAGTCGGCCCCACCTCCCTCAATCCTGCTTAACTCCTCCCACCCCTCCTGGTGGACTTTGGAAGGGAAAATCAACTTGGACGATTCACTCCCTTGCCCAAATCATTTCAAACTTGCCGAAGAGTTAACGGCCGATCATCAGAACTGCAAACGAACGTACAGTGGACTGGCATGAAGCCACACCCTCCCCCCCATGGTGCAAGTTTCCTCGTTGCCTTAAAATCTGCCCCTGATCAAGATGTGGCCTCACCTCGTCTTTGTTGATGTCCCCGTCCCCTTGAATGATGATCTTCTTCTCCACGCGGGTCTCTGTCACGTCCCCCTTCACAGTCTGTGGAAGTCAACCACATGAATGGTACAGAAAAAGCATCTCTTTATGTTGGCCCTACGCTTATACTGGTATCTTCCATACGACATGTATATGTGCAACACGTGCACAGGTCTGACTCAAGCCACAGACTCGAGAACAAACACTAAACTCGTCTGAACAGGACCTGACCCACATCTGCAGAACGGTAATAACATCTGAATACAGATAGGTGATATGACAAGATAAGGTACATCAACACACGTCATCCACCCTGAGTGGAAACAGCTCAATTGCAGTTCTGTGATGATGGAAAGGTTTTGCATTGCAGACAGCCTGAAAAGCCCTGAGAGAAAATTTTTGAATTCCATGGTATTTCATGATAGAATGCACTCAAGCTGACGGGGTATGGCAGGGTATGGCTATGAATGGATTTACGGTAGCATGCGTGCCATTTCAAAATCCAAACTGAAGCGTGTCCGCGGCTGTTTGGAACAGCAGCACCAGCGCACAACAGTCTGTCCTATCAGCGCAGCCATATGTCGACTCACACACGTGCTTTGTCCTTTATAAAATACAGAGCTACTTCGTTGTCTGTGAAACTTGGTACATGCGTAGAGCATGAACGCCCTCTGCTGGCGTACGTACCCGCGTAATGTGTGTGGTGGTGGTGGTGGTATGGCTCTCGCTTGACAAGGTCTGAGCGCTCACCAACACGCCCGTGTCGTCCAGGCTGTTGTCGGGCTCGTCCCGCTCGTACGTGATGGTCGTGTTCTCCGTCTGGACGTAGGGCACGTCATGGGTGAACTGCGAGTTCTCGTCGGGGCCGCCCTGCTGGACGATGGTCGCCGTCTTGACGTAGGGTTCATCTCCTTCTGAGGCCGTGGCGGCCACCATTTCGTCATCTTCCGGCTGGGGCTTTTTTTTTTTGAACAAGCAGACTTCATGTTATAACAAACTCAGAAAAATGTAAAGGAAAAAAATCTCAACGGCACTGCAAACTTTACAATCACGGATCACGCTTCATGGAATATGTGATCATTTCCAAATCAAAAAAAAGTCAAGGATTTTTATTCTCACACGCTATTACCTTGAAGATGGGCAAAAAAAATCATGCAAGGCTTTTCCACCTGCTATGCCACATCAAACTGAATGAGCCTCTTGATGAACTTCACGCTTATGGAAATGTCAGCAGCTTGTATGGAAACAGTGGCGCATTTTGCAGGCTACCAAAAAAGACTTGCAACGTTTGATGCACAGAAAACCATCATAATCTCATTCTCCAGTGCCTGAATCGGTTTTCAGGTCAAATGACAGCAGATTGGTGAGCCGTTTCTAAACATATGTGCTTACATATTTACAGCAAGCATGATCAAGAACAAACTACGAGATGCAGGTTTGCTGGAAGTCAAGAGGTGATGATGTTGTTGATGACAGAAATGAAAAGCCGTTAGTAAAATGAATAAGTTAGGCAAACTGCAACCATTCCTGTTACAAGACTAGCCGATGACACCTGATCCATGTAGATTTTATATTCCAAATGCACATGTGTAAACTGTACAAAGTTGATTGATTGTGGCCGGTAACTCTGGTGTATCTACGTGTATGTAGGGGACTTCTCAGAATCCTCCTTAATCCTCTGCTGTGTAACCGACCAGTACTCTGTTTCCTTGAATTTCCAAGGGTGTCTAAGTCCATTCAAAGGATTAAGAATGATCTCGATTTGGGGTGAAAGAGTCAGTTTCGGATCTGTTTACAAATTCTTTGTCCTAAAATCCACCCTCATCTGCGACATTCTCTACGACAGCAATTTCAACTGCTCCATTTTGATCTGCCCAGAGCATGGCTGCTCGAGGGCGCTATACTAAATTTATGGCATGCGCACATAGATGGGACATAGATGCTGGTGACAAAAAAGTTCAAAAGGACCAACAAGATTTCACTATCGGCAACACCTGATCCCTCTAGAGTCAACGTTTGCCTGTTTTAACTAGCCCTCTTTAGAGTATTCCACCCAATTCCGTGATAGTTACCATTAAGTAGTTACCATCAAAAAGTTACCATCACCAGTGTACTGAACAATACAAAAAGTTATGGCAAATGTTTTCAAGATGCAGGCAGCTAAATACCTGAAGAAAGTTAATTAGTGGACTGAGCTGCGAAGGAAATGAAGAAATTAGTATGAAAATGACATGAAAGCTTGGAAGAAGTCGGCTGCTTTAGAGTTAAGACTAGGACTGGACGTCACGGACCTGCTTAGCAGATAACAGCGGCTTAGTGAAATTTTCCCGCTTAGCATAAAAATCAATTGGGGACCACAGGCCAGCAGTATAAAACTCCCATGGCGTTTCAGTTGGTAACCCAATTTGCTAAGCACATCTGTCCCAATGCTGAGCAGGCCACATTTGCTGAGCGGGCCCATGCAATCCCCATTGCAAATCGCACACTGCAAAAATCTGATGTCCAAAGGAGGAAAATCCCAACAAAAATGAATCTGTTCTACAGGTATGTAAGCTGAGAATAAATACATCACTCAACAGATGTACGAGAAAAAGCTGCTTTCTGAGTTTTCAGTTGGGATGTCACAGTCCCACCCGCTACGCCGTCAATCTAACCCCTCTATTTATTTTTCCACCGTTACTGTTTCCCTACATGCAAATCTGGTTTTAAAACCAAAACACACCTGCACTAAATCACGGACAGACATGGCCATCGTGATGTCGAAATAAATGTATGCCCGAGAATGAGATGAGGCCTGTGTGTCTGGTATGGCCATGTCGATTACAGCCTATGATAATGGCCGTAGTTAAAGCCATGGTAAGAACAACTCTACCATGATAACCAACCTTGAATATGCAAAATGTGTTTCTTTTTTTTTAACAGGTTATGGTGCATAGTGTGGGAGGGTGTACATGTAAATGTAGATGGGTGCGGTATTCGGTTAAGATTCAGTGCAACAATCACCACACGTGTATAAGTCAAGCCAACGTGAGCCCACCTCAGCGTTTTCATCGAGACGTTTCATGACGGCGACATCTCCTTCAACGGCTGGCTGCGGAGGCTACAATAATTGGGAGGGGGGGTGAGTCGGTTGGTATAATGTGACATGATTTAAACATACATGTACATGTATATGTAGGCCCTACCGGTAGCTCGATCCCCAAGTCAAGACGGCTCAGTCTTTGTACATATAGTCTCTTTTCAAGTCTGACAAGAGTACTGTGTGTCAGGTTGCGTTGTCTACAAAGAAAGGAATGCCCATCTCAGATTACCGATGTGGTTCTTCACATCAGTAGTTTGGTTTCATAGATAATGGATGTCTACGGTGCAACAGAACACTCCGGTCTTTAAAACAAAGAGGGTGTCCGACAAAAATTTGTGCGATTCTGTTGCAAACAAGCAAAAGATTCCTACATGTACATTTTGACTAAAATTTCTTCCTGAAAGCTTCACAATGAAGTTCAGTCTAGTTTCTTTTAATTTCCACAAATCAGCCGCAAATTTGCAATTAAAAAAATCCTTTCTTTGCAGAACAAATGTTCCTTCATCACAAACTTCTCTGGAGCAAATGCGATAACAAAATTTATGCCTGATGACCTAAAAGTGCAGATTGGCATAATCCCATTAGGTGGTGCGCTAGAATGGATGGCATTATACATGTAAGTGGACTAACATCTCGTCAGATGTGGGTAGCGATACAATGTAAATTGCTCTTTTTTCTTCCCTTCCCAAAGATGAGTCACATTTCTGGCAGTGAGTCACGTTTTTTCTATGTCTTGATGTCGTCTTACTTTATTAGTGCACGCCGTCTCAGCCAAAGTCCAATTTATGCATGTGGCGTGCACCTCCCAATCCCCACCCAACAGTCGGACACCGGTGCGAGCGGGTTATCCTGTGTTGCCGTGGTAACGTGCGAGTTATTGATAAGACGGTGATAAAGTGAGTTTACTGGCAGAGAAAAGTCTTGAGCAGTTTTGCAAGTCAATACCGTCAAAGGCGGCTGTTTTTTTCCCCCCAGATTTCCATGCTCTGTGCATTTCTTAAAGAGGAAAAGGGGTGCATTCTGGGATGACCCTGTGTGCAGAGAAGAAGTCAGTGGCTTGATGGCAGAAGAAAAAGCAAATATTAGTATTCCATGCTAATTAACAATAAAAACTGTATATTCACAATAAATCAAAGGAGATGCATTAATTCAAGGTGACAATTTCACTGATGCTCTTCTGCTCGAGGTATTTATGTAGACAACTATTTTTGGCCCAAAGTGCACACACGTTCTTGGAGACGACAAAGTCAATGTCTTCTGCATTTTGAAACAAGTGTTGCTTTTAATTAAGTTATTCCCATGCAATGGATTTAATGATCATCAAAAGATATGTATTCCTTGAGGAATTGGCACGAGAGACCCAGAACTGAACTAAGAAATCCGTATGTCAGCATCTGAAACCTGTCATGTAAACAGACAAAGGTCTGGACATTTTCCAGGTGTTTTGTTTTTAAGCAATGTTCTCTCAAAAACCTTAAGTTCTCAGAATCTTTTAACTACTCTTTAGGAGTAACAAGGCTGTTATGTGAGCACATGCCCCATCCATCAAGCCAGTGCTAACCACTTACTTCAGGGTTTGCGAGGAAAATGCCCCATTTGTGTGACTGCAATTTAACCATGAAGACCGTGACGTTTACAGGGAACAAGAAATAGAAAGATTTTTACTAAAATTTTACTAAACCCTTCAAAATGCACCTGTCGGTTTTTATTAACCCGAATTAAATTTTTGTTCTACAACTGAACCCATGTTTTAGAGCTTTTTTGATTTTTATGCTAATACAATTTGCATATTCATAAGTAAACCTTTGATGTCATCCAAGGCAATGAACCTCATTGTGCACAGAAAATGTCTTCCCTTTTTCAACACTGTATTGTATATTTCATTTCCTTTAGCAATTTACTGTTCAGTTAAGTGTATGGCAATAAGCAAGCAAGCAACCTTTTCACAGAAATATTTTCAGATAGCAGATATGGAGTTCACAATTTGACACTTTTCCAGAAATGTTTCATCAATTTGAATGTTTAAAAAGTGCAGTTTTCAGTTCATGTAACTCAAAGAACAGAGAAGAGTACAGAGATACACAGAAAGTGATTCTAAGAAAAATTCATTTCACTGATCCTTTAACCATGAGCAATGCAAGGTTAACCATGAGTACTGCAAACTGAACCATGAGCAATGCAAGGTTAACCACGAGCACTGCAAGGTTAACCACGAGTACTGTAAGGTTAACCACGAGTACTGTAAGGTTAACCACGAGTACTGCAAGGTTAACCATGAGCACTGCAAAGTAAACCATGAGTACTGTAAGGTTAACCACGAGCACTGCAAGGTTAACCACGAGCACTGCAAGGTTAACCACGAGTACTGCAAAGTTAACCATGAGGACTGCAAGGTTCACTGTGAGGTCAACCTGACACTGTGAGGTGGACTGTAATGACTGTGCGGCTGGCTACGAGAATTGTCAGGATAACCATGACGACTGCGAGGTTCAACAAGGTAACTGTGAGGCTAACCACAAGGAACTTGAGGGTAGCTTTTGGAACTGCAGGTTCAAAAACACGACAGGTAATTTTGAAAGTGGGACATTACATGTATCTCGTTAAACCTTCCACTTTTACTTTGTTCCTCCCTTCGTTCATCCAAAAGTTTAAATAAACTTATTTTGTGGATGCTGGAACGAAAATAAACCCAAGAACCGTATGCATTATTCAACCCTTCGATCAAACATCGGTTCTGTTAATGGTGTGATGGAGAAAACAAATGCAGTGTTAGAAATGGTGCGAGAGGGTGAGGAGGAAGAGGAAGTTTTGGAGATGAAATCGCCACGGTGACTGTGATTGTACCTCTTGGTAGGTTTCGGGGCTGACGCTAACAAACGTATTGACGTTAGTGGTGACAGTGGTGGGCGCTTCTTCCAACGACGGCTCTAATAGAATGGGTTCGCCTTCCAGCACGACACCAGGCTGTGTTGGTTCAATAAGTTGCATTATCAAGCACACTGGTTACCATGGAAACTGTTACACTCAATTCAATTTTGTTTTATGGGAAAAACAGCCGGTGGGGAAAAAACCTACAAATGGTTTGTTTCGATGGTTAATGTTTATAAAATATACACATAATTGAAAACTAATTGTACGTTGTTGCCAAATCAACACGTCAAAAGCAGCTCTTGTTCAGTTTCTTTAAACCACATACAAGTAATTCATGCGGAGAAAGTTTTACGACACAAATCACACACTTTTCCTTCTACAGACTATTCAGCCACTTCTGAAATGAAGACTGAATCGGAATAAGTACAATCAATGCTAAACATGGGGGGTGAATAATACACAACATATTGGCCTCATGCCTTGCAGCACATGTACGTGTTCAAGAAGCAGAAAGTCAGAGGCAATGGTGAAGGATTTCATTAACCATAAACCTGCTTTCAGTTGGAGCAACCGAAAACAGTCTGGTGCATTTACCTCGTCCTCGGTCCTCTCCACTTTGTACACAGTCTTGGTGGTGGTGGTGGTGGTGGTGGTCTGGTACCTGGTCTGCCCGGGCTGCATCTCATAGCCCTCCTCCCCAGGGCTAATGAACTGCAGAGGTTCATCCTCTGGCTTGCTTGCAGCCACGTCATCAGCGGATCTCTGAGAAGACGGTATATTTGATGGAACATTACAGAACGAATGACTCGAGTGTAAAAAAAAAAAGTCTTCAAAATTTGGCAACTCAATGATCGCTGACCTGACTAAATTTCATTAACTCTGTGCTAAAATTGCTCTTCACAACTTGATTTTTTTTTATGTACCTTTGCCAGGAGTGAAAAGCCTTCATTCCAAAGACAAATTTTATTTGAAGCGGTAAAGATCTGCATACTTGATTGTTACTGACATGGCTTCAGCATTGAATTTTCTCTGTTATCTTAAGGCATAGGGTAATTTTTTTAAAGGCTAATCCACTCAGTGGGACTGTGCAGGAACGTACACAACTTGAGAACGCTAACACCAAAGTGTGATTCAAAACAAGAGCAGACCTTCATTCCTGAAAGACAAAGACAGGCATTGCAAGATTCTAGCAGGTGCTTGGGTGGACAAATCAAAATCAAATCAAATCAAAATCAAATTTTTAAAATTAAACTCGCTATTGGCAAACCATGCTAATTCGGTGAAAGGCAATGCAAACTAATCTAATGAAGATTTCAATCCCATTTTCAATTCTGCAGGTCACACTACTGTCCCCGATGTTTACTCAGGCGAACTCCGTTCCTCAAGAGCTTTAAGTTCTCGGACAATGTTTGGACAGATTTTGCAGCTTTGGTGTGAATGCATGTACCTGTTGGCTAATGGAGTGAGAGAAGGGGATGACGGCGCATGTGACCAATCCAACAAAAACGAGTCATGACGAACACTTTGTTTCGTTGTTTTCAGTTAAAATGGGCGAGGCATGCCGAGCTCTTCCCTTTCTAAGTTTTGCCATCCTGAGGAAAGTGGGCATTGGGTCAGCGTCAATAAACACTGGCAGTTTTTACGGATTGATACGGAGCACGAATCAGTTCACAGCTCTTAACTCCAAAGCTGTTCTGCCTTGTGACTCATTTTGTCGGGCTGGGACCAAACACTGTCAACGACACAACCAAAAAATGTGCGTGAACTGTCAAAGTAAAGACAGGAAATGGAGAAGGGGAGCTGAAAACGTGTACATGGACACACGAAGGAAGGACGAAATTAGAAAATATAAGAAATGAAGGGGAAACAAGGAATGGAATTGGGATGGGGAGACCTGGCTAGGATCTCGTCTGTATTTTGCAGGATATTCAATTATTCCGATATAAATCCACAGGCAGGCGAGTGATTAATTCCTTCCCAGTTGAGACAACCAAATCAACTCCACTTAAAGTCGGGAAGTGATTACCTCGTTATGCAACAAACTGAGACTAAAGCCCAACCCAACCAAAACAACGAGCACAACTGCAAGAAAAGGGGTCCATGTGTGTCAACAATCAGGCAACCACACAAAATATTTCCCTGGAAGAGTTCAGTTGCATGAAGGTCTTGCAAGACAAACTTGCATTTTTGCAAAAGGATTTCCTGAACTCTGCACGTGAACAGAACTGTTTGCCAAATTAGGGACAAAAGCAGAAAACAGGAAAGACATACTCCACGGGTAACTATCTCTTTCATCATTTTTCCCGGCAGTTATGACTGCAATGTTCAGAAAGAGAAAGTCGGCTTCCATTTTTGTATTAAACAACACAGAAACAAAGGAACAAAACTGATTTGTTATATCATCCACAACTTAATGTGAATTTTGAGAATTTGAGATTGTACAAACCAGCAATAACACCATGCACTAGCTTTGAAATGATTATTAATGATACCAGAAAAAGTTGAAAGTACAAAATACAGTGAACATTCACAGAGAGAGAAAAAACATGCAACTACATGTAAGTCAATAAAATAATATAACTTTGTCAATAAAATGATTCTGAGAGGAACAAATAAATTTCAAAGAAAACCGCAGCATGCTGGTAAGTTATTTTCACTTTCTGTTCATGCTTCAGGAAAGAATTTTTTTTACATATACACACGCTTTCACATCAAAAGTGGGAAAGAACGAAAACTGTAAGTGTATATAAAGTGCACAAGAAAAGATTGTTTGTTCACATTTTCTGCAAACGTAACGTTTTATTTATTTTTGTTCCTCTTTGGTTTTTGTAAAACCAAACAGCCAAGCTTTGCAACAAAAACCAAGTGAACTTCTGACATTCAATCTAAACAGACGTGATGCCGCTCAAGGAATTTTCTCACAATTCATGCTAAAAACCAGACACATGCTACACTTGGAAACTCACAGGAAAGACAGCCCCTTCCTTCTACATGGGGAAAAAATGAAAAGCACATCGAGCTCAACAAATAGGCTGATTTGAGACGACTTGTTACACAGTTGCGAAAACAATCAGCTGATGATAAACAGGGGTAGGTTGGGTTGGTTTTTGTTTCTGGGTTGGGGGCAAAGAGGAAGACAGTTTCTGATTCCACCGACCGAAAAGTAGGTCATCTTGATCTCCTGAAATTTCTCGGCCATCTCTGGATCGACTCCATCGTAATCACCTTCGTCGGAAGTTATGTCGTGATCCTGGGACTAAGCAGGCAAAAGTGGAGAAGCAAGGGGGCGGGGTATACAAAGTTGGCAAGTGAAAATATGACAGAAGGAAAAAAAAAATACGCAGTTTGTCGCTGCTTCGACAAGTGGACATTCGACAATTCAGAGTTACAAGCAGATGATTGGCTGCATTGGCACCAAATCTTCACTATGGCAGCAATGTCTTTTATGACCACTCCTTGGGTCAATGCATGAGGCTGTTGCCCTCAGTATTAAGCATAGGCTGGTGCTGCTGATGTAATGGACATTTCAGTACCAATTTCCCTTCCATACTTCTGGATGCAACACCAAGATGGCTGAAAGCCAGAAAATGAGATACTTGCCAGCATTTACATGTGCAATGCCCAGCGGTGAGATTGGAAGAAAATGAAATTCCCAAGAAATCATCATCAGAGGTTTAAAATACCCCACAGCTGCATACGGTCTACAATATACTCGTACATTTGTGTTTGCCGGAGGAATAAAATACCCATTTCTTGTTTTCTACATTAACTTTCATACATATCATTAAAAAAACCTTCAAAGTAAGCACAGCATATTCAAAATTTTACAAGAATGTGTGAAAAATCGTGAAATCAGGAAAACCCTGATGACAAAACCTTGAAATCAAGAAACTTCCTGAAAAATCTCACCCCCGACAAGCAGTATTAAGGTTCCAAAAATAATGTTATTTTTCTACTGCATTTCTCCAAATCGGAAAAAGCAGAATATATCATTTCAAAGTTCTGGTGAGCTGGGTGAGGGAACAACACAAGGATGAAGTGGATCAGTCTTCATGCAGCTCCAAAAAAATCCAAGAGCTAATTTTCTTTTTTACAAACAAAAGTGAAAGAGGAAGGGAATAAAGCACTACTGAGCAACTTAGGCCAAAAAAAAGGTCTCTGGTTTCTGGTCAGCGTGCACCACAAGCCTGCGCGTCGGCAAAATAAAAAGATTGGTCTGAAACGGTATAAAACGATGTCCAGTACAAGAGTCCCTCTAGTTCCCCATACATGTAGCCGGGGCACTCTTTTCAGATGATGCCGTTTCTACATTACACATTTACATCTGGGAACCAGACAAACAAGGTGGTCTAATGTCCTGTGTACCTGTACAAGCTGAAAATGCTTTAAACAGTTAAAAATGCGGGGGCCAGTCTATTTTAGTGTTGGTAGTGGCCGGTGTTAAGTGTGCATGTAGTCACAATGGACATCAAGCATTATACATGCATCATTTCCAGAAAAAAAAAAAGAGTAAAAAAAACAAGCTGTGCTGCCGCACTACATTTGGAACCAGCTCGTGACCAGAAACCAGAAACTTTTTTTGGGCCTTTAAATGAGGACACTTCTTGCCAAATATCTACATAAAAACAACAAATCAAAAAGTACAATTTTTTTAGAGAGTGTTTCTACACTGCATGACTGGATGTTTGAGAAAAAAAGTTTGCCTGTGTGTGGTTGGATGTTTCATTCCGCACCCCCTCAAAATACGTCATATCAGATTCGATTTCGGTAGGGAAATCATATCAGGAAGTATTCTGTGTGGTCAGGAAATGTTTAATGAATTCAGTTCCGGATGTGGTAGTGTGGGGAAGACTTAATATTTCCAATATTTATAAAACAAGCCTGTGATCAGGAAAACTTGGAAATAGCGATTCTGCTAGTGGGCCAGTGCTCTGTTCAGGGGTTGGAAGGAACGGATTTGTGGGTTGTTAAAAACCAGCTGATCGGCTATCATGCGGTCATGTCAACGCAGGAGAGGCATGGGACTGGAATTTGGGAAGTGGATTTTTGGAGGAAAGGCGGGAGAGAAGGGGAGGAATGATTGGAGAGGGAAGTCCACTCAGAGAAAGCAAAGACTTACAAAACACTGTAAAGCTGAAAGTGAGAAAAGGACATTCTCTAAAATGAAAAAAAATAACGCGTACACGAGGAAACACAGCATGTCATTGTAAGGACATAAACAAGAAACCACCAGATACTGTGTGGTAGCAGAACTCAACCCACCCTAGTGTTCAATTTTGTTTTTCACATCTACATTGTACATCTACATGTACAGGCCATCAACCATTTTCGAGACTCGGGCTCACAGTGGCAACCAGACACGAAAACCATTAGTGATGGTTCATAGCACACCATTACAAATTCAAAAAAATACCTGCCTTAAGAGCAAGACTGTTTCTTTCCACGTGAACTCGAGAACAGCACGTACATGTCCATTGCACACGTACGGAGCCGGCACTTATTTTGCAACACATCTAGCTGCTGACATTGTTCACCGTCCACTTGTTCTTTTCACCCTCAAGAAACCAACGCGGAATCCATTCACTTTAACCCTTACAGAGCCTTATTATTTTGGCCCATATCACAAGAAGAGGGAGTGACAAATTTCCCACCCCCCCCCCAGCTCGACAATACAAAGGAGCACCAGGCCCAAATGGCAGGGCTCATACATTCTCCAATCCTACAAAATCCTTCAGTAACCTCCCAATGGATTTTGAAGGGTCTGCGAGGGTTGGGGACTGCTACTAACAATAACAGACAAATGCAGCAGATAAATTTTGAACAGTAGCCAAAGGTCTGTCCAGCTGTTAGCACAATTTTCAGCCACTCACTTTTGAATGCAGCGCAGAATATATTTGTTTTCTCGCCAACAAATGAGGACTAACAGCCGGACCTCTGCACTCAGCAAGTGTGAATTTCTTTCCTTACCAGGTGATTCTTTTTAATAATTCCCCAAATGTAATACATGTACACGTATCGTTTTCACACAGCCTGAGGGTTGGGCTTCGGAACAAAGAAATTTTATCATCACCAAAAAAATGAGCAAGCAATTTTCGGTAGTTTATGTAGTAAAATTTCACAGATGTTTATACCGGGGTAACCCTGACACCTAGCCCTTTTTGCTAGGCACCACCCTTTAATCCTTCAAAATCCTTGGACTATCCATGCACACGATAGCCTCAACCTGCCTAAACCCTCCAACACTTCTTGAATATGCTCCTCTAAGGGCTCGGTCCTCCGGCAATGCCTGTCATTGTGTTGAGGAAGTGCAAATGGTGTCCCGGAGCAGTATGCATGATTTCATGTATAACCTAGACATGAATTTGTGCCCAGCTAAGCATATACAGCACGAGGTGTTAACTCAAACCCTTGCCGCAATGTATCCTTTGCAATCAGGCCACATCTTTCTGGCCATTTCTTCCTCAAGCCTCCAAAATCCTCCAAACCTGCCCAGAGGATCATTTGGAGGACTGGGGAAGGTCAGGATTTAACAAACATGTAGGTATGGACAAGAATGTTAAGTCTGCAAAAAACACGATGGCTATGACTACACTAAAGAAATGGTGACTAGAGATAGACTCCTAATTTGTGTAGAGCTAGAAATTGTGTGGCTTACTTCTTCGACTTGAAAAAAAAAACTGTTAGCTCGAAAATATCTCATGCACACCACCTCAGAAAGTTCTCATCTAAAATGCAAAACATTCCGTCTCTTTTTTTTTGAACATCTACTCTACATGTATGCAAGAAACCAAGACAGACCTTTTTCATAAAAATGCAAGAATGTCCTTTTTCTGCGTCAAACAGCAATATGCAGCGTGACGGATTTCAATGAGTTCCAAATCAGTCCATCTCACAACAAACTGCTTTTAGTTCTAAGCCAGATGAAAAGATTCAGGTGTGATGCTGGATTACTTCAAGGCTTCGTAACAGACTTTCGACAGGAGATTATTTCAAGTGAAGAAAGTGCTACATTAACCACTTGCTGCCGGGTGGAATTTGCACATCCGGGACGACTTCCCGGGCAATTTTCAAAATTTTCCATTTTCAAAATTCTCCAAAAATTCATAACTTTATTTCCTAGACATTTACACCCACACGAATGACTGCCTGGTGGCTAGTCTAATCTGATAAAGCCCCATTGATGCACGAGTACTTCAGCCGGGCCTGCTGCCCAGTAAAGAGAGCCCAGATTGTGCAGTGTTGCATAATTTCCTTTGTTCCCGAAATTAGCCCAGTGCGTTGCTGAATGGCAGTAGTGTCTTTTAAAATGCGGCCAGATTAGCGTGCAGCGGTACTGCATTGCTTATCACTGGAGTGCTGGAGCACTTTTGTCCCCGCTGATGATCCGCGGGTGCCGAATGCCGCAAACAGTGATATACTGTTCCAAAATAATGACAGATTACCTCCACTAATGCCAACTGAAAAATGTTTGCCATTCCCAGCAGCTCGGTCTTTTGTTCCAAGGCCGAGCTCCTTCGTCTTATTTCAGCCGCCTCCAGCTATGCGTATATAAACCCAAGGTACCCACCCGGTACCAGGAACCCCGGAGGCAAGTGGTTAAACGAAGAAATACTGAAAAAATTTCTAGCAGGGAAACGACCAAATTTTTTTTAAGGAAATGGAAACTTCGGAAGCATCAGCTCAAGCTCCTACTGAAAAAGAAAAATATTTACAGGTGGGAAAAGTCATCCAAGTCAAAACAGTGCTTCAGCGAGCTCTTCTACACCGAGCAGTGCATTCAGGTTAATATGCTAATCAGGTGACAGCATCACGCAGCATTCAGAAATCAACATTTGACCTTTTGTTTGGACATACCACTTCCTCTTTCAGCCCTTCTTTCGCCCCCTCATCAACACTGCTCTCGGCTCTTCCCTCGCTTCCCTCCTTGCCTTTGTCCTCGTCTTCCGAGTCGACAAAATGCAACTTTTTTTTTTTTGCCACCGATTTTTCAAACAAACCGGGGACGAGAGGAAAAAAAGAAACATTCGGTTTCCCCATCCGTAGTAGATATTGCAAAGAACCACCCGATTCAAAAAAAAAATTTGAGGCCAAGGTCTCTGGATCTTCCAACATCATGCTGAGGGGTTTTTGTTCTTATCTTGGAGAAATCACAGGCTTGCTGAAGATAAATTAACATTTTGGTACGCCTCTCAACTTTTCACATGGAAATATCAGATTGGATTATCTACCCTTTGAGGTCGCGGGCTATTTAAATCACATTGGGAAACGAGTCCACAATGCTCAGGTACATGGAACTAGAAGATATTTTCAGTGCCTTAAGGGGCCACAGACAAATGTTAACAAAATGACCACTCAATTCCCTGGTAAATGAATCACAGTAGAACGTCCCATCCATTTCAGGAAGGGTACTGACAGAACTTCATTTCAAGGGTGATTTTTTTTTTCCCTGGAATGCAATGTTTGTTACAGGCTGGAAGGGGAGAAGTTGGAGGCGGGGGGGGAGCAAACAGGCAAAGTACAGTCTGGCTGGAAGGGAATCCCGTGCATTACAAAGATGCAGGGAGATACTGGGCTTAGGATCGTTACGTCTCAGTTACAACATCAATCCCAACTACAGTTGGCTGGTCTCAAACTGTACACGTATGTGCTTCAGTTGGACCTGCCATTCGCCACTGAGATCCCACTTGGGATCACCCCCAACTACAGTTGGGACTACGACAATAATTGGACCAAAGAGGATCAACCATAAACTTACGATTTGACCCTTTGCCCACAGGTTAGAATGTGAAACACCTGTCTATTAACACTGGTAATGAAACTAGTTTTGTGGTTCATTCAACTGGAACACTCTTCAAAGAGGGATGTTTCAGAAATACACCTGCTCAGGTTGGAATAACAATAAATAGCAAGCCTTCTCCCGGATGTGCTAGGTGCACTTAAATTTGCGGGTCGACCAACCCTGCTTCACAAAGCACAACTGCACTAAACATGTTTACATGTCCATTCCAACTCGGATTGTTTCCTTACCTTCTGTTCGTCTTCGTTGTCGGCAAACTCCAGGTTCTGCTCAAACTGACTCTGTGGGCGCTCCGCCAGCTGCTGCTTGGCCTGGGCGGCCAGGATGACCTCGTCCGGACGTTCCTCGCGGTCAATCGGTCCACCATAACCTGGGATAAAAAACAGCAGTCATGAAATGGCACAAAACACTAAAATTCATATTCTGCATTTAATAATCTGCAGCATAATTTGTACTCTGAAGACAGATCTAGCGGCTAGATCTGTCTTCAGAGTACAAAGCAGCTCTAAAAATGGTCATTTTTTTCTAAACTGCATCCCAAATTATGCTGCAGATTATAAAATGTACATCAGAGTTTTTGTCACCAAATCTGGCAACAATGAACAAAAGGCTGCCAGATTTTTGCTATACCGATATGGGCACTGAGCCAAATCTTGCACAACAGAAATCAATTGGAACTTGGTTTCCGTCACTGTAATTGTCCATATTCGTCGGGATGATAGTGTTGAAAGAAAAGTAAAACTCAAAGAACCGTGACCTTCCTTTGCATAAAGTACACAAAACTAAACAGGGCATGCAACACACTTTGTGAAGTCAGTTATATACAATTGATTTGGGTACAAGTCTAGGTTTCTTTTAACACTGTAAAGTTTCAAAAAACATACTGCATATTTAAGGCCAGTTCGTATTTCACAAGTTAAAATGAAAGCAGAGGGAATTTCAAGTGTAAGTTTCAATCATGTTTACAGATGCCGTAATGAGTTCACTGTGGTCTGAAATTCATGGGAGGCATGAAGTGGTCTTTACACTTCATGAGAACGGGAGGTGGAACAGGGCAGGGTTGTAGGGAGGTGAGCGGAGTTTGAAGATGTGGATAAAAGGATGGGAAATCTTCCCAAACATTAACCTCCGTCCATACTCCTGGAGAGGCGGCCGCTCAGGGCGCGGTCGAACTTGGGGTTGTCGCGGTCAATGGTGGCGCTGGCCTGGCGCGTCTGGAACTGCGTGCGGCCACTGTAGCGGAACTTTGATCCCAGACGGAAGAGCGTTCTCTTTGGTGGTGGCTCGGGAGAGACCAGTCTAAACAGACCAACAGTAGAAAAACTACTTAGAACTTAACACATGCACTTAATCTCTAACAACCATGACGTTATGTATTTCTCAAAGAGGTACTGCTACTTGTCCTTCAATTATAAAGATTGTTTTCACTCCTCGGATGATTAGGCCGGAGACCTTTTTAGTACATTCCTGAATGTTTGAATTGATGAGAAATCTGGGACCACTCTGTTTTTCCATTCGTGATTGAAATGAAGGGTTCAATTTATTGAACCTGATGGAAATGACCACGTTGTTTGGTGAACAAATCCTTGAACGATTCAACGCTGTACCTGAAGAAAGTGTGGTGCTCCACGCAGACCTTCCAAAGGCGTTTAGCAGCGCGGTGATTGGCCAGCTTGAAGCCGATGGTGCTCTCAAAGTGCTCAAACTACGAAAGAAGTTCCACACCAAACAATTACAGTTTGTCAACCCACATTCCCTCTGTATGTAAAATATCCCTGGGAACTTTTCTTGAGCTTTCCAAAAGCTTCCACACAACTGAAACGTAATGACACACTCTTTGTAGAACATCATGTCAAAAAACAACACAAATCTTTCAAAAGCCTGTGAAAACCTTCCAAAGGATTTGAAAGCACCTGGGACGGACGCGGTTCACGCTTTTCCAAGATGCTAATTTCATTAGAATACAGCAATACATGAAAGCAAGGCACCTGCTGAATCAAATGGAATCTAACGATTGAAAGAACTTCAAAGAAGTTCACTTCAGGTAAAAAAAAAGGCGTGGGTGGTAATTTCTGTGTACCTCTCCCGGTCTGATCTTGATGTAGAAGTTGTTCCTCTTGTAGGAAATTTTCAGGATCTTGGGCCAGGCAAAGCGGTTTATTCTCAGGCGGTCGCGGTAAATGAGAAGACCGTTGGCACACACGCCCAGCATGATGTCCACCCCCTCAGAGTCCTGGCCAAAAAATGAAAAACCTCAAGTATTACAAGCGTTGAAGTCAAGTACTTGCAAATGATACCCGAGTAACCACAACTATGGTACCCGAATAGGCAACAGGGACCTCAGGCTAGAAATAAACAGACATTTCTCTGTTACTTTTCCTTCAACACACCCCTCGAACAAAGAACAGAGAACCAGTCTGCTAAGGCCTAGGCTATACGCCATGCTACTGCCGTGGCAAAATAAAATTGAGTTCTTTAACATCGGCATGGCAATAGCAAAGCAATTAGCACCATTTTCGGCATGGCAAGCTCTTCTGCTTGACAGGGTATGCCGCGTTATCGGTGTTCCAAATGGCAGTTGCATGACACTGCTCTGCCACGCTATTGGCGCGCTATACCAATTCTCATCTTCATTAAGTTTGCCGTGGCTGTAACACGCTGTATAACCTAGGCCCAAGGCACTTTAAGTTGGGTGGAGAATGGTAAGACATCTGTACTAGTGAGCAGGAAGTCGGTGATTTGAGTCCCACCCGAGTAACATAGGAAGTTTCGTTTCATATGAGTAAATACAGTCAGTAAATACTGAGCATACAAGCGTTAACGAGGTATTGTTTCTTACCCTAGCGTGGTGGAGGTCTACTCCATACATCGCCAGTTTCTTTGCATTTTCAAGGAAGTGCAAGTCGGCTTCAGACGGTGTCTGTCCTCTGAAGACAGCAAAGGTAGGAATGGAAATTGAACCAGATCAGCAATACAAGTGGTTGTCTTCCACTACGCTACTCTACACTTTATACTACGGTGCTAACAATTCAGATTTCAAATAAGTATCGCTTACTTACAGACAACTTCCAACCAAATAGATCTCGCTGTCTGTCCCACTTATATGTCTTTTTAGAGGGAGTTTTGTGGATAGAAATTTCAAGATTTTATGGTATGAAAAATACGGTACTTCAACTGACTCAGTTACTCAGCTAGAGTATCTGAGTAACATTTGCACAGCCCTACCCACCTGTGAGTCTTGTAGTCTACTGTGGCCTTTGCTACACATGTGCATGGTGACACATTTCACCCAATAATCAATGTTCTGACCAGTTATGCGAACAACAGTTGCTCAGCCCTACTCACTTGTGAGTCTTGTGCAGTTCCATGACCTTCTCCTCCAGCTCGTGGGTCTGGTTGGGGGCAAAGCGGAACTCCTTCAGGTAGTTGGTGTCGATGCCGTGCCTCTCCGGGTCGTAGTCGCCCAGCTCGCCCTGCACCACGTAGGAGCCCAGGAGGGCGTGCGTGACCAGGGAACAGGGCAATTTACCCTTCAGGATGTCGTCGCGCAGCTGCAGGCACAAGAAATATCTGGGGAGGGGGCCGGTAGGGGGAGGAAACAACAAGGAACCTGGTTTCAGAGGATCGGCATCACCACAATCAGGAGGGAATGATGCAAAATACGGTGCACCCCTCCGTCCCCCAAAGTATATCTCAAGGCAGTCTAACGTCCGAGACCGTATAGCCACCAGGTCTCTGATTTCGCCACTTGCTGTGAAAACCAGACTTGATAACAGGTGGTGAAATTCGCGACCCGGCGACTATGCAGTCGCGGGCGTTATTCCTGGATCAGAGCTTGCTATTGGAAACTGTAGCTTCACTGTCGACTGCCCCATTTAAAGAGCACCACTTCCAGGAAGTGAAACCGATGGGAACCCACAAGCGCAAGAAATTTTGGAACGATTGCATGTTGGGACACGACGGCTGCACAATTTGGCTGTAAGCGGCTGAATAGGAAGTGTAATTGCTGTGTGATGGAGCCACATGGTGTCAAGTTTTTCCCACAATACAGCATACTTCCTTCACTTTGTCAACCTGACCAAAAACAACCGGTCCTACCGTATAAACTTCAAAGTAGTAAATACTAATATTGTACACTGTACATCAATAGTTCATTCTAATACGGCCGTTTCACAATAGTGTGCCACCAAGAGTTTGCAACCCGTTAGCCAATCACAGTGCGCAAAATTTGTCGACCCAATGCGCGTTTGGAAAGGGGGCGACAAATTTCGCGCGCTATGATTGGCCAACGTGTTGCAAACTCCTGGTGGGGCGCTATTGTGAATCACCCGTATTAATAATAGAAACAGCCACTCCCTGTGACAACTCATGCTGCCCGAACAAGAAGCACTTCTTGTGTCTTCTTTCATCATTCTTCACATTGTTTTACACGGGCCTTGATGTCCCCCGAGAGTTAAACAGGGGCAAAGAACGCACATGTTGGTTTCTCTCGCATAGTGGAGGATTTTGCAGGATTCAGGGAAGGTCCCTGGCAAAAACACCAGAGGAAATAGGCTCCATAATCAACTCAAGATCAAACGCCACTCTTGCTCTTTGGGATCTCATTCAGGGAGGCAGATGCCGGCCGCAATTTACTCGGCACTGTGCGACTGAAATATCTCGGGTGAAATAATTTCCCTCGCCGCCCAAAACGACATGTGCCAGTTCAAAGCTAACCTAAGTATTTCCAGTGAGGTACATGTACATGTAACGCTCCCCACAAAATGCATTCCATCTGCATGCCAAATTTCCGCTTCGTGAACAACATGCTATGCTCAAATAAAAATTGACATTTCAAAGGAACCATCAACTCTGGCACGGGTTCAAGGGATCAACGCCATACATCATTTAAATTCACGCAGTGCCAAGCTCTCCAAACGACCAGCTCAGTATCACTTAGGTACAAGTCAAGCCTGCAATTAAAACTCGCCGACAACATCAATGCCTCGACACGTGGACCCAGGGACCAGCCTCACTGGAGAATGTCTTCAAAAGTACAGCACACACACACTCGGGCCGTCACATTACAGCGCTCCAGCAAACAAGAGAGCGATCAATCTTTTTGTGGAGAGCACTTCAGAGGAGAAACGTTCTGTCAAATGTCAGGAAGATCAGAGGTTGTATGTGACACTGCAAAACGGTGGGTTAATGGTGGTTGTCAGGCTGAGTCGCGGGCACCGGGACTGACAATGACGGAATGCGAGATTTACCTGGTCACATCCTCCTTGAGCTGGGCAGGGTCTGGAGGGTAGAACTTGACATTGAAATAGAACATCCATGGACCATCTGTAACACAAGAAAAAAGGTGGAAAAAAAATTCCTGGTAAGAACACAAGTTTCCGCTCATCAGAATTTTATTACGCAGTCGATGCCATAGGGCTGTCCACACACCTACCGGTAATCCTGCTGACAAGAAATGCGTGCTTAGCAAATAGAGGGTTACCAGCTAAAATTACAAAGCCTCGAGTGTTCATCATTGACAGGCACCCAGCCATTTCTGCTCACCACAGAAATACACTCAGCAAAGTTTCTATGTAATAATGGAAGTTTAACAATGGGTTACAAAAATCCACAGCATTTTATGCCAGGAACTCGTACCGGTAGATGTATCGGTGCATGACGTTTTCAGATACTGTCCATGTACAAAAACAGCATAATACCTTTTATAACTATGAAAACACATAGTGAAAAATAGTAATATCGGATGCCTCATTTTTGTAATATGCAGTTTTTCAGAAATGAACATACATGCAAATGTACAATAAAAGGTGGTACTGTTAGGACAAATATTTAAGCAACCAAAGATGTCTGGAAATCCTACTGGCTAAAACAATGCCTAAAGACTGGCCAATCACATTTCCAAGTTTTCTGGGGGGGGGGTTGTTTCTTTGGGCTGTATTTTGTTGGATTTGGGTAATTGGTTCTATTTATTTCTTTCCAGTGCCTTTATTAGCCCCAAAATTGAACTTTCATTAATTTTTTGGAGGACTAGTGATTGGCTTTATTTAACGCTCATCGTATATGAAAATCCAGCATAAATATTAAATGGGAAACACTTAACACCTGCACAAGTGCAAAATACAAATGCCGCAAAACAGTCCACAGTCCACTGATTATGAAAGGAAAATCTCCTCACAGCCTGAGAAAAATCCCCAGGCACATCTACAATACACACTGATTCACTCGCTCGGCTTCTGTGCACAGAGGGTCAAATTGCCAAGTAGCTGGCCATAGTGACCTTGGCCATCAATTCCAGATCAGGATGATAACTGACAGCAGAAGGGAGTTGGAGGGGTCCCACGGATGGACGTGCACAAGATAGGCCATGAGCAGATGCCCAGCCATTAAATAAAGTAGATGAATCAAGTGATTGGAGTTTGGAGACTGCTACATGTACATGTACCAGTAATGTGTCATTCAATGGGTGTGCCTGCACACTGATCTTCATATGTGACCAATTATGACAAGATGAGTGTAAAGTCGCACTCTGCTATTTCGTACTCTTGATGCTTTAAAGACAAAAATTGAAGGCAGAGTCCATTTGGAGGGGAGGGTTTGTAACACAGGAACCAATTTTTTTGACAGCATTAGGCGTGCCAAGTTAGGAATGTTGAAACAATCTCAGAAACAAAGACGCAAAGCCGCCAGGATAACGTCACATTGTCACCGTTCTCTTAACCTAACGTACAACATCAGAAAGCTCTTTTTCTGCTGAATTCCTAAATACCAATTTCTCAATTTCCAGCAACTTCCGACTTTCACCCTTTTCTCTTGGTGACTGGTCACACATTTATAAGCGCATTGTGTACCACGCAGGCACACAAGTTGGCATTTGCAAGCTCAGAATTTGTCCCAGTTTGTTGGCAGCTGGCATTCTGCAGGTGGTCTGTTTTTTGTGCACTGTCTGGGGACACGCTGTCTGCCTGCTCTCTGTACAAATGTGACAGATTAATGGGATGGCACCACCTGCAAAAGGCTAAATGAGATCTTTCACGGGGGTGTGTGTTTAAACCTAACAGTACCAATCAGGTTGTTTCTGAATTTGAGAGAAAACAATGAGGTCTTCCCTGCTGTCGGCAAAGAACAAACATTCAAAATCCGAGTCAACCTGGAATATGAATGGGAAAAACAGTGGATCGCAGATTCTACAGCAAAACAAAGCAAATAGCATAAACTGACTTACACTTGATGTTTTAATATACATGCAAGAAAATAATATCGTCACAATATTTTATTGCTGCCCTAAAAAAAAACAGTGATTATTAGGTCACATCTAATGGGGCATCATCAGGTTACATCTAAAGGGTAGAACATACGCGTATTGTTGTTTAAATGTAAAGATGAGCATATATGTACATTGTTAGCTAATGAAAACATTTATTCGTGCGATATTTGCCTACATAGGTACATGCATACTTCCAGTTGCCATTTCACAGCAGTGAGAATGTTAACGTAGATTGTATATGGATAATTCCAGAAATTAGGGGTCCGTTTTGTGTGTGTCCCTGTCCATCTGATATAAGATTTTGTAAGTTCAGAACACATTTTCTAATTTCCATGAGTAATGAATTAATGCAAATTACCTGCCAAACAAATAGTAACAGTTTGTGACAGGGACATGAAAATATCACACGTTTGGACCCCTAATTTCTGGGATGACCCATATAATCTTCCGATACTGCCCAATGACTGCCAAAGCCGGTCTTGCATTTCGGCTCAAGTGGTCCGACCACTCTCCAGATAATTAATGAACTTTCCTCTCCACAAGACGGCCAAGAAGCCAGCGCAATATTAGACCGTGCATCCGAGGGGGATCGTCTTGCCCGACTTGTCTGTGCATATTATATCATCAGCGACCAGACGGAGCCCTAAACGCCCCATAACAATTTGCGCCCGTTATACGCCGCATATTGAAACATTACCCGAGTATCGATGCCGGTAATGTTACCTCCCCCCCCCCTTGTGAGCTCAGACATGTTGGGAGCAGCCCTGCAGCACTGGGATTACTATCGGCCTTCACGCACCATATTCAATGCTGAGTACACAAGCTTCCAAACTAACGGCCTTATTTTTCTTCACACACAACTTGACATAGAAACGGGTTGGAATGCATGCCAAGCAAAAGAGGACAAAGACCGACTCGGAGCATGAAACAGCTTCAGGGAGGTGTGAATGTACATGGAAACTCATGCGTTGCTATTTATGGAAACTGGATCATTCATGGACTGCTCAATGTTCAGTTCACATGTCGAAACTATATACAGTGATGGGCTGAGTAAACATTTTATTTCCTCTGCCGTATGCGATTACATACTTGATGTAAGAGTTTGAATAGGATGCCAGACCTTCACTTGCATCATTCTTCACAGATACATGTATACCACATTACATGTACATACATGTACAGCACATACATGCAAAATTCCTAAGAAATTATTGACAGGTAGTCACTAAAACACCCCACCAACAATACAAATTAAGAAATGCTTTTGAATCTAGAAACAAAGATATACATGCGCACAATAAATTTAATTCACAGTTGTATGGGTTTCACTTTAAAAAAAAAAAAAGACCAGAGATATTTTCAGATGGTCCCCTGCAGGCTCTTGGGATACTTCCATGGGAACTGGAAGGAAGGGGAAAAAAAAAACTGTGGTCTTTTATTATTTGTGGGACCGGTGACCTCCCCAGTAATTGTTTGATTGGAAAGGAGTGGGCTGGGGTAAGCAGTGAGGTCTCAGGGTTCAAGAATACCTGCTAGGGAATTCAGTCCACGAACCCGCAGAAGGGGAGGAGAGATTGAAAAACAACTTGCAATTTACAGAGCGGGGGAAGGTTTATAAAAATAGCTTGGGATTGACACTGGTGTCCAGCAGGTTGCTTGGGAGGGAAGGCTTATATAGTAGGAGCTATTGTTTGCACTGTGGTTCCCTTTCCATGAAACTTTGGGGCAAAAACTGACTGTTAATGCTCAACACGAGCAATTATTCATGGTAATTTAGCACAGTGAGGTATGCTCGGAATTTGTCGGGTAAGCCTGCCAGAATCTACAAGACTGCTTTTCCGGCAGGTCATCTCTTGTGAATAAAGTGCCCTCTACTGTTAGTGCTATTTGGCTGTGCTCGCCAGCACATGTCGCTTGCACAATGTACAGTCCAAAACAGTAAAACCAGTCTTGGGGCCAGACTGGAATGAGAGCCCGTAACAAATGCAACAAAACCCAAATCACCTGAAATGAGAATCCCCCCCCCCCATGCAACAAAATGAAACCATGGCATTTGTTGCACAGCATAAAAACCATAAAACCAAGCCCTGGTGCTGTGCTAAGCTGTACAGTTGACAGTCTACTCTCTGCCACTGGTGTTGACAGAAAAACCCAACAACCTTCAAGCTCAACAACCATTTGAATCTTTTCAGATTGCACGAGCTTAAAAAAAATGTTATTTTCCCCATACCGTATGGATGGAAAAAGCTGTGACATATCTCACTGGGTTTTACAATTGTGCTTACATCTTACAACATTTAATTTGCTGCAGGTGTGGGATCAGCTGAGTCATGTTTAAAGTGGGCTTGATTACCGGGTATTTTGATGAAATTCCTTACTGTCACAGCTCTGGTTATTAACATGGGAGCCGGTGATGAAGCCGGTTCCCAGGCCAGTGGGTCACTCTTACTTCACCTCTGCACCTGTGGCAGTCAATGAGCTTAGCCTGGTTGGGTCATCTTGACAAGGATGGCCATGTGCAAAATCCCTGCCCCAGGCTATCTGAGAAGGGGGGGTAGTTGGATGACAAGGGTGGGCATGAGGTCGGTGAGGATAGATCAAGCACAGCAGCTCAGTTTGGTCCAGTCTGCTGACAGCAGGGTACCAGTTGGGCCACCTGGGGTGCTAAATGGGCGACCTCAGCCAGGTCACGACCTACACTGGCCCAGTACTGAGGGGTCTCTGTTTGCATAAAGAGGTGCAAAGGAGAATTTCCAGGCCCAATTGGGAAACTTGAAAAGACTCAGGGATCAGCTCTCCACGGGGATTACACGCTGCGATAGTGAGACACTACAGGTATGAACAGTGCATGCAGTGAAAGATGCTTTGACAAAAGTTCTGGCAGACCTTTTAGACAAAACAAGGCTATCCGATTTCAGTTTCTGAGCACAACTTCAGACCTTCAGATCTTACTAACAATCACCCTACAAGCAGATGGAGTTCCTCATTCAGAAAGCTGACTGTTTATTTCTGACAGCTTCAGCATGGCAAACTGTACAGCCCATACTTCACACAGCATGTACAATCCATCCACACAGCTGGTCGGTGGCAGTCCTCGATGCACAAAAACAACCCTTCTCTTCTCCCAGAAGTACCCTGACCACATTTTATTGGGCAAGGAGATTAGTTTAGTGCGGTGTGGGGGAATTACATGCGCAACAGAAAGTGTCTATAAAAGGGCACAGAAATCTGTTCCGCTTTATTGAATTCGGACTGCTTAACTTTTGTGGTGGAGGGATAAACTGTTGGACGTCCTTGAGGGGGACTGGTCGGACAATCCCGGCTGTACTCTGCTGGAGGAAACGGAGGATGGTGTTTGGTGGACAGCGACGCGTGGGCCGAGACTCCCGCTGGTTTCTGGTCCGGGAACCAGCAGGACAGAAATTGATCCTGTCGTCCTTTTTTCCCCCGCAACAAGTTTGGCGTGAACGCCAGCCCCATATAAGCAAACACGGCCCAGGGATTCAGTTCTCCAAAAGTTTATGAGTCATGCCGGCGCTGGATTCTGAATGATTTCACAAGCACAGGGATCGTTTCTCCTTCGCATTTTCAGTGGCAACCCTCTCAGGGTGACTGCACTTTGGAAAACAAGCCCCCAAAATTTGAATCATATCTCTCTGTATCAAAATTGCTGCGATAATTCCATACCTACCGGTACCACAGTTAAGCCAGTTTCAAGCCCTTAGGCAGTGCTGGTATTTCACCTGTTTTTTTGGGGGGGAGGGTTCAGTCCTGTGACAAGACTGGTCCCCCTTTCCAGAATTTTAAAGGTGCCTTTCTGAAAAACCATCCTTTTGACTGTGAACAAAATAATATATGTAGTTCTCTGCTTTGGTAGTACAATGCACTGGTCCCCCCCCGGGTACATGTACATATGCAGTCCTCAGGAAGTTTTGAAGTCTCTGAAGTCAGTAAAAATTTTTTACATTACAAAACAAAATGACCGCAAAGGGCTCACGTAATAAATTTTTCTCAGATCAACATCTGGAGAAACTCGTCTGATCCAATGAAATGCATGGAAATTATTTGATGTCTGATTTTTGGTTTTTAATTGGAAAGTTCACTTCTAAACATTTCCATTCATTTCCAAACATTTGTGACAGTTTTAGTTTTAGAAATAAAACAAACAAGACAAATATTACGACAGCAAAATCCAAAATTCTAGCAACTTTTTCTGTAAGAACAGCACTGCAATATTGAGGTTTCCAATACCAATGACATCACAGTTTTCCTCATGAATATGGAAATGTCCACATAATCAACAAAAACAAAAAAGGCACCAAAATACCCTCAAAAATGGCAAAATAAATATTGAAAATATGGTAAAACGGGACACCAAGGTGCATTTTCAAGGAGTGCGTTTTAAAACCATTGTACTGCAGAGGGCCCTTTAAGTTCCAACCCAAATACTCTCCCACGCAACCTGTCACCGGGACCAAGGAGGAAAGGGCAAGGGCCTTGGCACAGGGCAACAGACCATATAATTGGGACACAAGGAAAACCTGAACTGGGACAATGATAGCTGCATCACAGTGAGGGGTACCCACAGGGGCTTGGGTTATTGTGTCTGGTGAGGAATGCTGAGAGCCCCCCTCCCCCTAGGGCGTGGCTCTGGTGGGTTCCCGACAAGAGTTGGTGCATCTCTGGGCTGCACGAACCTGCCAGTCAGTCGCCTCGGTGACACAGACTCACAGAGCAATGCAAAAAAAAAAAAATGGCACCACTGGTTCCACCAAATTTAGCATCTTGCTAAAAAGGCATTTTACAGCATGAAAACTGAAGTGGGAAAAAAACTCAAGCCAAGCCCAAAACGAGGGAGTACCAGTACTGACAAAGCGACCGCTAGAAAATTAAGTTAGAATAAATCAAGACGGGGACGTACCTGCATGTACATGTAGTCAAGTTTACTGGCACTACACTCTGTAGTGTACATGGAAATAAGCTGTACCCGCACCTTCTACCAGTATAATGTGCTACATACAGGTAACGCACGGTGTATACATTTGCGTAACGTACTTGTACCAGCAGTTCTGGTCATGCAATGTAAATAAAATACATGTACGTTTACTGCACATGAATTGACGAAAGATGTTCTTCAAACAGTAAGGGACCCAAAAAAAAAAAGTCTCTGCAGTCCACAATGGAACTGCACTCCACGGTGGCAATTCACGGTGTGCTTCGCGCTTGGTGCGACCACGAAATGGGTCCATAGTCTGGGCAGAGCTGCAGAAATGGAGTCTCTTCCCGAGTTGGGTAAACAAATCGGGGAAATGACTGGGAGGACTGTACCAGTGTGAATGGGCTTATCTTGTTTGCACTGCCAAACCTTACCAGTGTAACGGCAGGGCAGATCTCAAGGGCGTCGGGACCGGTCGGACTCCGGTGGACATTTACAGCTGCAACTGCATCACTCTTCAGACCAATTTTGTTGGTTTTTTTTAGTAAAAAACTTGTTTAACGTTTCGTAAGCAAGAGCAAATGGACCTCTTCATTTCGATGAATGGATCCATTTGGCCTCCCTGGGCAAAAATGGGCAAATGCGTGGGTGGAAAATTTTGAGGGCTCAATGGGAACCCGCCTTGAGGAAAATGTCTACCTTCCACTCAAAAAAAGGTTCTGGTACCCCTCACTAAAGGGCTCATTTTGCTGAGTTGAGTCATGATTACCGGTACACACCAACCAGCTCTGAACGTGAACATTTTCCCAACAGTCATTCACAAAGCCTTTCAGGATGTTACCACAATTCTCTGGTGATTTAACAGTAGTCTTGGAACTTAAAAGACAGAGGTCATGACATACATGTACATATGCATGTGCATGCAATGCGCAGGGCAACCCGGCTTTTGTCAATCCTGACCCAGGGTTTGGAAATTCAACACAGGATTTTGCAGGATTTGCAGATTGAGGCAGGTACGCTATAGGCCTACACGTGTTTGAACAAGTAT
This sequence comes from Acanthaster planci, assembly GCF_054643075.1. Classification (NCBI taxonomy): domain Eukaryota; kingdom Metazoa; phylum Echinodermata; class Asteroidea; order Valvatida; family Acanthasteridae; genus Acanthaster; species Acanthaster planci. The sequence goes on along the minus strand of NC_141794.1, from coordinate 11,538,771 downwards.
GTTCACTTCAGCAGCTGTCACTCTGACTGGCCCTTTGATGTCCCTTGAAAGTCAATTCAATGGAGGTGCTGCTGGTTGCCTGCGCAGTGGAATATGAATGTTCCCAACGAGAGCTCCCCGGGAAGTAGAGTTAATCCCTACACATTTTCCAATGGAGGAGAGTCCCGTCTCGATGTTTCCAACAAGTCAACATGGTATAGGGACGCAAATTAAGAGTTGACAGCAGAAACATGAAATTCTTAACCACAAACAACACTGCACAAATGGAACGAAAAGGAAATGAGCAGATCAAAGAAAAAGGTGTAAATCTGTTAAGGCAAAACAAAAAAATAGCTGTTTCCCTGGTTACCCGACCCAACCTAAAAAATTACGCGAAACATATATCTTTTTATTTGACAAATCAAAAAAATACAAAAACTTATGGTGCCTTGCCCTAAGCCTAATTTTGTGTACGGTACATCGTCCTGTAGAGTGTATTGTTTTAATTTTCTTTTGCATGAGATGGACAGCTCTTGTGTGTTTGTATTTCAACAACCAGCTGCTTTACTGCTCAATCACAGTGCTCATTTGTAATACTGCCGTGCACATGTACAGTATTAATCTGACACTGACTTACAGTAGTACCTGTTACAAATATACACGCACCCCCCCCCAAAATACAGACCATCACCTGAACCTAATTTTTTGGGCTATAAAAATTTAGAGTAAAAAAATATTTTATCAAACCAACCACCCTAATTTATTTGTCAGTATAATAGGAAACACAACAATTTTTTTGTTTGGCCTTATAGACAATAAACGAACAATGCAATCAACGACATGTATGCCCTTAGTGTATTGCTGCATAACATTTATGGGCACAATTAGAATATACGGCATGTACATGTGTGAGATCATATCATGCATCTGAATCATGATATTCAGTGTATATACATGTACCATCAAGGGCATGATTGTATGGTATAACTGATCATGCCCCACTAAACATACACCCCAATGTGTCATAAACGATGATCAAATAAAAAAATTCCTGGATTCTTAATCATGATTTAGCAATACTGACATGGCTGGTGCACACTCAGCACCGACCCGGTGACCCGGGCCGGCACGAGGTGAGAGCAATGTGTGAGGTTGAATGATTAGTCACGGGGTGACAGGTACCAGTTTTTTAGCGACCTTCTCTTATCCAACCCACACAACCCTGTGCCGGGAACCAGTACAGCTGTCTGGCTCAATCATCCACCCCTATGGAAAGCAATCATATGGTGTTTCCCCTGCATAGAATTTAATAACATTTTTATTTTTCTGCCATGTTAAACCACTCCCTTATTATAATGTAAATCCTCTCGCTTGACATGATATTGACTTTTCTACAGTCGGGCATAATCTATGCAATTAATTTCAGATAGGCGATATGACAGAGAGATATGTATGACACAGAGCCCAGGACGCACAGTCCCGGGTTACGCTGAGTAAATATTTGTCCATTTACATGATGTCTGTGCACATGTACATGTACATGTAGGTGCAGCCATGTGGCATGCTAATACCTTGCACAAAAACATAAGTGCTGTTAAGCCTCGTAAAAATTTACTGTCATTAAGCCTTTTGCAGGTTGGGCATTACAAAATGTACATGTACAGTACCGGTACGTTTCTACACCGCCAGTAACCGGACAAAATACAATGTAGTCCATCAGTTGTCATAAACCCTACAGCATAAACCCAAAAGAAAAAGGCTTTTAAAGGGAAACCTCATGGGGTACATTGTAAATAACAAGCGTTTACGAAGTGTCACACTTTTTCTCAATAAAATCTTTTTTAGCTGCTGACCCCTTTAGTACTACTTTCAGGGCTGACTTTGTGCGATGCTTTGAATCACACAGCAAAGTTCGTGGTCCGACACAAGTTCACATTACTAATAGATTTTGGTCCCGTTGCACTTACATGACAGTTTGGAGTGGTATGCTCTTGGGGAGCGGTTCCAAATTTAAGAATTTTGTCTTCACACAGCATACATTTGTACATCGTGGCTATGGCCCCGTTCAAATATCTGGGCTGTGGCTTAAAATAACACAGTCCTACGGCAGCCGCTACATGCACATCTACATGTAGCTACGGCTTCATGCATTTCCCACATGGCACATACACACATATAATATCCAGCAACAACTACATGAATACATGTACAGGTACATTTAGACACGGTCTGGTATTACCCTGAGTGCTGTTTGATGTACATGTGTAATATAAACTCCAAATTCTGTGTTACATCATGCAAGACCAGGCAGGCTAACCATATGGCGCCTTACGGTTCTTCGGGGAATGCCTGAAGGCACCTGAAGGTCAAGGTTACTGTGTCGGGTATCCGGGGAGAGAAAAACAAGAGTGAAAAATTAAAACTAAACTGCAAGTCAGTCCAAGACAAACAACGTGAGTGGCAATGCTGAAGACGCGATGGCGTACGTGTGTGGAGTGCACTAACATTAGGCTAAGTGCAGTGTTAAAAGCTACACCATACACTGTACATGTCCATTCGAGTTCTTAAGTCAACAAGCATGATGACATATTCTGCAGATGTGGAAAAAGAAATCACCATAACAAACGCGATGTCGAGAAAGTCAAGAAAAACACTCAAGGTTCCTCAAACTGGAGTTCTTGTAAACTTGCTGATGCTCTTGCGATAAAGCGCTTAGTCTTGAACAGTAACTTTAGAACATTAGTCATAATCATCAAGCTCCCATCAGTATTTGATCCATTTGGATTAATTCAGTTGATTTACAGTGTTAACAACAATGTAGACATCCTGTTAAATTTTATACCGCTACATTTCCAAGAAAAAAAAAAATCTTCAAACCTCTGAAATGTACCCAGCAGGTTTCAGGTGTTTTGAAGCTTTATCAGAAACCCCCCAAATCCTGTCACAATCCATGCTGTTTTTCCCAGACAAAAACTCCTTCAAAATGTCAAAACTGAACATGTGTCCCCACTACGAGGCACTGGCAATATTGGCCGGTCCATCCCAGTAATACAGGGTAGCTTTCCAGGTGTTTCCCCTCCGCACACAAATTAACCTAATAACTAGGCAGGATTACACGTACTCCAAGAAACATTTTGAGTCCTTGAAAATGAATAGGGGGGGGGGAATATTGGACAGCCTGTTTTATTGCCAATACATGTACATGTATGAGTAATAATTTCAACAGCTGGTTCCCTTGAAAGGATACTGTGAAATCTGCACAGCGAGACAAAGGATACTATCCAAGCTGGAATAGTTTCTATTCAGTTGCATGGCGTGAGAGGGGCCAAAAATGAGATGTTAATCCCTCTGGCTGATTGGCCGAACAAATCGTGCGATTGTCGCCGCCGTCACATTCCAGCCACACTCTCTGGACAAGCCCAATTCTCGCCACCTCTTCCCCATGAATAAGCTAACGGGGCCGGCCAAGGACGCCGCAGCCTGAGAAGTAGGGGTACCGGGGATCACACGTGCGCCGATGACGCAGTGAGGGGAGCGAGTAACGGCAACGTGTTTGCACTCAGACGAGGTAATGCACTTATTCTGCACCGCTCACTGCATGGCTGGACAATTAGTCAGGTCGGTCAATACTTGGGATCGTGACAAACAGAGACAACGCGACACCCGGCACCCTGAACTGTTTCAACACTGTTCTCCATACTTACAGCACATCGCTAATTGCCGCGCATTATTAATGTAACAGTCGGGCAACACAGGCTGATTTGCTGAAATGCCACACAAGGCCAATGCAAACTTGTCTTAGACTCACATCTACATGTACATGGGACATATGTACCGTTATACACACATAGGCCTACCAGTATCTGATTCAGTCATTTTGGCCTTACAATCTAAATGTTTTTACTTAGCAATAGCACCTGCTACGCTGGTCAGAAAAAGAAGCAAGGGAATTTTATTTCAAGTTTATTGACATGAAACCAATAAGTACCGTAACATGCTCAATGTGGAGTGCCAGTACATTTAAACATGTAATTTCATGCAAATATCAACATACATTTACACGTCCACGTTGATGTACACTACCTGCACATTAGAAGATGTGTCACATGAACTTGACATAATTATAATGTACATGTATGTACCATAGCTCTTCAAATATAAAAGTAGTATGTATACATGTACGTGTACAATACATGTACATGTGTTACATGTAACCATGGTATGGCATGCAGACCTACATGTATATGCATGGTACACATACACATGTACACCCATGCAAATGTACATGGTACATACATGTACATGTACAATAACCCAGCATGTGTACTTACAGGTACATGCCAGTATGTGTCTGTACATGTGTTAGTCATGATATCATGGCATGCAGACCCACATGTACATGTGTCGGTATACATGTACAATCCTCCAGTATGTGGACGTAGTATGTGTCTGTACATGTACATGTAATTTGTCAGAAACCAGCTCATGCATGTGTATACTACCCATCTAGGTACACGTACACATGCAATTTGTCTGGTGTCCGGGCTCCCTGATCCAGTCTGTCCCCAGCCTCCCTGCAGTATTCAGCCCGAGGTGATAAGCGACCCGTTGGGTCAACAGACTTTTCTTCCTTTAGTAGCCGTAGCATATCCCATCTCCTGGCCAATCTGACCGTGATTAATTTGTATGTTTAAAGGGAGTTTCACCCCTTTTCAGGCAATGCACCAAAAAAAAAAGCAACTGAAACTCTGGCTACACTTGTCAGATCTCTGCACTATAGAGTGTACCCCTGTATTTAGGCCAGAAATATGTCTGCCGAGCTCATTAATAAAAGTTATACACTCAAAATATTCTATATTAGAGGGTCCTGAGAGCCATGGAACTGAGGAATTGAAGTAATATGAGACTGTACCTCTGGGCCGGACTCAAGGCTTCCAATTCTGAGCAATTTGGATGCAATCGGGTCCGAAAGTGGCACTTTTTAGCCGTTTTGCAAAGGGATGCATTTTCAAAATGGCTACTTTTCCGGGCAGTGAAATTTCCTTCATTTTAGGGGTGGTCTACTTTGGGTGAGAATTTCTCTAAAGTTCATTGGTCAACCTACTAAAAATTGAAACGAAAATGAAAGAGGACATGTCAAACATGCGTCCTTTTTCTGTGTAGCCTGAACACCTGTGAGGGTTGTGAGTATTTTTAGAATATTTGTGAAGTATGGGGATTTATCACTGCTGTCTATAGGAATATATTTCCAGTGGTGCACCCTGTACAAGTATACATGCCTTGCACCAGCTACATGCACAGCCAGCTGCCTCTTCAACTGCAAATACAACCAGGAGTTTCCAGTAGCAAAATGTAATGTCAAAACATTTACATTTCGTAAGTTTGTGTTACAATGTAATACATGTACATTTTGAGTGCTATCCGTAGAAGGCAACTGCCAGCATCTTTTTTTTTACATGTAAATCTGACAGATAATAATGACAATTATGCATGTTACCACAGAAACTGTGAAGCTCAACTAATCTGGCCACTTCTTCGTTACCCTCTGCCCACCGTGCCTATGTATGTTACGGGCAAGTTTCTCTGATGCTTGAAAATATACAGAGACGGTAACTCACTCTAACCAACTCACTCCTGCTGCTGATTCAATGCAGCTGTGGAGTGTAGCAAAGAGGTGGGTTTAAGAATCGAACTCACCCTCTTGGTAAATTAAATTTAAAAGAAATAAAAGACAATTTTTTTTCTCTCCAGCAAACTCAATTCGCTCAAAACAAGCATGGTTAAAACAGGCATCATATCTGCTCCTACCGCACATTGCACTATTTCTCCCATCCCCCCTCCCCCAAAAAGAAGAAAGCAGGGGATGAGAATAGATCGCCATGGGGACCGCATCCTTGGCGAGCCACCTCTCCATCACTTCACCCTGGCACCGGCTAGATGCTTAGATTATTAACCTCCCCCCCCTGACAAACGACTCCACGAATACCGGGCGACCAGACTGAACGATGATGACCGCGGTCCGAGATGCTGTACATACCCCCAGGCCGGAGCATGCAAGCTAAATAAATTCTGCGGACTCGGTATGTCTACACTGATGATAGATTTTCAGGGGGTGTCCTGAAAGTTTCTGTGTTGACGGGCTGCTACAATGTATTTATTCTTGTGGTCAAAACTTAACAGATTAGGCCTACACGTGTGCACGAAAACAGACACAAGGACAACATGAACGAGTTACACATTTTCACTTTCCACTACTCTTCATGTGAAAATGCCTCCATTATTAACTGTAAACTGGTTGTAAGCAAACAAGCAGTTGCAGCGTTCAGGAACTGAAAATGTGTACACAGCTTTAAAATAGGTCAGGGGAACCACACAGGTCACGCGACATGGAACCCAGTCACAATTTGAAAAAATAGCTGTATTGTGCATGCAACTGACTTTCATTCTTCATAATCATATCAAGGCCAGCCCCACCCACCCTGCCCCATCACTGCCGCACCTTCACCCCTAGCCCCAAACCACATCCACTTATTCCTTCCAAAAACCAACTGAAGGCTACATGTAGCTGGCACAATGCAAGCAGCAATGCAGATGGACCAGATTTACATGTACAGAAATATGTCAAAAAATTCCTCTACATGTCAGTCCATTTTAATTGCATCTAGTGATGCATCTGGTGGTGAAACTTCAGAAACAATCAGACCACTCAAGTCAGCTGAAACTTTCTTACTTGCAGTGTCCAAGGTGATATTTTGTTTTGAGACACCTATCCAGTAACTTTACCCATGCGAAGCACTTTCTTGTCTTGCAGGCATCGCCGATACACCTTTGCGGGCCACTTAACCTGGTTCTCAAATTCATTATGTTATTTAAGGGGAATTTCGGGGCCTTCAGAGTTTTTGCTTCATCTGCATATTCATGAGAGAAAGTGTGACATCACTCAAGGATGAACCCTCCATGTTACACAGTATGTATTTCAACACAAGACGTGTGCCAGAATTCAGGATATTCTCTGTCATTAACTTCTATTCTTTGGTGACTCCCTTTTTTTCATCAAAGGCCAATGACCAAATTTTTCTCACAAACATTTTCAACGATCATATTCTGATTTCCAAATTTATGGAGGAAAAACCCCTACAATGAGCAGGTTTTCCTTTGAAGTCATCATGGCAACAGCACCAAGATTTTTCCAAATTTGGGAAGTTGAGAAAGTCAGCTTGTCGGTCAACAAGACTGACCAAAACGGAATGTGAAACAGTGTGTACATTGGTAGAGGAGTAGAATGAAGAGTATTGCCAAGTTGCACAAAATACAATTATGTAAAATTTATGTCTTGCACCCTATGACAAAAAATGAGAAATCAAAATGAGACAACCCTGTCAAAGAAGAAAGCTTCTCTAAAAAAAAAATTAGAACCCGGCCCAAACAAAGGAAAGAAAAGCAACACTTTAATTCTGCGATGAAAGGCATCTGCTTTTAATGAGTTGCCAAGATGCATAACCTCTGGAGGGATTCTCAATCGGAAATATCCAGCTTATTGAAGTTTCCTTTAAACTTACATATCAATCAACAAAATTGTGAGCTACATGTGCTCTGGATTGGGACAGACATAAATCAACTGCGCAGACTGTGCTGTGCCATCATGAAGAAAAAAATGGGGGGGAATATTACACACTACGCAGAGTTATTGCTGGGGTTGCCATAACGTAAACAAGACGTGGTGAGAGAACAGAGGCTCAGCAATGCGAAAAATCCGTGGCGATATCGCCTGAAAATGTTTTCAAGGAGGGAGGGGGGGTAGGAAAGAGATGCCCCTGGATTGGAACGAGAGACGAGCTAAAAGAGATTGCCGGGGATGATCCCTTGGGTGGCCATGGAAGGCATCACACAGGCAGATAAAATGCTGCTTAAGATATGCCTGCACGTACTAATAGCTGACTGGCTGTCGCAATGGCACCAATGGTGCACTACTGTGATGGAATCCAATGAGGAATGTTCTCCGTGTCGAGTATGTGCAGTGCATTACCTTCCAAAATACACAACGAATGCATAAATTGCTTACGGGGTATGTATGCCGTCCTCTCTGCATACAATGCACATACATGTACATGTACGTGCAATATCAGACAGGATGAACCATGTATTAATACAACAAACTATTTGTACAAGAGATGGGCAAAGTCAAAATATAAATTAGTTTCTCACCTGGGTTTGGGGATCAAACGGGAGGAGACAGCCTTTTCGGGGGAGGGGACGGGAAGGATGGCAGATTATTTTCAAAGCTGCAGGTGGATTTCTGAAACTACTGCTCACATCCTTGTGTCTTGAGGCATTTTTCACCACATCCAATACATTTTAAACTTGTGCTCACAGCTGAATATTGTACAAATCAAAATGCTTTTCGATTAAACAAAAAGGAACGACTAAAAATGTGGCCGATGGGGGAAAAAAGGAATTGAGCAGGTACCGCAAACTGCTTTACTATTTTCCTTGGCCTCATATCGTTCATTTGTCAAATTTATTAGGGCACTACTACGGATTTCTGACAGATTTTCATGACAGTCAGGTATTTAGGCTAAAGTTGCTTCAGGTGAAACTGACTTCAAAATAAATAAGCTGGTGACCTGACTCGACCATGTCACCGGAACAACTCTGGAGTTGAAGGTTGCCAAACAAATCATGCACAATAGAAATCAACAGGGACCGTCATCGTTTTTCCACCTGCATAACGCCTGCAATTCATCATGATGTCAAATTACGTGACACATCAAAATCAGGAGTTGGGTACACTCAAAGACGCATGTAAATACGCATGGGCTGAACAAATAGGAACGTCAGACTCTTTTCTGCAGGCTCTGGTCACATTTACACTTGTGCTTAACCCAAGTTCCTGTTGTTACATTGTGGCATTGGTATTGCGGCAAACTCTGACACCCGATTATGCGTCAAACAATCCTCATTTACCACGAGACAAGAATCCAGAAGTGGAACATGACAGCATGCACACGTAATTACTGAAATGTGAAAATATTTCCGGCGTTCCGTCCACGCATGAAGCATTTAAAGAGTTCCCAACCTAGGGCCAGGTTTGTAGGCCGAACGGTCATGAACGACAGGCTCAGCAGTAGGACATGTACTTCACTGTACATACATGTAAACAATGACCATGTAAATGTGCACGTTTTACATGCCCACGATACATGTGTGGTTTCTTTGCAATGCTATGTTTCTCTCTTTACACGGCACAAACATGTACAGGTATTCCCATGTACATTGTACAATCATTTAACAATCGTGCCCAAGGCACAACATTCACGGTTGAAATCCAACTTAACAGACGACGAGTACTGCATTGTTAAGTATCCAAAGAATAACTACACATACATGTATACTGGAGTTGGATTTCGACTTTGATCCCTTTTGAGTTTGAAAGTTACACTAAATGGCAGGGTAAACACCGTCTGGCACGTCGGCCATGACAGAGCTGCATACAGGAAAAAATGACATTCAGAAAGACTTGGTAGTTCTTTATACCTTGATATTTGCTAAGGAATCAGGAAATCTACATGAGCTTATGTTTGGATATATATGGCCTCAAGGGAAAATACAGTACTGGAAGGCCTTACAGTTGGAACATGCATGTAAGGAAGTCAAGAAAAACTGAATGGGGTCTGGTAAGGCTGTTCAGGCCAACGCCTTAATCAGGCTTCCAGCTACGAGTACATAGGTGAACACTCGCAACCTTGGGGTACAATCTTGAGCCACTGAGCGAGCAGAAATGTTAAAGGTTTAGCAGTGCACTTAAAAGCAGGTTGCTTCAAAACTGTGCGTGTACATGTTGTGACGACTTTGGCCACTGTTTGCAATGTGCCAGCTGGAACCCTGCCAACTTTGTCGTTCTCGGCAATGCTCCAAAATGGCTCGCAAACGTTTCTCAAACCAAGCTGTCAGTTGGCAGGCTGGGAATTAATGTACAGTACATGTACGTGTGGATGGATGTGCATATGGTTCATTGGAAGTGTTTGACATTTTCTGGAAGACGCAGACATGGAATTGCCCTCTTGATAAATACAGTCCCACATGAATACAGCAAGCACATGAAAACAATGTGTCCACCTGTATTTGCATGTAAACCTGCACGTACATGCACCTGTACATATCGGTACGGTGTACATGAACAGTATACTAGTACCGTATGTATCCAGAGTCAATATTCACGACAGCATTAACGGGTTTGGTCATAAATAAAAATCCCTTTGCTCATAGACCACTGCGGATTTCATAAATTGCAAATTCCACCCAAATCATGACTTCGCATGACTAAGCCCGCAGGCGAGCGGCAGACAGTGGAAATCAGAAATGAATTCAATTAGACCGTAGCCGGGGACGAGCTGGGGGGGGGGAGGGATAAACATATGCATCAGAGATGAAGAGATGGACGGATTTGGGAAGCCAGTTTACAGCAACGAGGCCGCCTAATCTGCAAGCAAGTCCAAGAATTCGAGCAAACCTTCAAGGCACATCTACCTTATCTATCAAACAAAATTTTGGGGTCCTGAATCTCCAACCGCTAACCCTTCCAGAGCCACCACGAGCAACGAAATTTTGTCAGATTGAGGAAGGCAGAGCCCAGCCAGCTCTTACAAGTACAGGTACCGGGTACCTTGCAGGGGGCTTGATGCTAACCTTGCAAGTTAGAGCATAAAGGATGTACCATTGGTTTCCAGCACAGCGGAGGATTTCGGGAAAAGTCAGGAAGGTTTCTCAAAAGAAAACACGTACTGTTACTCCTTCACTTTCACGGTATGACTACAGCAGCTCTCAACCATCTTGGTCTTACAACCAAATTTATCTGTTAGTGCTTCTAATTTCCAAAGCTGGGAAAGTTTTGCTTTCAAGAAGCAGGTTACCGACCAATCTGTCAAACAAAGCATGGCCAGTAAAGTGCATTGACCCACTACAATTTATTATTGCTTCTATCAATCGACTATTTCCTGCCCGATTCAGATATTGATTTTTTTCCCCGTTTTGGGGAAACAATACGCTAATGCATTCTGCACACAGGCCCCAGCGGTTTGTGTCAACAAACACTGGCTAACAACAAAGGAAATCATTATCGGACACCACTGGGGAAAGAAAAATCACTGGGCGGAAACTGTGTTCATGAATCATTTGTTATGAAATGTCGTTGCAGGACAGATGCCTGACTTTGCGACCACGACTTCCTCAATTTTGCGACGGACAAGACAATGGAGCATCCTGATCTGTTTTTGGTTGGCCACCTCGTCCAGCAAGGATTTCACTTTATAGCATGTCAATGTACACGTACATGTAAACGATGGCTTTGGAAGTACCTGGTATTTTGCACATATTTTTGGATCCAGCGTTGGGCATGTCGTGAGTCGCACCATAAGTCTCTTCACAAGTCCTTTCACGAAGTTAGCCACAAGTAACAGGGTGAACAACGCTTTTGTCGCAGTTCATTTGTACAGTCAGTGACATGGTTTTAATTTGGCTTTAGGCTAAATGACTTACAAACTTCTGGGGACTTGCAGAGATTTATGACAGACGCGACTACATCGGGCAATAAACTGGAGAGGACAAAACATAAGCTCTGTATGTACATGTACTGGTACTTGTACCAGCAACTTAACAAAAAAAACAGCAGGTTCTGTGCTTTACAAGATGTCGCAACCTGTGCCTACGGTGATTCTGAGTTCATAATACCCTTCACAGATGTACAAAATCAGAGAACAGTCTCCATTTAGCTTAGGTTTTTTTCTTTTGCCTGTAAAATCCCTGGCAGATTCCCGATTAGAATGACATGCAAAATAACACCCCACTAATGGACAATACGGGCAAGCTGCAGAATGTGTCAGGATCAGGGCCCGTGCCAAAAATAGATCTAGCTATAAAAAGAAGCCCTCAAGAAAGATCCTGCAACAGAGGAAGATGCGAGAAATGAAAAAAACATGGCATGTGTAGCACTTGAGTTACTATTAGAACCACCACTGCATTTTAATAGAAACACTCCGTCGTGTTTAAATACTGAAGGAATCAGGATTTGAATCATTCTGTCCGATGAGATTATGTTGCTGACATGTTTGGAAACAAAAGAAAAAGACTGGCAACAAACTTTATTGCTGCTGAACTCACAGCAGTGACCGTCCCTGTCACATCAGAAATGTTAGCAAATTGAAGAATCATGACCAGCGAACGACATCCCTTGCATCAGCCGTGCACGTAGGCAGCTCAAGATGGAACCCCGGACAAAATTGTATTGTGGGACAAAACTAACGTGATTACGTCGCCTAAAGTGTTGGATCAAAAGCGGTTTTTAAGTGCCGGCCCCTTAGCCAGAACAAATATTCATTCAACCTGGGAGAAGGTGCAGTAAACCGTCGGTGGGGTTTTCCGTCTTCATGTACATTCACATGTACACGTACCTACTGCATCTAGTGAGAATGCAAGGGAAACAAAAGAACAATCCCCCCCCCGTCACATTCTTCTCCTTTGTTCAATTACACCTGGCTCCCGTACAGTATTTTACAGCACATGTGTTTCACATAGTACTGTACATATAGTATATATGCACCTGTACATACTGTGCTTGTATGTCCCTGAATAGAATTTTAAGCATACCAGTGAAAAAAAAAAAAAAAAGCCTGGTTTCTGGATGTCAAGGGACAATTGAAAGCGCTGCGACCTAGGCAAGGTGCTAGACCTACATGTACCCGGTTGCCTGGAATCCCCAACTGCCAGGCCCACATGTAAATGTATCTTGGAATCCATACGCCCTACATCTGTCAGTTGAGCACGCAATCCCCAAACACAAAGATGTCTGCCAGCCCCGGGAATGTCCACTCGGCCATAACTAACAGCCAAACGGGGAAGTAATTACCACGGCACATATATTGATTAATCCCCTCGTGTGGTACATGCATTTTTCGAGGACAGCGACTGGTGTCTGCGAAAGGTTCCATTCTCTCAAGCTGCCCTTCCCAACACAGCAATCCTGTCAAACCGACTTCAATTTTTAACCTCGCAAAATCTTTTCACAGGGTGGATTTTTTTTTTCATCCTTGGTTGAACTAATCTCTTTCGGGGATAAAAAATGTGCCAAAGCAACTGGAACATTGAATACAATGGAATCGGACTCGAGAAAATTGTACAGAGCGGCTAAAAGAAGTGAACAACATTTTTTAAGGATGACGCAGTTCTCTTAGAGACCATTTTTTTTCCTCCTAAGGCAAAACCACCCACACATCTTCTGACCCAACCCCTGTCAGAACAAATTAAGTGTAACGAGTCAAAACGTACAGTAGATCCTAGCAGGTGCAAACTGATAGTCAAAGAAAAAACCATAAAGCCAGGCACACAAAAATCCATGAATCTGTTCTAAGGTAATGCATACCCTCACAGCCACATTGGCCATGAAGTACTTTGCCATAAAGGAAGGTTGTGGTTGAAAATATGCAAATAGCCACCAGCCTGTATTTGGAACTGTCTGGATGTTTTTATTTAGCCTGTCAAAGAAAGAGTACACGATACATACAATGTACATGTACATAACAAGACCTTCAATGAAACTGTTGAGATGGACCCTGCTGGCACCGATCCCAGCAACATCCACTCGGCAAACTTGTTGGGTTTTTTTTTAATGTTGAACGGACCAAGAAGGGACAGCTTCGGATTCGGCTGTGACAGATTCCAATGGGTCTGGTAGGGTACCACCAGAGAACACGTAGTGGGCTGTAAGACAGAACACTTGAGGCGACACAAACAGGTAGACTTCTACAACTACCACATTTGAGACTGGGTACTGCAAAATGAGTCTTCTGGCCATATTTTCAGCAATTTGAAATGCATCAGAAAGAGCAAAAGGAGTTCTTTGTTTTGATGTATCCCTTGCATGCTAGGTTAGCATCCTGACGAGTACATGAGCATTTTTAGTATTTCCTCTGATTGGCACTGTGCCAATTTTTAAAAGGCCTTCCAAAACAACTGGCTATGATAACTTGTGACTCGTTTCGATAATTCGGGTCACATTTGTGTACATGTATTTCATGCACATACATATTTTTTTCCATGGATCAAAATAGGCCGATCTAGTCAGACATGGAGCCTCCATACATCTCCAATTCCCATCTGTCAACGGTTGTGGGGCTAGACCCGCTAACAAGCAATACGATGCCAGCATCCCTGGCACGCAGACAGTACATGCACTTGATCAATATGGAGACCGTGACACAGCTGAACTTCAACAGCGTGAGTTATGCTTCCCATCAACAACATATGCTCTTCAAAAACATTAGCATATTACTATTATTTCTCATCCTGGGACAGGAACAGTGGGTCCCATCAGGGGAGCAGTTTGGTGGTCATGACCGAGACTGTTTCTCTTCTCGTTGACTTGTCTTGGGGATTTGAGACTACGCTTGCCTAATTCCCCTTGGAAAAAGAACCAAAATTCTTGGTTATGACCACCAAATGCACCCAGAACGGAGATCATCCAGAAAGCAGTGAGTGGCACTTGTTCAAATCCTACTCATCACAAACAAGTGTGGGGTTATGCCTATAAAAAACCAACAAGCCCATTAACGCCAATGTGTGCATTAGTGCATATTAACTGTATGGAGTAGAAAAATATAACAATCATGTTTCCTGTTAGCTGGATAACACATCTTGGGCTTCTATAATTCTAATCTGGTTGAGAACTACATATACATGTGTAACCAGGTCTCCATTTTCAATGGAAAAGAACCAATACCAACCCAAATATTTTTAAAATTTCCGAACCTCCCAAAAGTTACATGTGATGAACAAACACTTGTACCTATGTACAAGCATGTTAATCACTACATGTATCTAGACCTCTTAACAATTAAAGTCCTCACAGTGTTGCTGGCAAAGACCTTGTGAGGACCAGCCCAGGTCCACACAAGTCTCCCCCTCTCTAAAACACAGGTTTAGAGCCATTTGGGGATTGAGGTTATCGCCACAAAATGAGGAGTAAGAGCTGGGGACATCACGTCCAAATATCTTGCTCAAAAAAAGGTTCAGAGTTCAAGAAATATGAGTATTTTAGCTGACTCTTCTTCAAATGAAAACGAAGGAATACACATGTACACACTAGAATGCAGTGCCAACATGTACGTACTGCATTGAGATTGTTGATGTCAGACAAGGAACAGAGAAATGGACCAGGGTGGGATATGAATCGACGACCTCAAGAGCCCAGTGCCAGAGCTGGTTTTTGTGACAACTGCACTTAGCTCACTGGGTAAGCGTAACAGGACAGACGATTCAATGATGACAAACACAGATGTCCAGGTTTCATAAAGCAGCATTATCTTAACATATCTGATGGGGCCGTTCTCCTAAGCAAATTTTTACAAGTAATACTGACAAACCCGAAAGGAGTTACCCTTAACACTGCTCAGCAGACTTGGACAGTATTAAAGGTATCACTAAATAGTGGCGGTATTTCTTCAATACAGACTAGAGATCCATAAATACCGAAATACCGCAAGGAATTTCGATACCATGGTATTCTTGCTAATATGCTTTGAAAATAAAGGAAAAGCATCATATCATCGTATTTCAGTCCATCTTTTTAGTGCAAGTCATCCATTGTCAACCGGTATCTTCGTTGTCGCTTGGACTCCGTAACAGAACACTTGAGCAACTGCCAAACCCGCCACCAAAATCCTTTGAAGTTTTATTATCACTGTCTTTGTGGTTTTGGTGTGCATGTGCATGAGCTTTGAGAGTGGAGGTCTGGAGTTGTTGGCATTCCCATTGAATGTTGCCTCTTATCGTGGTTGCTTCTTGATGACGCACACTCAATATCCCACTTCAAAGAATATAGCAGTATCAGTGAATATCGCGGTATTTTTGTCACAAAATATTGCGGTGTCACAAACTGCAACATCGTCCAAGCCTACTGCTCAGTAATTGAACTCGGTGAGCGAAGCAGTGGAGTTGACATTGGCCAAGAAAAAAGCCTGTTCATTGCGGCCCCATTCCATTCAGCCCGGATCCCAAACCAGCAGCCACCGCTAATTGAAATGTTTGCCTAGGTTTTCAAAGCGACCTCTTCTCCGCGCATGTGTACACGGCCAACATTAGAAGAATGTGGTCCCGGGCGAAATGTTTGCCTGGCATGGATACGCGCAAGAAAAAACTTTAGGCCGGAGTGGCGACGACACCACGTATCGGATGACACGAGCCTAACAGCATGAAGCGTCAGCGTTTTGTAAAACTGTCCCCAAAATTAATGAATATATTACTCGCGACAGGTTAGATCTGAGGAGTTTCTTCTCCGGCGATAATAAAAATGTCCAAAATGGTCTAACAGGGCTGGAGAAAAATGCTGAGAGCGATGGCCAATCCACTTCCAGCTCCCAAATTGAAGAAACATGGCAAATGAGGAAGCTACTCGGGCAATTTACTCCGCTCTCTAGAATCATCCCAAGATTATTACATGGCATTTGAGAGGAAAACCAAAAAAAAACTTACTTCTTATCTGCTTCTTTGCTTCTTTTGTTGGGTCAAGCCATGTCTGATAAAAAAGAGAGTAAACCGTACACAAACATTAAAAACCACTAAATACAAACTCAGGAGCTGCATATCCACAACTTTACATGGCCATTAACTTCTAGGGTTGTATTGTCAGTATTTGATCGAACCACCTTAATTTTAGTTTCTCACAAAATTTTACTCGGAACAGTTAACAAAATGTCAACTCAATTCTAATTGGCGAGTGCGGTTTAGTGGTTAAGGTTTAGGGCTCCTGACCAGAAGGTGACGGGTTCAAATCCAGCAGCTGGCCGTAAGTTGGGGCCTTGGGCGAGCCACTTTACCCCTTTGCTTTCCTCTCTCCACCCAGGACAACCAGGGGTACAAATGGCTAGCTGCATTAGCTGGGGGAGCAGCCTGCGATGGACTGGCATCCCATCCAGGCAAAAAAGAAAATAGTCTCTCAGTTGCTCCAAGCCAATTACCCATCGCCTAATGAGATAAATTGGTTAGAACACCAGACCTTGCTCGTGTTGTTCTGGGGAAAAACAGTTCGGGGCTTGAATGAAGTCAATCCAATAAATGACCGGGAGTTGATCGACTCACCCTTGCTTCCTGGTTGTCTTTGTAGACTAACCCAAAATAGTCTTTCTCCATCAGGTCCAGATTCTGACATGCCTTGTCGAGGATTGCCTGACCCTTGCAACGTTTCTGCAAGTAGGAAAAAACCACCAACGTAACACCAAATTGAACAGGTTTGTTGGAAGATGTGCCAGGCACTCCAATGTGAAAAACATTTCTAAAACAAATGTACATTGTCATCCTTGTCATCTTTCTAATACTTTCTACACCTTTTCTTTTCTCAAAACCAGGAGTCAGCACCTCTGTTTTTTTTCCAAGATGGTTGATTTTCTAAGATGGCAG
This sequence comes from Acanthaster planci, assembly GCF_054643075.1. Taxonomy (NCBI): domain Eukaryota; kingdom Metazoa; phylum Echinodermata; class Asteroidea; order Valvatida; family Acanthasteridae; genus Acanthaster; species Acanthaster planci. Next base: position 11,521,347 of record NC_141794.1, on the reverse strand, counting down.
ATGAGTTCTAAATTTTTCTCAACTCTTGATACATGCTTTAAAAGCTGTTAACCCTTGCTCTTGTTGACACTCCAATGCACTGCAATATTCCCCTTTAAAAAAGTGGCTATGTTTATTACAAGGCCCTCCACTAACGGCCACACCACTTTAAGGGAGAAACTGTGTACACTTCAAGGAATTGCAAAGTAAACTGGAGGTCAACTTGGTCCAGCTGTAAACGCCTAGTGTATTACATTGATCAGCAAAGCTACATGCCACAATCCTCTGGAGTGCACTGGAGTGTACTTCTATTGGGCTGTGCAGTAAAATACTAAGTGCTTGGAAAAACTGACTTGCTGGGGGCTGTCAAAGTAAAGACTACTACTCTGTACTTTTTTATTTACTCTGTACTTTTTTATTACTGGTGGGACCAGTAAGAGATTGGAAAATGCATATTTATTTTGTTTGTTTCAGGGCTCAGTCTTACAATCATTGCCCCAAATGAAAGTACCTTTTCTTTTTTTTTATCAGGAATTGGTTTCCTCTGTTCCTATTTAAATGTATGCTTTTTCTTTCTGATTAGGAAAAACACTACTTTTCTATTGCTTTACATGCCTTTTATTTTTGCTGAATTGACTGTTATCTGTGGCAACATTTCTTATGCTTAACATGGAACACCTTTGGCTGCGTGAAACATCAGGAAGCATTCTGCCTTGCAAAGATGTATGTTGCAGCTTGTGCAACCAGTTCGCGTGACAACATTCCTTCCCTTGGCTGTCTTCTTGTTTGTAAGTTTGCACTGGATGCACATTTTGGGGAACTTCCCTGGCATTCTGACACACTGGTGGTTTGGTCCATTGTAGATAGGAACCGGCTGGAGTTTTGGCTGGTAGGCCGGTGCTCCTTCTGCAAATCCCGCAATGAGGGAGGTTGCAATGTTGACGGTGAACATTCTGGTGCTCATCAACGGGCTGTCTTCTGCCTCGCGATGATGCTTATAGCATATGTAGGCATTGACGCGTGAAACGTCAATCAGGTAGTAGAGCAACTTCTTCCACCATGACATTGACTGTCTGCTGCATGTGTGGTAGGAACGGAGCTGGTCTGCCCTGTCCACTCCGCCCATGAACTTTGTGTACGCAATCGCCTGAGGCGGGGCTGGTACATCTATCTTCTGTGCCTTCTTCTGTTCTTGTTGCATCACTTTTCTTGAGACAAAATCTGTTGCCTGATCACGATACCCCTGGTGGCAGGTGGATAATAGCGAGACAACCTTAGTGTCTCGCCATAGTACCGCTGTCATCTGGCCTTTCTGGCGGACGTACATCGTCCCTCGTGGCGTTTTCTTCATGCCTGTCATGTGTTTGTGCATGGCAGGATTGATCTTAGCAGAAGTGCTGAAATCAGTTGGTAGGCCAACTGATGATCGCTTCACTGCTCCACATATGTAGGTTTTCTCCTCGAGAAGTGCCTCTGCAAGAGCAGCTGATGTGTAGATTTTGTCACAATAGAACCGGTGGTACCTGCCGAAATATGGCTCTATCATCTGGAGACTTAGATCTTTCATTTTCAGTCCCTTTTCAGTATGGACATGAAAGTGGTGAGTGTAGCCAGAGTTGGACTCACACACGGCAAAGATTTTGAAGCCTACTTTGGTTGGCTTCAGGGGCATGAAAAACTTCCGTACATTGGATTTGTTTCCCTTGTATTTGACCATGGCCTCATCCAGTGCCAGATCCCTGTGAACGTTGTAGTTCTTACTACATCGCTTGGCAACCTTATCCCACACAATCTGAAGAGGATAGAGAGGGTGACGCTTTCGCCACATATACCGATCTGCCTTCCTCTTGATTCTTGCTGGTCCACGCTGTGGATTTGAACATGCCAAGGATTCAGAGAGCTGGTTAAAACGAGCCATTGTCATTGTCGAGGAGATGAGATTGTTGCGTAGTCCTGGATGCGTTGACCAGTCATCCTCTGCATTTTCGTTGCCGTGGACCCCTTGCAACATTCTAATGCCAAACCAAGCTCGGATTTCAGCTGGAGTTGTCGGTTTGGTGAAGTTTGGTTTAGGTTGGCCAGTTATGTTTGTGTACTTTGAAATCTTCCTGAAGAGGAATAGAGGAAAGTACGACAAGAAATATTCCAATGGGTCATCATTGTCTGGGCGAACCTGCTGAGGACCATAAGGTTTCTTCCCTCTGAATTTATGGATGTGTACTTTTTTCAAACTTCTTGTCCAGCCATGGCGGTCTCTTGGATAGACATGGTCCCCATGTCTTGGTTTTCTCTGGTCATTGTCGGACAAAGGCTCTAGGGTTTTCGTCTTTCGCTTCTTAGGTTGGGTTGGGCCCGGGATTGGCTGAGACAAATCATCTTCATCCTCTTCCTCCTCCTCATCTTCCTCCTCGTCATCTTCCTCCTCGTCATCTTCCTCCTCGTCATCTTCCTCCTCGTCATCTTCCTCCTCGTCATCTTCCTCCTCGTCATCTTCCTCCTCGTCATCTTCCTCCTCGTCATCTTCCTCCTCATCTTCCTCCTCCTCTCCAGATCCATCTTCAGCCATCCCCGCCTCCTCTTCTGTCTCATAATATTCATGGTCAAAATTTCCTCCACCCTTACTACCATGGGTAGCACCACCACTTATAACCTTGCACTCCATCACTGTTATCGTATCAGCTGGAGCCAGCGATGGTCCTGGCTGGGAGCTGTTTTGCTCGTTATCCAAACTGCATTTTTTCTGACATGTTTCTTTCTCATGTCTCTTCCTCTTTCTGCAAAGAAAAATGGTAGAGTAGATTTTATTCTTTGCATGTACATGTATGTGTTACATGTATAAATGAAACAGAGGGAAATCACTGATATGTAGTAGTCAACTGAAAGAAAAAGCATACATTTATAACTAGGAAAAAAGGCCAAGCATCGGTATGTAGAATGTGCACATACCTTCCTTCACTCATTTTGACAGCAAGGCTCTCAAACAGGTCTCGCTCCTGACCTCTCAAACTTGACTGGAGGTTCCACACATCCCGTTGACTCATGTCGGCAATTTCAGGACTCTCAACTTTATGGAAAGGGGATGTACTCTGAAAAAACCTGTTTTTGCAGGTCTTATATAGCCTTACCAACATTGATATTATGTAATTCTAAGCAATTTCATGCTATATTATAGTGTCATGCTAATTCCAACTCAAGTGTTATGCTAAGTAACATTTTACATCATAAAATGTCACTAATAATAAAAACAGACTATTTTCCCCTCCTAGTGCCCAGTAAAAAAATCCAGGGCTTTCTTTCATTCGTCACATTTCATAGTTCACTGTGAACTGACAGTGCCAAGGGTGTCTCAAAAGTAAGTGAATCACTTTACCAGAGAACCCAATTGTCCTCCCTGGCACTCCAGTTGTTGGCATTCATGGGACAACAAGGTTATCCTCCAATGCACTCCACTGGGAGTTTGAAAATCACTCCACTGGTAATGCAAAGAATCCTCCAATGCACTCCAGCTGCAGTGCATTGGCAGGTACTACTGACTGGCAGTAAATTGCACTCATAGAGCAAGGGTTAAAGTAGTTCCACGTTTCACTGTATTTCACAGGTTCTGCATTTGCATGTATACACATTTTGTTCTGAAGTCAAATTGAAAATAAACATCCCCCCAAAAAAGTGAAGAAAATGAAAGCAAGTGGGTACGATAAAACAGTTTACTTTTCTAAAATTCTGCCTTGCTCAGTAGATTAACTTCAACGTGTGCCCTGTGCTACACATGTTAACCAACAATTTTCCAACCTCCGAAATAAATGTCAAAGACAGGCACACACAGTACACGTCATACATGCAACACATCAGTCTCTACACAAATGTGTTTCAGATTAATATGGACAATTTCAAAATGCTAGAGGTTAAAACTGTCAAGCCTGGCCTGTATTAATGCACTTGTACATAATCCTCACGCACAGTGCAACACTGCACAGCCATGGCTGGCCTGGTGAGCTTACGCATCACTGCATTTTTTAATCTAGCCATTTACATCTGCAGGCCGTACATGTACATACATGCTTTAAATGCTGGACACACAGCACAACGCCTTTGACACATGTTTTTTGCATATCATGACTCTAGACTTAAATGGTGGGATCTTTTTTGACGCTTCGGAATAAACTTCACATCAAGCAATACTCAGATGAATCATAATTGATGCAGCGCCATGTAACCATTAAGAAACAACAACAGGTACCAGTACCTGTATTAGTGTAATGTATCACTATTGGGCAATACATTTCAATTTCAAAGGTGACTGAATTCCAACAATATGTGGTCTAGAAGTTAACAAAGGACTGGCTTAACGAGACTGACAAATTACAAACTGAGCTGGGCTGATGGTGGACTGCAAGAAACCAAGCTATCCAACAGCACCAATGAACTGACCTTTGAACCCAGTGACCTTGTCCACTGATCAATCCTTGTACCCTGCAATTGATGGCTCCACAAATGCCACATTGCACAACAATGCAGGCCAATGCATGCTACATGTACATGTACATGTACACGTAACAGTATGTGTACCACGCACTGTACAGCACTGTACATGTACATGTAATGTACCAGTGCACATGTACAAGTACATGTTCAATGACTGTACTGGTTCATTCATGCCCTTTTGTACAGTATGAAGCACATAGCACATGTATGTAAGGAAGGTCAAAAGCTTAACACGATTCAGTTAAGTTTAATAAAATCCAAACCAACAAAAAGATGCCTGAAATAAATCTTTAACCATGAGGATGACAATATTCTCCAAGCAAAGCTAGTTCACCCCATTGGACTTCTGTCAGTGTAGACTACGGTACCAATATCAAGCACTGATGGGGTTCGTACAATGTTAACACTACACAACTCATCTGTATGGTAACGTAAATGGCAGGCCTACTGTCAAAGAATACAGTGGTTTCAAATATGATAAGTGTGGTTAAAAACGACTTAGGAGACGACTCATTATTCTGAATACACATGTCAAAGAGTTCATTTGTGATGGACATAAAGGGCAAGGTACAAGTGTCTCCTACATGTGCGTGTATAACTAATATACCTGTAGTAAACAGTTTACAATACATGAGTGTGAGTTCCGCTGGCATAATGGAGACAGCACATGCGCTCTTTCGTTATCTGCCTCAACATGGCCAATGGCAGGTGGTACCAATCAGCAGTTTTACGAAACAGTTTTAAATAAATGAAATCTTACTCCAGCATAGGGACAAAGATGCAAGAAGACCTGATGACCTTTTTTTCTCCATTTTGTTTCAGTGGGAAAAAAAGTCCTGGAATGTTTACAAAGAGGTCTTTGAAATCTTGCTTTGCAAGCCTTTGAGCTGCCTGGTATGGTACATTCAGTTTGAACTTGAGCAAAATGTACATGTATGTATGTTTGTGCCGGTGAAAACAACCTGTACATGTACGATGTTGTACACAGGTATTTATCATCTGGCGAACTTTCATTTTAGATCAAATTCACCACTTGCACGTGCATGTCAACCAGGACTCAATAAATGACAACACCTGGTTCTTTTTCGACGCAACAGACATCAGTGATCGCTCTCATCAACAATTTGCGGTAATGGATCATTTATGCACAGATTCCAAATAGTGCAGCTGGGCTGGACAGAGTGGGAAAAAATCAACGCCAACATTCAAACCGGGTGTGCCTGCACATCAACCCGCTCCAACGGCTAGCTTTGTCCCATTGCTTTCTTGTTGACTCCACATACCTGTGGCAGCGTCAACACACACACACACACAAAATGAGATCTTGCAGCTGATGTAGAAACAGACCAGACAGCGCGTGCCCTTGCCAGGGCAGAGAACCGGCTGCTTGGTACATTGTACATGTATTTACATAGAAGTCTGGGAGCCCTGCGCTGCATAAACGGGTCAAGGTTTTCATAACAGTCCCCATTAATATTGGCCCGTTGGGAATATAAAGCACAACCCACATTTCTTCAATCTCTGCAATAAATGTACAGGTGTGTGCATGCACAGAATAGTTCCGGGAAAAAAGTCAGCTTGGCAACTGCAACTACACGTATGTAGAGCCAATGATTTTCCGTTTCAAAAATGAGTATTTTCTGTTTCACCAAATCCCAAATTCCACTTCAGAAATTTCATACATTTGTAAGCATGAAATACATGTAGGAGAGCAAGTTTTAAGCTATGCATGGAAACCTTTGCCCAGCCCCCACCCCCTCCCCAAAAAAAGAAAGACAAGAAATAAAAATAACAACATTGTTTGGAAATACTCTGAAATGTTTCCAACTTTTTTGATAATTTCTGTAGTGAAATTTGTTACAAATCCAGACACTAAATACTACACACCCCACCCCTTGATTTTCCACCGGCTTGCGATCACCAAACGCTTGCCACGATTAATCTATGGACAATTCATGTGCCACTCCTTGTATATGAAATCAGATCACGTACATGTACAGTGAAGTCACAGAGTACGTCTTGCATGGAACGGTCGTTGATCACAATATGTTAATATTGGACATTTTATTTGGCAGAAGTGCGACAAAATTCAGAAAGCTAACCTTAAAACTGAGCCTTAAAATGTATGTTTGTGACTGAAAACGTCCCTCTTTATTGAACACTTCCCAGGACCAATTCAGCCATGGTATACCAAGCTTACTAGGTTTCGTTTAATTCAAGAAATATGTAATTCGTTTTGCGGATGCAGTTTCGTTTCGCCATGGGGTACTAGCCTTGTTTCAAGGCATCCATGCAGATTCAGAGACTAAATTCCCCACATGTGCAATAGTTATACCAGTGTGCGTGAGTAAGAACTTGTTTGCGCCTTGATTTCATTGCTAGTACAGTGCGCGTGTGAACGGCTGATGTGTGTATACACAATGTACTGTACCGCACCGCTGCGCTGTGCGAGCTGCCGCTGCATGCATGGGGCTCACGCACACCATAGTGCTTACAAGTATCAGCACCGGTGCAGCGCGGACCACCCAATCGTGTAGTGGAGTGGTGCAATTTAGCATGTTTCCAGAGTAATTCGTTCATTAAAAGCAAGCATTTGAAAAGGGTTTGGCAGGCATTTATTTTTTAGTACTTTGCAGAAAGTTTTCTTTACTTTTTAAGCCATTCTTAGAGGGAAATTTTGCAAGTTCCGTTTGAAGCAGTGGATTCCGTTTCAAAGTGTTGATTCCGCGAATTCCGTCCGTTTTCCGCGATCGCGGAAATTCACTGGCTCTATGTATGGAGTTTTGAAATGAGGAAACAATTATGGAAAAGTTACTACCAGTAAGAATTTTCTGGGGAAGGGGTTTCGAATGGGTAGTTTGTTAATTAAACAAATAAGTTAACAGATTTCAAGGATGCTTGTTTCATGGCTCGTAAGCCCAAATACAGCTTTGGTATTTTTTTGCCAATTATGACTTGTTTTAATAGCCATTCTTTTTTCAATGATGAACGCACCTGTAATTTTTCCCGAAGTTTGAATAAACAGTTAAAGTGAATATATAAGACACAAATGCATCATTTTTTACAGTTTAAACATCTGTTTACACTGTAGTAGTGATCTTCCACATTTATAGGTTCATTTGACTGTCAGCTGCCCAACTGATTGCTCTCCTTGATATAAAAAAAGACTCTCAAAAAGTGATCAAATGTACGTATGTGTAGGTTAGGATCAGAACTTGTCACATCTGGTTTATTATTCTCACGGTAGGCCACATGTGGGACTTGTGCTTAATTCTAGGGTCAATGTCAAGATATGTGGTAAAAATAATAATGCAAGGATGAAATTGGTTTCAGAGAGATGTAGTGGCTGTAGGTTTTGTGTGGTGTTCCCTTTTTTGTGCTATTCCTTATGTAACACCTTCTTTTACATTTTGGCGTCGTGCACAATGGAACTCAAGAACACTGACAGCATCCACATTTAAGACTCTAGAGGCAAAATTAGTTATGTACCCCTTGCCCGACTCCTGAAGCCTAGAAAGTCATGCAAACAATATTGTTTTTGTCAAAAAGTAATAAAAATCTATTTTGCCAGCCCCCCCTTCACTTTTGTGGTTATCGCCCAGCTTTTTTTTTTATTGAAGTTGCTTTTTTTATGCTGGTTGGCTTGAAACTGTTGCATAATCTTGTTTGTCTGTAGCCGCAACCACATGCTTACTAAGTTTAGATATTCTTAAGGTACCACACAACCTGTAAGTACGTAGAACCAATGTTGTATAATTAGCGTCAACATTACAAAATCCAACATTGTTACTTGTTAACTGTTACAAATGAGTACAGACCACAAATGTGACCAATCTCAACTATTTTGGGCTGACACTTTCCAAGCAAAACCGAGAGGAATATGGGAAACAACAATTTTTGGCTGGCTTTAGTCTTCTCTAAGAATTCACTTCAAGCCAAACCACAATGATGACCATAATGGCAGCCTTCTGGTCTGCCTGTACACACATGTAAGGCACAGGGATTGCTTGTGACTGTCACAGAAGCCCAGCCATTAGCGCTCAGAGCAATTAAAGGAGGTCAACTCTGAGCTATTGTACAGCCTTCTTAAATGTCTAGACACAATGACACTTAATGCCTCCCCACCTCCAGTGGAAACTTCCACAGTGACTGACCCCCACAATGCACAATGCATGTACTCGGCATGCTCAGTGGGGCCACTTGCATTGTTGTCTGAGGTGCTTTGTGGATCTTCAGTGTAAACATCTTAGAGAAGGGGGAGTTTTTTTAAAAGCCCTTAGACAGTCCACCTACATGTAGGAAATTCAAACCACTTTCACTTAAAACCTTAAAACAGGTATTCATTATAAGAGTTGCAATGAAACCTGCATGGAATTATCTTTTGACAGTAACAACCCTTACAACGCTACTGTAATGGAAGAAAAACTACCAAGCTTTGTCGTACTATCACAGACACGTATATGCAAATTGACTTGACTTTCTTAGAAACTACATGTTGAGACAGCTCCAATGGACCCGAACTTGTTAAACTCCGTACCGAAATTTTGCCATGTTCTTTTCTGGACAAACCGTCAGACTGCTGTGCAAGGCATGTGCCGTGGTAAGGGTTTGATGCCAGTTTTCTCAAACTTCGCACGTGCACATGTAAGAGTTATGTTGAATTGTTTAAAATCCTTGCACAGGGTAGGACTTTGAAAACATGTGCATCCGAATCTACTGGTACCTTCAAGTGGACTAACGGGACGTCCGAGTTGCTGCGCCACTTTATACAAGCATTTGTGTATCAAATAAAACAAGGTGTTTAAAAGTGCTAAAGGGGACGAGGGGTAGCGGACTGGTTTTTTTTTGGGGGGGGGGTCTCACCTCAACATCGCACTCAAACTTTGTGCCGTCGAGCATCAAGATAGTCACTCGCTGCATTTTGGCTGCGTGGGGCTGGGTTCGCTTGGGGGAACTGGAAGGCTTGGAGCCGGCGACAGCTTGCTGTGGTGCTGAAGACTGCTGTGTGGACTGAGCAGACTGGGTAACGTCCGGTTCCTGCAGAAAGGTGGACAGTGTCAATGGGAAACATAGAGCAACGCTGTGTGCATATCAAATTACTAGAGTGCTAAACTCATCACACCTCCCACAGAGAAGCTTTGACAAGTACTGGGTGCAGACTTTTGGAATTCAAGGGCGTATTTGTAGACTTGAACAAATACCAGATGTACTTCAAATGCATCATAAAAGTACAACATATGCAAAATAAAACATACAGCACGTTTCGAGAAATAACGGAAGTTTTTTTGTGACTGATGCAACATACATGTATATAATATACCCAATTTCTCCATGGACGTACATTTGGCAGGGTTCGGGTCGCGATGCAGCAAAGAGGCCAAGAGAGATGGGCTCGATGCCCTACATGCATGTGGATGTGAACGGGAGCACGAAACAACGGCTAAGCCGTATGAACTGGAAACTTACGACTGACTGTGGCTTATCTCCTGACTGGTGCTCTGCTGACGAGGGTGGGGGATTATTCTCACTAGTCCCAGTATACTCCTGGCTCATCTTCGGTCAAGCACACTGGACAAATTGAACAGGGAAAAAAAAGTGTACACCAATGCTGCTCCCGACACTGAAAGACATGAGCTCTAACCATCACTGTTTGGAGGTTGGTGACCCTACTTAAAGTTGTGGTCATCCATTGGTTAAAGTGGAAAGCCTCATAACATGCACTGCTGTTCTGTAGATGGAAAAATCCTCAGCCATAAAGTCAGTGTTGGCATAAATTGACCAACACACAACACAGTTTGAGTTGCAATATCAACGTCACGCAACCACTTAATGTTGGGGAAAATCTTCAAACCAAAACACTAGCGAACATGACCAATAAGCCTTATCGCAAATACTGCATGGGCGATTTTGCAAAATGATAAATAGGCATTGTGGGAAGGAAAAAGGAGCAAACACTGCCCCTTTTTCCTTCCCACAATGCCTTTCTACCATTGTACAAAATCAACCGTGCAGTATTTGCAATAAGGCTTATGCAATGGAAATGAATGTTGCAATTTGCAAAATTTTCTGACGTAGGGGCCTACTTCGTTTAAAACATTTTCCACCACATGGTGGGTGGTTATCGCCAATCAACCCCCTCACATTGCTTAATCTGCACAGAAAATGTCACTTTTGACATGCAGCTTGCACCTCTACAAAGATATGAAAGAATTTACAGAATTTTCAACTTATTAACACCTCTCAAAATTGATAAACTGATTACTTAATGCCTCAAAATAGGCAGACAATCTTGTAGTTGTACATAGAATCAAATCATTAATGAGCATTCACTCAACTCTGATCAAATTTTCAAACAAGCTCAATTTCAACACGAATTAAGCATGTTCAGAGGTTTTGAGCTTGACATGTTTTTGCATTTTTTCTACCAATTTAATCTTGAATTATGCCTCGGGGAAGTCAGCATTTTCAGCAGTTCCAACTGTACTGATTAACACAAAACACAGTCGAAGACCAGATTTTTAGCTTATAATATTGCCAAATCATTCACAGAGTTCGCTGTTCTTGAGTGAACCGCACTACTATTTCAATACGTGTTATACTGTAAATTTGCAATCAGCCGACACGTACGCGCGTAACAATGCAGAATTTTGATAACTCCACGGTTATTCTGCAGCAAAGCAAACCTGCTAACCGTACGAAATTCCTATACACAGCCTCATTTCAACAAAATGCCCCAGGGTTGATATGTATGATATCTTACCTTCTCATTTAAAATTTCCTGCGTTTTCACGCGGATTTTCAGGTATATTCCACAGTATTTATCGCCTCAGACAATTTACATTTTATCCGTCTGGCCTGGTGCACTCGTACGCCATGAACGCGAGATAGGTAAATAAAACCGCAGTGCCAAAATTAGATCACGCCGCTAAATCGATTATCATCTCCAAGGTAAGAAATTTGAGTCAATGATGTCATAAATATAAAAAAAAATCAAATTGTAAGAAGAGACATTTATTTTTGTTCTTTAAAATCAGTTCAGTACATAATATCAGTAAATTTGGAACTATTTGCCACAGCGGATGCATTCAATTTCAGCCTCTAATGGTCTGGTGCTCAGTCTAAAAATAGATTTGAGGCATGTGTTGATGGATCGTGTAGGAAAACTGTGCAATGTGGATTGTTCATTGGACATGTGTTGGAGAAGGCACATGTCCAGTACATGCCCATACATTACGTTCGTGAAATATGAAATCTGCGTCTCGCGAGGTGAGGCGGGAACTTGACCAATTCTAGTGGCGCGGCGCAATTTGAAGTGACTATTATTATTTTTCGAGGCTGTGTGGATCTCTGGGCGCCAGTCCCAACGGACATTCGATGAAAGGGGGCGGTTACCAAGTGGTTACTTTTTTACCAAGTGGTTACTTTTTAGGTGCTGTAAAACGAGCACTCGCACCAAACAAAATAATAGATCAATATAACCTGCAAAATAAAACAAATAATAAACAGTCATCAACATTGACAGATGGATACAAAACACAATATTAATACAACTCAGGCTAGAACTTTATCTCTTTCGATTTACTTTTAAAAACATCATCAGATCATAAGTGATCAGGAAAACATTCTGGCTTATAAAAAGTTACCGATTCTCATTAAAACAAAGTTGCAGGGACCTAGCAAATATTTTATGACCCTGTGTTTTAAAAGGAATGGAAAATCTAATAAAAACTTTTGAATTAAAAAGAAAATGGGATTTTAAACAAAAATGAATGTATCTCTATAACAGTATTTTGATATAACAGTGTTCTTTAGGCCTACATAAAGAGTTGAATTTTATTATAAATCCTAACTTTTTTTCAAAAAATGTCACCTGCATTTTGTCTATAGTGTACTTATGTCAGACTTTTGTTTTCAGCCTAGTCATGGAGGATGGCATCTATTCCTTCCTCCATGGTCTCGTATGACCAATATTGGCTTTCTTTGGGGGTGCAGACCACTTATTCAAGTGAGAATATTCGGCCAGCTCATTACCATTTAAAGTGCCCCCCAAACTATCTTTAGAAAAAGGAGATTGTTTGCCCCCCCCCTCCCAAATGGTGAGATTGTGTAAATTGTTGCCAGGATCAACTCCCTGGGTCTTTGAGCTTTCATATGAGAGCAGAATGGCTAAAAACTACTGTTGAAAAATGGTTCTAAGTGCCCGAGAAAGTTAAGGGTTGCCACTTGAAAATTAGGTGCTATCAGACTTAGGAAAAATCACTTCTTGGGGGTGATTTTGTTTTGTGGGAATAATTAAAAGTGTAATTGGTTAACCCACAAAAAAATTGAAAAGAAGTTGAAAGATTAGTGACCAGACAAGAATTTCCTTTGTGTTTCAGAAATCTCAGGGATGTTGGCGTGCATTTGACCCTGAACAGTACTGATTTGACACTTTTCAATGGGGCTTGGACTGTACCCTTGGAGGTTGCAATCTTCTGGTTTTCCAGAGTGGAAAAGTAAAGTAGGAGCCGAGCGCCCTCTTCCGTCAGAGAAATGTATAACAAAATAACTTTACAATACACGGGGACCTGAATATGTTTATGCCAAAAAAAAAAAAAAACGCGTGCCCCTAGTTGCAGTACGAAAAGTGAGCTCCGACCCAAGAGAATTTTTGAAGGAAACATTGATGAGTTCTTTTCATCGTGGGGACGATTCGTGCATAACAGCAATGCGCATGCAGACGTATACAAGGAAGCCTGTTACTATGGGACTCTTTTAGGAGTCATTGTTATGAGACGCTAGGCGCTGAGCAAACAAAAGGGAGTCAATAATAACGTGTTGAAACGTAAACAATATTATTGTGGTGTAAAAATGGATTTTATCGAGTAACGTCCGTTAATATTCTATTCAAAAAAATCAAGCAGTTAAGACACGTTTGCACACGCACTGCGTGCGTCAACGGTTCGTTTGCTGCAGGAGAAAGACCTTTTTTCTGAATAAAAGTTGGTCGTCCACCCATTTTATGACAGAAGACTCTTTGACCTCTTGAACTTCACACTTCCTTTATATACTTCATTTCACAGCAGTTGCGAATACGTGGCAGAGAAAGCAAAAACGTCACTCATTCACAAAAGGACAAACTATATGTCTCAAGGACGATAATAAAAAGACTAATTTCTGTCAATTTGCTTCATGTACAGAAGTGCTACAAATATCGCACATATATGACTTATTTCTCTTTTCTAAGTATACTTGCCTTTTTCAGTGAACTTAACAAATTTAAACTATCAAACAACCAAATATAGATTGTACACCTTAAAAGATAGGATTGACTACCATTTGGTCAAATTACATGCAAGTATGACATCAAAAAAGACCATAAAATTTGTCAGTGCTTGGAGGAGACGTCCTTCCTGTGCGCACATTAATTATAATGTCTATTTTACTGCATTATGAAAACGGTAAGTATCAAGTCAATAATTGTCTAAGTTTACCATTGTGACCTTGAACTGTAAATTTACAGATCAAATGTAAGGTTTTGGTTTAATTTGTAACATTAAAAAAGCATGTACAAGAATATTTTATAAAAAATTAAATCTCTGTAGAAATTGAGGAATTCCATTATACAATTTAAAAATACATTGTAAGCAATATTTTACAATATATAATTTATATTGGTGCATCTCTTTCCTTGACTCAAAACTGATACGCCTGTTTTCACCCGAGAAAATAATGTCAGGAAAAATTGGGGTGGCAACAGTCTGCTACCAACTACGATTTAATAAGATATGTAAAAACTTGTACATGTACTGATACTCAGAGGAATCAACACTGGGAACCAGACAAGCTGTTAGGGATACAATGCCCAAATATAGTAGAGTTTACCCCTCTCCCGTATGAGACATCCAATCACTGAATATTCAAAATATATTCGGCTATATCCAAATTCCAAGAAAGCCAGAAACAAAATGCACACATTTCTGCAAAAAGTAAAATAAGACAAACTTGAGGAAAAATAATTTTTTTAAAAACAACTCTTAGGCATATGCATTACTGGTTTACAAAAAAATGCTAAAAGTCCCAGTATAAGACTCCACCTAGCACAATCATGCCCTCTTTGGGTTTCTTCAATCTTTGCTTTTCAACTCAGCTCAAATGTACAATTCCTTAGCCGAAAGGAAAAATGAGCATCACAGTCTTATTAATGACAATTGTGATTAATTCTTGATTTGTAACCTGCGAGTATTAATGGTTAACCCTAACAGTACTCACTCCTCCAATAGGTGAAGGACTGAGGACTGTTAGGGTTAATCTTAATCTGTTTTGATGTTTATAGTTTTCATGTGCTGTTTAATTGTTTAATATGCAAGTAGTTGTTTTGAATGTAACATTTTTAAAGAGTGAATGATGATGGAATGCGGCTATCTGTAGTTTTTATATGGGCACAATAAATTGAATTTGAATTTGACTTTCTGCTGCCTTTAAGTTTACTGTTCACATATTGAAATATGTTTTATAATATTATTATGCAAACTATAAAATTGAAGTTTACCCTTTTATTTAATTGATTTTCCACTCCCTGATGATTCATTTTGAAAACGGATATTCTAATATTTGATAGAAAATTGAAATCTGAAAATTTAAAAAATCTGTACAGCCCTAAAATGTACCATTTCAGATGCAAAATACAGAACTGCCAACCTAGCCATACTCCTGCCTAGGGTCAGTCATTACCATACAATAGATTAAAAGGTATTTAAATGAGCCTTGACTTTGTTTAAAATTTTAATCTATCGTGTGGTAATGCCCGACCTCAGGAAGGAGTACGGCTAGGTTGGCAAGTCTGAAACAGAATGAGTGAAAGAATGGCCTTAAGTCTCATTTTGTGGGATCCTGTCATTAATGTCTGAAAAGGAATCATCTTCTGGAGAAATTCCATTCAAATCTATCATTTCAGGATTAATAACTCTGGACCCGAGTGAGGCCAGAGCATGAGGCAGATACAGATTTTGGAAAATGGTTGTAGTAATTAACATTCTGGAAAACCTCCTTCCTTCCGTCCCTCTTCGAACCACACCCACAAGCCACACCCACAAGCTTACCTCCATCACGTCATCTAAGCCACATTACCTTCGCCTATCTGACACACTTAAAGTTTCCACCCCCCACACCAGAGCCACGCCCTCACTCTCCTCCCACCTAGTTAATCTTTGGTTTGAGTGTGACCTTGCAGCCATCTGTTGGACGCAGGGTTCCGTGAGTGACCATATCAAAAGACTGATCCGGTACCAGACTAAAGTCAAAACTGGTCAGGAGTTTGCACAGAAGTACTTTCGCTTCAATCTGTGGTAAAGGAGACAAAAGAGAATTACATAATGGATTGACAACATTACATAATGGATTGACAACATCACATAATGGATTGACAACATCACATAATGGATTGACATTACATAATGGATTGACAACGTTACATAATGGATTGACAACATTACATAATGGATTGACAACTTCACTTAATGGATTGAGAACTTTACATAATGGATTGAGAACTTCACATAATGGATTGACAACTTCACATAATGGATTGACAACTTCACATAATGGTTTGACAACTTCACATAATGGTTTGACAACTTCACATAATGGATTGACAACTTCACATAAAGGTTTGACATCATCACATAATAGATTGAGGACACGATCAAACTACTTTCACAGAGTAATATCATATTTTGGTACATTTGGCATTCCATACAAAATGACAAAGGGCCAGTGAGAGTTCGGCT
Source organism: Acanthaster planci (assembly GCF_054643075.1). NCBI lineage: Eukaryota > Metazoa > Echinodermata > Asteroidea > Valvatida > Acanthasteridae > Acanthaster > Acanthaster planci. The sequence continues at coordinate 11,505,118 of NC_141794.1, read as the reverse complement.
TTCTATCATGAATATACATGAGAGGCATGGTAAGGTCAAGTATTGTGTGGCACACCACTGTGTTTCAATACTTTGCATCAGTGCTTACCTGGGTAAATTCGGCCCTAAAAACCAGTAAATTCAAGCACTTCTGTTTTAAAGAAAATTCTACGAGTATTTGCCTTGTTGCAACTATGATGCAACGACATTCCGTAGACTCTGTCCTTAACTCCGTATAATCTTCAGGGGAAGAATTTGGCAATTTTCATAACAAGTAACATCTTACCATCGCAAAATTCTTGCCAATGCACATTCTGGGGCCCAGGGAAAAGGGCAGAAAGGAGAAGAGAATGCTGTAGAAAGGAAGAAACAGATTGAACACTTTGAAAAGGAAGTCACACTTGTCACAGCCACATGTAACTCCAGTTTGATAACTACTGACATGTTTGTGACTCGCACTGTGCAGACGAGTAAGAAGTTGCAAGAGCCACTGTCTGAGTTCCAGTTGCCTTGGAAAGAGCAAACTCATCAAAGTGAGCTCTTTATTTTGATGTACATGTATCACTGAGTTTGGCGTTCTTATGAAAGTGAACATAATGTGGGTGAAAGACATTGAAGGTTTCATATTGATTTACAATGTGTAAGATTCTTTCAAAGGTCTGCATTTAAATTTGCTCTGGCGAATTGTGACTCATTTTCAAAGAGCAGGTCACATTTTGGTAGAAAACGTGTCCCTGCACAGACGGATTAGGAAATGCTTTTCTCATTTTCGGGGCCAGAAAAGTGAAAGCTGGCGATATGAGCAGGTGAACACTTGTTTTTGATTGGCTGCCTGCCACTTGTCTGATTGATGCAAACAGAGGGCACTCTAACACTCACTGTTCGTCTTGGTGCATGAAGCGGTCTGGGTCATACTGCAAGGCATCTGTGTAATGTTCCTCCAAGCGGCTGATGGCATATATGGAAATCTGTGGTGAAAAACCAATATTTTGATCCAAGCCATAGGGAATTTTTTTAATAGAAGATACTCGACCCAAACATATTCTTTCTCACCGCAGCTCACAGGATCAGAATTTTTTTTAGACAGAGCATCTGGTAAACATCCCAGAAGAGGGTGACATATCCCCAACGGCGGGACTTGTGAAGGGATGTGTGAAAGAACTTGTGATGGATTCGAATACAACACTAGTGCATGCTAGCTCTGACGTTTTCTTGTACTTCTTGCCAGTTATCAAAGTTCTAAAGGATTGCCTACCATGGAAACCTAAATACATTACTCTTCATGGTGCCACGGACTTCGCTGGTGACAATGGCAGATGTACATGTACGTTAGGTCAAATGAGTCCTTAATGGCAGATATAAGTCAGGTCAAATGAGTCCTTAATGGCAGATGTACGTCAGGTCAAATGAGTCCTTACTGGCAGATGTACGTCAGGTCAAATGAGTCCTTACTGGCAGATGTACGTCAGGTCAAATGAGTCCTTAATGGCAGATGTACGTCAGGTCAAATGAGTCCTTACTGGCAGATGTACGTCAGGTCAAATGAGTCCTTAATGGCAGATGTACGTCAGATCAAATGAGTCCTTAATGGCAGATGTACGTTAGGTCAAATGAGTCCTTACTGGCAGATGTACGTCAGGTCAAATGAGTCCTTACTGGCAGATGTACGTCAGGTCAAATGAGTCCTTACTGGCAGATGTACGTCAGGTCAAATGAGTCCTTACTGGCAGATGTACGTCAGGTCAAATGAGTCCTTACTGGCAGATGTACGTCAGGTCAAATGAGTCCTTACTGGCAGATGTACGTCAGGTCAAATGAGTCCTGGGGCGTGCTCTGTAGGGCAGGGGAGGACAAGACAACACTTCCTTTCTAATTTCATGGGACAAAATTGGCACTTCTGAGACAACTCTCGGTGTAAATCTCGTACCAGTACGGATGTTTCTGCCGGTATCCGGACATTGTTTAGGTAGACCTCTTCCACTGTCTGGCGAAGGGTCCCCCCCGCTGGTGGGTACAAACGCAGGGTCTCCTTCAGAACCTACAAGAAGCAGAAAACGATGCCCGACAAGGTTGAAAGGTAAAGGCAGTGACATTCTTGAATACAGGAACAATAAAGCACACTGTGTGGTCTAATCCATGAAATAAAAAATTAAACCAAGTGTTAAAGATATCTTCTCCAACTTTTTTAGTTTGCATACAAATGTTTTGACATATCGCTTACTTTTAAATCCTTACAAAAGTGACCATTATGTTCATTTGCTAAAGAATTGTTTTGACCGCTGAAAAAGGTAGTTTCACAGCTTATTTTGCAGGGCTGGGCGTGGTTTTCAAAACGACTTGTGAGAGCTCACATTATCGTCAGGTTGAAGAGAAATCTTCAAGTATCTCAGCGTGAATCACAAAGGTGGTAGCATATAGAGGCTTTGAGTGGCAGCCATCTTGCAGGGCACTTCTTCTGCTTCACAGGGAATCCTCCTTTGTGCATACCCATTGTAACAAAAGCACAGACCTGCAAGATGGCAGCCATGCAAACCCTCTATAGATGTCAGTGTACAGCAATAGTGTTTTTCCAGTCTGAATGCAAAAGGCATGGTGTTGTATAAATGCCACGTGGGCCCCGTTTTCAAATCTCAGCCCTGTCGCCATCTTCGGCATCGCCCTCAGCACTAAAATCAGTTTCTTAACGCTAAGCATTGGAACCAAATGACAATGCTCAAAGCCTCGGCCTCGCCATCAGCCCACTGGACATTTCCCTGTCAGAAAAACAGAGCAGTATGGATATCTAGGCCGTTTTCCAATACTCAACTTCAGCTCCGTCTCAGGCTTGATCTGTTTTTTTACCAGCTGACTTTGAAGCTGTAAGCGCAGTAATTAGTCTAATAGTGCCACAAAACATCAAATAAGATGCAAGAGAGCAAAAACTTACAGTTTGATTTAAACTTACAATTTGATTTAAATGCTTCGGGCCCACAATCGGGGATTGATTTCGGGGACGAAGCCTGAGACAGAGACGAAGTTGAGTATTGGAAAATGGCCCTAGAGAGATTTAAAGCCGACGGAAATCAGATCGTACTGCAGTCATGTATTCCAACTTGGGCAAGTCTTCAAATGCAACGTCGGTCTTGTCCCCGATCACACTCTCCACCTCATTCTTCAATCTGGAGTATTCAAAAGAATCGTGTTCGTTGAAATGACAGCACCCGACCATTCACATAGAAGTCTTTACAATTAGGAAAACCAATATCAAAAATACATGTACAAATAAATTGTTAAAAGCTGTCTGCTTTGGAAATAAAATGCACCGTTCACTGTTCAAATACGGATCTTAATGTGCTGAATTCAAATATCATAAGTAAACTGCTGAATTAGCTACTCTCTCCAAGATATGCATTTTTATGTTTTACCCACAATGCACTGTTCTGGTGTATGGTGTGCAAAGAAGACCATTTTTCATTCATGAATTGTACTCCCACATACATGCACACATGTGTGGAGATACAGACACCATGCCGGGTCTTCAAAACTCGAGCCAGTCAACAAATTTTAAGTATCATGTCCATTCTCAATGACTCCAAATCGGTCAAGTCTGACTTCATTTGTTTCAGGCACATTTTGGATGCAAATATGAGCTTCAAATGTTGCTTTCAGGGATGAGATTGGAGGAAAGTGAAATATCCGTGAAACTGTTACTCAAGGTTTTCAGGGTTCCAGCGCAGGGTAGGGTCCGTGGTGTAGGTTAAATATTGTCCGACGACGCCTCTTAAAATACCAATAATCAACTTTTATACATAAAATGCACCTTAAAGGTAAACTCAAGATGTTGCAGATTTTAAATGAAACTGTTTGAAAAAATCCTGAAATCAGCAAAATCCTGTGGAAAACAAAAAATCCCTGAATCAGGAAAAATCCTGACACATTTCGCCCCTGAACTTTTTGGGCCCATATCCGAGATATCAGTGAGGGGCATCGGGGCTTAGCTGAGTTACTTAGAACACTCCAAGAATGTGAATCATTTCAGACGTTCCAAATTTCCTGCTTTGAAATCTGCCTGAAGCAAAACTACAAAGAGAATAGCAGTTCGGTTCTGATGAAGATTAAAATGACAGCGGATGGAAAATCCTTAGATCTGTATTCACCTGTAAAGGACTTCTGGCTGTTTGCCAAGGAGCTCCAGGAAACAGCTCGTCAGGAGATTGGCGGTGGTCTCTTGACCTATGACATATTCACAATAGACACTGCGGAATTTATGCAGAAATTGAATTCCTAAGCACTTAAGTCGTTCCAAACAGAGACCTGCTGAGTGTTGCAAATCCTAATATTGTCTTCATGCTGGCTTGAGGTTTCACTTTTGAGAATTTAGTCTCAAGTTGAGAACCCCTGCTTAATGTTGTTCCACTCTCGGCTCACAACTGCCTCGGGACGACGAGACAAGTTGGGGACAGAGTTGAAGGCTAAAATTTGGGATGAGGCTTTTGGTGCTGAGTGCAGACTGATGACTGAGTTTTGCTTTGAACCATTTTTCACACTTTAACCCTGAAAAAAGATGCAATTTTGTCTTCTCAGAGTTGACAGTAGAGATGAAAGTGCTAAGCACTTTCACATTTCAACTGCAACTTATTGCTTACTTCAATGAATAGTATATCTTAGTACACTGAGTTTTATCCAAATCTGGGAATTCTGCAATCGCGGTGCTAGCATGGCACACTATCATACCCATGTACATGTTAGCACTTTTTTCTTTAAAAAATGTTCCCTATCAGCTAGCACCCCACGAGGCTTAATGCTTCAAATGCAAGTACAGTTGCATGAAGAAAGTTCCTCTAGACTCCTGCTTGGTGGAAGATTTTGGAGGATTCGGTCAGGTTCCGAGCAAAATTGCTTTTTAAAAGGTGTCAAATAAAAAAAAAGTTTTGTTTTATTCTATTACCCGGTGAATCATAGTTTTAATTTTAGGGTATATTAAAATCTTCCAACAAATGCTGGCTTCTCACTGGATACATCAGTAGTCAAGCCCTGGAGTTTCAACCTGTTGGGCATGTAATAAGCGTGCTTGATCACCACACTTCACAATTGAATTGTTTGCTAGCACGTACGTTCGTGACCGCCACGCATCTGACAATAAACAATTTCCTAATCACTCACTGGTTCCCTAAGAAAGCCTTGGGATAAAATGAAGACAAGATTATCGAGATGTTTGTACGAGCAAGAGTGCCGGTCCACTTGCTGAGTCGTTAGAGGGCGCTCTTTGCACGATCCACTATCAAGCACAAGTGTTTGGGGGACAAGACTATTTCGGGCATATCCCTTTTCGTACCAGCAACAAAGAAGGTCACAAAGTCGTCCACCATGTTCTGCATGCTGTAGTAGTTGTGACTCAGCTGTCCCGTCGCGTTGATGATGTACGTCAACGTATCTGCTGGCACCTCCTCACCCCGCTGGATGGCCGCCAGTCGCTCGCGGATGCACTTCTCGCCGAAGCTTCGCAGGAGCTTGCAGCAATCGTGAATCTGTTTTCGTCTCTCCCGGTGAGCTTTCAGGGGGCTGTACTGTAAACAGACCCAAACAATAACACCATTTTCCACAAAGTTGTTCCGAAAGATGACCTCTGTGTATTTGTTAAAAGCAAGAAATCTTCAGGTTTGCTTTTTCTTCATATTTATCAATGAGGCGGCTACATGTACGACTGCACCGAGACCAGCCAGTTATAAATCTGTCCCGATACAAAAATCAATGTCTATTTTGATGTTAAATCTGACAAGTACATTTGGTTACATGGATATGGGTCATTCCCGAAATTAGGGGTCCAAAAGTGTGACATTTTTGTGTCCCCGTTACATCTGACCTTTGTTATTTGACATGGAAATATCACCGGAATGGATTTCAAACTATTACTATTTGTTTGGCAGGTAATTTGCATTAATTCATCACTCTTGGAAATTAGAAAATGTGTTCTGAACTTACAAAATCATATGTCAGATGTGACAGGGACACCAAAAAAAATGGACCCCTAATTTCTGGAATTACCCATATCCATTTTAGACTATAAAAAGGAAAATCAAACTTTCAGTAAAGGAAAGGAAACAAACATGATAAAAGGCTTTTCATTCCTAGTGATGACAACTCTCACACATGTACAAATCAATAACCAATTTGTTTTTTGGAGGGGAAAGAGGATGGGGCCGGTGCAATGAGGGATGAGCTTAAGAAAACTTTATCTTCACCTCAAAAACCACACGGAAAAATAGGTTTATTTTCTCTGAACTGCCCGGGAGTGATAGGGTTCGTTTACAAATGCTACCTCGAGCCATGGCGCTCTGTTCAAGGACCCCAGGGCGTCCAGAGTCACCCGGACGGCATCAGTGAATGGCGACAGTCCATCCACCATGATGTCCAGCTCACAGCTGAAGGATACCTGAGAGGGAAAACAAGGCAACAATGGCACAAGGCCAGTTCAATGTGGAGTGCCGAAGTGGGGAGTATGCCCATTATGCCTATTCATTTCTTGACTTGTTTGTGCTATTACGATATCTGCTCGGACTTTTGAGGCACTCAAAGTGGGAACAGGGAGTCAGGTTGGTGTAGTGGCTCTTTCCATGCCTCCAACCTCTTTGGTCGATTCCCAAGGAATTACGGTCTGTTAATCTGCAGAATTCTTGGTAGAATGGTTTCCACAGAATTGAGCCTGGCTACCTTGGCAATGACATCCAGCGTGACCTTGTTGAGTTCATCCAGCATGGTGACCTCGGCGACTCCATCAGCTTTGCCGAGAAGTCGTTTGATCATCAGGTCGGAACTGCGGTTAAACTGCGACATCGACTGCTTGAGATATCTGTGACCAACAAATGGCCAAGTAAGGTCATCTCGCAAAAATGGCTCGCGCTCTCAAAACCTTTCCTTTGGCATGACCTTAACACAGCATTTGTCATCTTTTTTTGAGGAGAATATTTGAAAAGTCTCAATGAAGCAAAAGATAAATCCATTTTTACACTTTATTGAAGATAAGAAGCTTTTACAAAGACAGAGAATCTATTGCTTTGTATCAACACAAAGATTTGTTGCATCGAATTTCTTCAGTTTTAATTGTAAAAATAGTTGTCCCAATCACCACTGTTCTCAGAAATGCGGTCATCTTCATCAATGTCAAGCTGGTTACATTTGTCACTGACAGTCATCGTCATCGCTCTGAGTATCACTGTAATTGCATGACTGGTGGAAGCAGTTGTCACTTTTTGTCCTCATCGATTTAATACTGTTAACATTGCTGCTAGTCCAAGTATTATCAGGGGAGGGGTTTGAGAGTAGGGGGGGTTGGGTGCCTGGGAGGTGTTAACCCAGGACATGTACTCACCTCCGGTGAAATGCTGGATCGATGATAGCTCGTCTGATCGACCATACGCCATGATCTCTCTCGCTGACCAAACCAGTCCCCATGAAACGCTCACCAACGAGCATCTTCAACCTCGTGTAACTTATCCGGTCTTTTGGGTGCTTGGCCTGAATGACAAACTCCTAGCCAGGAAAACAAGATGGGATTGAGATTCCACTTAAATCACAGCTAACAGAGATGAGATTGGGACAAAATAAAATTTAGAAAATGTTGAGAAGCATAGTTGTTACTAATGTATGATAATGCCACTCTGCACTCTTTCTAATGATCAACAAGACAAGAGTTTTACTGTTGTCTTTGTGAGGTGGTTCTTGTTGAGTTTTGAAAAGGCCAGAACTTCACTATGCCGAGCACTGATGTTGGAGTGGGGGTGTTTTTCGCACATCCTTGTCTGCATCAAGGTTTGAATCCTGTCTGGATCAGCATGGCGATTGGGTTCAACCCCTACCCAATTCCATGGGTGTTTCTTTATAATCTTCTTCGACGTCACTCTAAATTAATCATAGCGTTAAATGCGCTGTTGAATGAACATGACATGAAATGAGCAACTTCGGTATTCAAACAGCACATGCCCAGTACGAGGCTGCTATTTGATAACAGCGGCATGCAGCACGCGCTTTGTTCCCGGAAGACTTTGGCTTTCTGAAATATCGAACTCACAGAAATAACACAAAATATGCAGTTCAAGTGATAACGGAACCAAATACGACTGATGCTACCTTGACGCCTTCTGGGCTACACACCACCACCAGGACGCGTGTGAAGAAAAACAGCACGAATATCGGTCCATATTCCTGACACCTGAAGAGGACGCAGACAAAATGCAAACTCCTCAACTAATTTTTCTGCCAAAAAGCACTTCGGGGGACAGACCCATCTCACAGGATGACATCTTCGTAGGAAAATTATTCCACACCATCAGGCGCTCGAGTGTTGATCCAAGCATCTTCGAAATGTGGGGCAGCCAATGCGTGCCACAAATATTTGACGTCCAAAATATTGATGCACTCGGAAATCTGTTCCTAGTGATGTCACCTGAGAGAGAACTATCATTGAAGTTTTACCGAATGATGTTTTTGTGTGTGTGAGGAAATTTGACGCCCAAGCCTAATATACCAGATCTTTCAATATCCACTCGGTTTGGGACATTTGGTAGGACTTAGGAAGATGTACGAGCTTGGCCCGTCACCATGGTTACCCTTGAAAGTTGAAGCATGAGGAATGTGGCATTGGTTTCCTGTACAACGGAGTATCTTGCAGGATTTGAGAGTTCCCATATCTAATTAAATGCCATTTCCCACACTCTTAATACATGTACTATGAAATCTCTAAAAGTGTACAGATAGATGATATGAACAAAAATACATGTAAAAAATTTAAAAGTCTTTTTTGATGCGATAAATGGAGCCATGTTTGCGCAGGAACACAACCTGTAATGTTCAGACAAATGGAAAATCGAACAAAGTAGCAAGCAGTAGGGTCAAAAGTTCTGCATTCGGAAATCTTCCTAACTAAAACGAATATGGATATTAAACAATAGGCCTTCATAAAAATTTATTAATTTATCTCACAGGACAATTCAACCTAGTCAGAGTGACAAGGTTTCTAGAAATGGCTTTTTAAAAAAACTTGAACAAGGTTGGGGAAATAGGTCTCTACTCACCTGATCTTGTACAAATGTAAAAAAAATGCCAACTGTCGAGTCAAACTACATGTAGGTTCAACTAGCCTCCATCAAAGTCAAATGAATCTAGAACACAAGGGCATTCTAAGAAAGATCTACAGACAAGGGCTGTGCAAGTCATTACACCACAGAGTAAATTATGTTAGTCAACGGGTCATCAAAACATGGAATAGCCCACCTGACAGTGCAGTATATGCCAAATCTATCAATAATTGGACTGCTTCATGATGGGTACAGCCATAGCCTATCACTTTTGCCCATCAACCCTTAAGTAGAAAGTATAAACACATGTACCTTTGTTCCATTTTTCCATATATGTTCAAAAGGATCTATCTGGGCATAAAATCTAGCAACATATTGTGTAAAGTATCCATCTTGGCTCCATAAAAACGGTCATA